>NW_021703768.1:53576961-53620217 GCF_005190385.1 Monodon monoceros
TCAATGAGCAGTATTGGTAATTATACTTATTCCTTGTTCATTGGTACACACAATATCAATCTGTGGTACTGAATTCTGAATCAGTGTATTCTTCATTATTCTCATTAAGCAGTTAATTGATTATTAATGGAGTCCCTATTATACAGCTGGTGTTAAAACCTATATAGAAAAGATGTCACACATGCTCTTGCTTTTTAAGGAACTTCCAAGATAGTTGAAATAAGGCTTCTGAGAAATTAGAGAGCAAAGTGGAAGATGATTACGGACTGGATAGTTTGCAGTGTGTTCCTAGACTTAGAGGAATGATATGGGCTGCAGGTTCTGGAAGGTTTTGGTTGGGCAAGCTTCAACGCATAGTGGAATTATGTCCATCGTGGAATGGGGTGGGGCGTGGTAGATAAAGTGAGCAATGTGACTTGGACAGTGATGTTTCTTCTCAACATGATGTTTCTAGAATAGTCAGGGAGGCAAAGGACCACATGAAGACCTGGAAGCTCATGGGTATAAGTGATAGAATGATTTCTGACTTAATTTGAACCCTAGAAGATCACCAGGATTGCCACCATCTATCTTTTAGTGAGAAGAATGTCTGCGTGAGGTAGATGGGGAGCCTTCAAAGACCCCATCAAGTGATGCGTTTTTACTTAGGAAGTCTCTCAGGTAGAAAGCCTCTAACCTTCAGGTATTTTAGCCATAAGGAAATAAGTCTTTATATTTGTTAGATTCACTGACTAGATGTTAATAATGGCTCAAGGAATTATGAGATCTTTTCTTTGTGATTTGACACTGCTATTTTCTCTCTTTTATTTTTATTTATTTATTTATTTATTTTTTGCCGTACGCGGGCCTTATTTTCTCTCTTTTAAGAGTAGAACCATGTGGCAGGTCCACCGTAGCTATTTGTGATATACTAACTACTTTGTTTTATTGTTCATGGCACATCCACCTCCATTTAAAGGAAACACTTAAAGAACGGGTGCTGAGTAGCAGAGAGCATTTTTACAAATGTATGAAAAGGCATAAAGCTCTCGCTTAAGTTTTGGTAATCCTCACCTCATAGTGGGACTGATAGTCATTCTAAGCCCTATTTCTTCTTCAAGTTGGCTTCCTTAGAGCCCTAATTTCTGTTTCTTCTTTCTTTTACTTGTTTTTCTTTGTCTCTCTACCTTCCTATCCAAGATGATCCACCACTAAAACTTGAATTGTTTTCCTGATGGTGTATATCCTAACCATCTAAGAATCCTAGATACTACATTACTGTTTGCACTGTAGAATTCTGCATTCACTAAGTAATAACTGGGCTTCAGTATGCCATAGATGCATATATCCTCAAGAAAACAGGGGTGTACATTTATCATTTTTTTGGCAAGAATGGATGCTTCTTCTAGAACTCCTGTGAAATCTCTTCATTGCATGAGACCTATTTGTTTTTCTTTCATTATAGATGCCCCCCCCCCCCGCTTAGCTTATATAGGTGCTTATTTAAGTATGTTTCTTTCCTTGCTTGTTTGTATAAGTGTCATTTGCTCTTTTTTTTTTTTTCTTTTTCTATTTTGGTTCCTAGACACAAGCAGTGGTAAGTTTTAGCCTGATAAATAATATGAACCAGTCATATCATTTTGTGCCCCTTTTTACATAGCTCTGATCAAAATGTTGTTAAGAAATGTCTGCGTTTTCCCCATTTGCTGGAACATCTGTCCCCTTGACAGATTCACTTGATGGAGAGTCCAGGGGTTCTCATCTTAAAGTGCTTCTAAAGTTCGGCAAAATAACTTGGGCAGTAGTGAACTACCTACCATTCCCCAAAGGACACTAGATTCCTAGTCTCATGTCCTACCTTATTCTGGAAAGAAAACACCTCTCTATGCACCTCCCTTCTTTCCTCCTGGCCAATCCCTGTCTGTATTTTAGCATGTGCACTTCCCCTTCCAGGAAGCCTTCCCTGATGTCTCTCCCCATCCTCATGCCAATTCTCCTTTGAATTGTGCGTATCTGAACCAAAGCACTTATCACATAAAACTGTAAGGGTTTCTCTGCTTGCCTTCTCCCGCTCCCGTCCTCATCTCCAAATGGTCTGGTTGCCTAAAGAGCCCAGGGAAATGCTCTGTAGCTGGTGAAGGTGTGAGCCTAAATATTTCATTGGATGGGCTTTTAGAATTGACACTAGGTGAAATATCATGGGTTTATATTAGGTCGCGTCCATAGGACCTCTCTACATTTTAATCGACCTTTGAGAGCCTTGCTTCTGAAAATGAATCCTGAAACTGGAGAATTTTATGGATGGAACAGACCTTGGGTCAGCCCTTTCCCCTTGCCTGGAGAGACAGTGCACTTCAGTGGCCTTTTCTAAATTGCGATCATGTTTTACAAGCACTTGACTTAGAATTTAATTACTATAGGCAGTTTAGAGTTATGTTTAAGAGTGTGGGCTCCAGAGCCAGGCTGCCTGGATTGCCATCTGGGCTTTACCACTTAGTAGATGTGTGACCTTGGCCAAGGAATGCAACCTTTCTGTGCCTTTGAAAAATGGGAATATTAGTGGTACCTATCTTACGTGGTTGTTGCTGGAATCAAGTGAGATGGTACATGTTAAGGCCCATGGAACACATAGGAAGAGCAGAATAACGTTAACAGTTGTTATCATCTTGTCCAAGAGCAGAAAGCTGATGTGTTTATTAAACCAGGGAATTTGAGTTTCATTAAACGCATATCTGAAGTTTATGGTTTAAGGAATTGATGAAGCTGGCCTCGTAAAGGTAAGTTTCTCTGATTGTTTTCAGATAACTGCAGGTCTATTATGTTTTCTGCAGGGTAATTTGTAAGGCATGAAGCTTGTCTGAAATTAAAAGTTATGGGGAAAGGATAATGTGGTGTTTTCAACCTGAAGTACACTTTTAGGGATGAAGTCACTAAACAATAAAAAAGCAAAACCAGAAAAAAAGAAACCCCAACTCCTTTCCTTTCATTCCTCTCATTGGATTACACAAAGGCTTCATGAGTTTTCTTTTTGTATCAAATATAATTTGCTTCCTTTCGGATTGGCATTTTGTGTACCACGTATCACAGTGCCTGTATAGTTGGACCTTTAGGATACTAACATCAATTTTACTGAAAATGTTACTAATCTTGCCATCATTTATTTGTCATTGCCAAAGTTAGCTATTGTTTGTCCAGGTGTAACAAAGTTAGAGGATGCCTCTTGGGTCTCTAATACTTTTGCTGGCTCACACCATCAGTGAAACATTTTGAGTATGCATCCCCTAATGTGTGAATATATTTTAAAATGATTTACATGTAGTTAGAGGGGGTATTCAAAAATATTTTAATAGACCTGTGCATCTCCACTAGGAAACCATTAAAGAGAACATTTACTGTAGGGTTTTGCCAGGTGTTAACCATTTAGCTGCCTCCTCATGAAGAGGTCCAGGGTGTCCTGGGGTAGGTGATGGGAGAGGTGGAATGTACTCGGAGTGCTTGAGGCAATGGCTATTTGATAAACTGTAAGGAAGTATTTTAGCCACCAGAACTGGTGCATATCAGCTGACTGTCAGCCTGAATACTAACTTATGTACTAAAACCAGCAAAAAAAGAGGAGACGTAGAAAATGGAAACTGGTATTCTAATTTTTTCCTAAACCCCATTTAGTTATATTGTGTACCCCCTGGGGTGCCCATATTCCAGTTTGTAGATCCTTGGAATAAACTATAAGGTCTCTCCTCTAGGCCTGCCAGAGTAGAGTTTTATTGATTAAAAAGAGTTTTGAATATTCAGTGAGGTTGCCTTTTCTTTTTTGGAAAGGTTTTTTATATTTTACTTATAAATGGAAGGAATAGCAGTTCTTTGCTACACATGTCATTAACTGCCACTAAATTGACACAAATGTTAAGTTATTGTGAGAACTGTTTCAAAGCTGATTATCTTAATTAGAATGTAACATACCAGTAATTGCATGTATTCAAACATTATACCATCACTTTTTGTGTTTTCTCCTCCAGATGTAAGATATTCATTTATTTGTTGTTTGAAAAGCTACAGAATTACAGCTAAGATAGCAAATAATTGTCAGCAAATAAAGTTCGTTCTTTAGAAATATGCTTTAATTGGTTAGCTACTTAAAGACAGAAACAAATGTTAACATGTTAAGCATATAAATTAGAAACATTGCTTATGAAATCCTTAGTTTTGGGCTTTTCATTTAAATAAGCCTTCTTATTGCAATTAATATTATAGCTTTGTTTATGACTCTTAAAAATATATTCCCTTTCGTCATTTCTTGGAGTTCTTCTAATTTAGCTTTCTTATACATGTTAGATGATTTGCAATTTAGATTTTAATTTGATTTTAATTCTTTAAAATGTCATTTTTCTTGTATTTCATTTTTATTTAAAGCATGATTCTGTCTGTATTCATGGAAGTAGGCATAAACAAACTCCTAGAAAAATCAAGCTTTTAAGTGAACTGAGAACATAAGACTTTTTTTTTTTTTTTCCCCCGGTACGCTGGCCTCTCACTGTTGTGGCCTCTCCCGTTGCGGAGCACAGGCTCTGGACGCGCAGGCTCAGTGGCCATGGCTCACGGGCCCAGCCGCTCCGCAGCATGTGGGATCTTCCCGGACCGGGGCACGAAGCCGTGTCCCCTGCATCAGCAGGCAGACTCTCAACCACTGCGCCACCAGGGAAGCCCTAAAACATTTTAATAGGAATTTCAATAGGAGTAACTAAATAAGTATTTGAGAGCCCAACCAAAGAATTATGGCTCTTTGCAAACAAACTTTATGGGACATGGTGTTCCTAATTTACCCTCTGTTATAGTTCTTTAAAAATAGTGTTTCTATTTGTTGACTTTAAATCCTCACCACTTCTTATGTATGTAGAGTGTTAAATATGCCTCTGCCTGATGATTTAAGGGCCATATTGTGTGAAGACAGAGTTTTGTTCTCTGTAGTTTCTTTTAGAGTTTTGAGTATATTTTTTTCTATTGAGGGTGAGTGCCCATCTTTTAATTTGAGTGCGTTTAGGGGTTTTTTTTTCCCCCAATTGTGACACACAGAAATCAGCCCAGCTCTTTCAGTGCCATGACCTTAATTCTCCAGGACTTGTAATATACCTTTCTCAATTAAGTGGACTCATGGTCTGACTCCAGAGTGATGTGCTCAGAAGGGCAGAGCATTTCTTCTTAACCCCTCTTACCGCAATCACTGCATAATTCTGCTGGCGGGTGTTGTGTGCTGCCTATTTTTCTGCTAAGACTTTTGTTCCGCATTTGTGGGGCTCCCATCATCCTTAGCACACAGGCCCTTTGGCTTGCTTTATTTGCTAACTGTTTTTCGAAACACAACAGGTGATGAAAGTGACCGGCATGTTTGGGCTTGGGAAACTTAGGATTGAATTCGAGGACTGACATTTCTTGGCTCAGTAATTTTGGACAGTGGTCACTTACCCTTGTTGAGCCCTGGTATCTTCATTAGTAAAACGGGAATGGTTAATGCTGACAGCATTGTTATTTAGGTAAAGAACATAATACATATCATAGGTAACTGCTAAGTATTAGGCATTCTTTGTGTGTTTCTCTCTTTCTGGACTCTCTACCCTGTAATTGGTCAGTTTGTCTATTCCTGTGCCAATATCACATTTTCTTAATTACTGTAACAAGTCTTATTAATAACTGCTCAAGAAAGCTCCCTTATTTCATTGTTCTTTGAGTATTGGCTATTTTGGGCATGTTTATCTTTTGTATAAAATCACTTGTGATGTTCTGCAAGCTTATTAAGATTTTGATTAGAATTATGTTAAATCTAGAGCCCAGTTTCGGAAATTGACATTTTTATGATGTTGAGTTTTACTATTCTAGAGCATATAGTATATTGCTCCATTTATTTAGGACTTCCTTAATGTTTTTAAATAAGGTTTTATTGTTTTCTATTGAAAGAATTTATATGTCCTTTGTTAGATTTATTCTTAGGAATTTTAAGTAACATCTTTTAAAAATAAACACGTATACCTATTTGCTAATGTATGGAAATTGAATTGGCTCTTGTATATTAATTTTTAAATTCATCCACCTTGCTAATTTTTACAGACTCTTACTCATCTTTAGATTTGGGGGAATGGGAGCTTTCTGTAGACAGTGTAGACAGTGTAGACAGTGATGATCTGCAAATAATTATAGCTTTTTTCCTTTTCCAATCTTTATAGCTTTTCTTTCTTTTTTAAAAATCTTACTTCATTTACCGTAACTTCTAGGATTATGTTGAATAAAGTGGTGATACCATATATTATGTTGTTCTTAAACGTAAAGAGAATATTTTGAATATTTCATATTATTCTGCATCCAGCTTACTAGTATTTTTGTTAGGGTTTTGCCATCTGTGTTTATAAGTGGTATTAGCTTGTAGTTTTCCTTTCTTGTATTGCATTTGTTAGGTTATGGTAGCTCAACAAAATGAATAGGAATGTATCAGTCACTCCTACAGTACTACAATAATGCTGCATGATAAAGCACAATTCCTCAGTTGCAGTCATCAGTAATATTTATTTCTTCCTGTGGGTCTGTGGGTTGGCTTGGCGTGGCTGCTTTGGGCCACATACCTGTGAGTTGGCTTGGCTTCCATCCAGTCTGCAGGTCTGAGTCATGTACTCTATGTGTCTTACTCTGGGGCCCAGGGTGAAGAGCAGCACTTACCTGGGGTGTGGTTGTCCCATGGTGGAGGTTGGAAGGTCCTATAAGGGGGAGCTGAAACACTGACTGTTTCTTAAGGATCAGGCTTGGAACTGACCCAGTATCACTTCCGCCCATTGGCAAAAGCTGGGTAGTTAAATCCAGCATCAGTGAGGTGGGGAGTGCGAGGGAAGGAGTATCTGCTAAACAATAATTTTACTACCTCAGGAAAAGTTCCTTCCTTTTCTAATTTCTGGAAGTGTCTGTGTAAGAATGGATGGATCTCTTTCTTGGCTTTTCTGAATATGGCCTGTAAAGTCATCTGCACCTGATAATTTCTTTGTGGGGACATTTTTGACCTATTTTTTTAATATTTACATGAATATTCAGATTATTTCTTCTTGAGTCAGTTTGGTATTTTGTGTGAATTTGTTTAACTAAACTAAGTTTGAAAATTATGTTCATTCTGTGTGGCATCTCCAGTTTTGACTCCTTTCCTGTTCTTAACGTTGTTTAGCTGTGTTTTCTCCCCCTCGTTCTTTTTTTTTTTTTCTTGATTAATTTTGCCAGAGGCTTGTCTATTTTATTAATTTTGAGTGGCTTCTGGATTTCATGTCATGCTTAGAAAAGTATTTTTTCTTCTCAGCTTCGAACACTAGTATTTCATATTTTCTTATATCTTTATGCATTAGTTTTTAATATTTAAATCTCTAATCTACTTGGAACTTATTTTTATTAAGGAGTAAAAGAGAAGTTCAGCTTATTCTCTTTTCCAAGTGGCTAGCCAATTATTCCAATACTGTTACCAAACAACTTCTCTTTCCTTCAATCTCTAATACTACTTTTAGGATATATGAAATTCCTGAGTATATTATGGGTCTATTCCTTGACTCTGTTCTACTCCTTTGATTTGTCTTCCTGTATTTATATCATATAATCTAACTCCTGTAGTTTCATGCTATTTCTAACATCTAGTGGGCTGGTAGGGGAACCTCATAACTCTTGCAGTTAAATTTATTTTCAGTTACATTTAAAAGACTGCCCCTCGCTTTAATATTTTTATTATCTCTGGAAATAACTTCCTTATTTCTTTGAAAACCAGTGAGGGGGGAAAAATCATCCCATGTGAAAACATTATTTTTATTTATTTATTTATTTTTAATTTTTGGCTGCGTTGGGTCTTCGTTGCAGCACATGGGCTTTCTCTAGTTGTGGCGAGCGGGGGCTACTCTTCATTGCGGTGCATGGGCTTCCCATTGCGGTGGCCTCTCTTGTTGCAGAGCACGGGCTCTAGGCGCATGGGCTCTAGGCACGTGGGCTTCAGTAGCTGTGGCTCACGGGCTTAGTTGCTCCATGGCATGTGGGATCTTCCCGGGCCAGGGTTCAAACCCATGTCCCCTGCAATGGCAGGTGGATTCTTAACCACTGCACCACCCAGGAAGTCCCCCTGATGTGAAAACATTATACATCTGCTACTTTTATAAAATCATAGCTGTTTTGGGTTGTCCTGGGGGGAGAACCGTTTCATTTTTTGTCGGGGTTCCGTGTTCAGCCTCCTGGCCTGTGCACCGCACGGTGTCAGGGCACCACTCACCCCGGCTTTAATGTGGATTGTTTTTGTGGAGTTGTGCAACACAACCCCGGACCTGGCTGCTCCCTGGAGCTGGACTCATGGATTATTGCCGCCACCAGCCTAAGAAACCGGAGCTTGCTGATAGCGGGTCTCCAAGTTCTGTGGGGATGCTTTCAGAGACAGGAGTCGGGAGTATGCGATTCAGCACCCCCTCTCTATGTGGAGATTAGACTCCATTGCCAATCTCAGAGGCTGCTTCTTTGATTTCCTGAAGAGAGTAACCAAGCTTCCTTATAACTTGCAGCTGTGAAATCATAAATGCCACCAACTGCCATGCTAGCTCTAGAGATGTCCTCTGCTTTTTTTGGTGGCAGTGTCACTAGAGCCCACAAAAGAAGTGAAAAGTTAACTACCCCACCAGTTTGCTGGCATGAGTTCTTTTCCCATACTGCCTTTATTCTGAGTTATTCAGAACATCCTCTGCCTTTTGTGCTGATGAGAAGGATGTGCTCGAAAGGGGATGGGCACTGACAGCGCACAGGAATAATTCCTTTCATCCATGCAGCCTGACAACCCTTGGATTCCTCGTCCTGTTGAAGCAGGGAGAGGCTTGAACAGGATTGAATGGTCCCCACTCGTCTGGCCTTTTAAACAAATCTCAATTTGATATGAAATTAGATGCAGCTGAAGTTGCTGGTGGCAATAGTTCTCACTAACGTTTGAAGCTCATAACCTGTCCCACAAGGCTAAAGGATGTGACAAACTCACATCTGAATAATGACCACCACCTGAGCCTGTCAGTGCAGAAAGGTCTTCATTAAGAGGGAAAGATTGGGAATCTGATACCGGGGCAAATGAAACCACAGCTTTGATCAGGTAGAACTTTATTTAGCTTTCTATCCCAGGAATCTTAGATCCAGTCAATCAATTGGGAAATTCAGGATTTGATAACTTCTGTGTTCTTTAATTTAAAAAAGTAAGGTTTAGGGCTTCCCTGGTGGCGCAGTGGTTGAGAGTCCGCCTGCCGATGCAGGGGACACAGGTTTGTGCCCCGGTCCGGGAAGATCCCACATGCCGCGGAGCGGCTGGGCCCGTGAGCCATGGCCGGTGAGCCTGCGCGTCCGGAGCCTGTGCTCCGTAGCAGGAGAGGCCACAACAGTGAGAGGCCCGCGTACTGCAAAAAAAAAAAAAAAAAAAAAAAAGGTAAGGTTTATTTTTCTGTCATAGGATGGTAAATTCCCATAGGAAATTTAGAAAATGTTCTCAAGAGGTTGGGACAGAAATCATGTATGATATACAACCAATCTTAACATCGTTTCTCTAAACGTAGATTTTCTTTATATGCATCTCAGTATCTTATGACAACACATATGTACTTTTCATTGCTCACATCTCTTGTTTCTTTCCAAGATGCCAGTCTTGGGCTGTTACCTGTCGGATTTTAAGTTCTCCCTCTGGCTTTCTTTCTGCTCATTTTCCTTGTCTGTGTTTCATAACTCTGGCAGTGGAACTCTAGAGATTTCTGTGTCTCAGAAGGTGCTAGACCTCTGTCCTGGGTGCCACGTCTGACCCATCTTTTATTCAGGTGATCCCTTCCAATTCTCCTCATTCCTCGTGCCCACGTTCCCCCTCACAGAGGAATTTCCATTCTTACTCTCGTGGGAGTTGTGGAGCTGAAGCGGCTCTGTCTGGTTGGGCATTTCCTCCTTGCACGCCCTCTCCTCACACAAGCAGGGGACCTGTCCCTGAACGAGTGTGTCCCTCAGGCAGCTGCTTTCTTAAGACTTCCACTGCCCTTTGCTGTTGACTGCGCTGCTAAGCCAATATCCCGAGATGCCTCTAGATGGCAGTGTCTACCTCCCTCTGCCTCGAGGCTAGACTAGAAAAGAACAGTTGACTGTAGCCCCAAGGATGATGTTTAGCGTGTCACCCTGGGTCTTTAGGACCCCTGCCTCCCCTTGCCCTTTCTCCTGCGTCAAGTGCTTTTTCAACTCTGCAGACAATCATGAAGTGGGAACATCCGATACATCCTTATCCTGGGCTCGTCAACGGTCTCGACCTCACGAAGCCAGAGACAGGAATCGAATTACTCAGTCATATTTTGCCAGTAATTTTGTTTTGAGGAGCCCTGCTTCAAAATGTTGCCAGAGGTTTTCTGTTAGTAATTTTTCAAAGGAACACTCGGAGGGGCTGGTGGGTAGTGCTGCAAGCATGGCGCAGGAACTAAAATGCTAGATGCTGGGCCCTGTTCTCCTATTTCTCAGCAGGCCCTCTGGCTTGCGAAGCTCAGTTTGTGTTTGAGCAACTCAGTTTGACATAACGTCGAATACACAGCCCCAAATCAAATAAGTCATGTTCCCTGGTTCAGAATACTTTAAAGATGAAGATCATGCAGAGTTGAAATCAAATTCAGGAGAGTGTTCAGCTATTTTTAAAAATATGTATTATGTTGGAATGTTTGGCTGGTTGTAATTTTTTTAACCCGCCTGTCCCCGCTGTGAATTTCAGATTCTCAGGAGCCTGTGTCTTTGTGTCCCCTGTTGTCCTAAGTCAGGGCCAGCACATGCAAGGTGCTCCAGAATCCTCGCTTACACTAATAGCATCCTCTCTGCCCTCCATTGGGTCGTGGTACCTGAGGCTCTAGCCTAACCCTTGTATCTCAGAATATTTAAACACACATTCTCTCTGCCTTAACTTCTGTGTTCCGGTGGAATTGCATTTGGCTGTTATAGACGAAATCTCAAACAGCTCAGCGAGAGCCTGCATTATATTGGATGTGGAGCCTGTGTCCCGGGTGAGCGTTTTCTCCGCGGCTGTGAAAATTGAACCCAGGCAAAAGAGATGAGCCCAGAGCCATAAAGCTGCATTTTTGTACTTTATTGGGAGATGAGCAGGTTGATGACATCCTCTTCTTCTGAGGATATTTTTAAAATGAGACCCAGAATTTCCCCCAGGGTTAGGAGAGAGCATTCCTAACTCCAGACCCACCAGAGACCGCTTGTGTGCCAGCCGATGCTGCTTTCACCCTGCATTTTGCTTTCCTGGTGCCTTTCTCCAGAGTTTGAAACTGAACTGCTTTTTCTCCCCACAGAATGTGGCATTTAGACAAATAGCATTGGGCTCCGAGGGAAAGGTGTATTAATGCATCTGGGAGAGAATTTATAAGGGGCTGGCTCTTGAGGCATTTCCTTGGTGATCACTAATTGGAAATGCTCTTGCCATATGTCACTTTTCTAAGAAACAAATAGGTACCCCTGAGTTCCAAATAAACAGATAGGAAAGCCTTACAGTCATCCATGACAACGATACAAATTCAATACTGTATGGTTACGATGGGCAGTCACCTCACAGTGTCCTCATTTGGGGGATAATCTGCCTTGGAGAAGGGAAAAAAGCTCATTCAATTCCATTGATATAATCCTTCCTTCAGTGCTCTGATTGACATTTTAGCAGTAACCTTTTGTTAATATTGTACAAAAATGTATGAAAAAGAAAAAAAATAACCCACTGTGTTGCTACCCCTGTTGACATTTTTATAAAAAGTAATACATATACAATATTAGAAAAGGCTCTGGACCTTTAAAAAAAAGATTCACTTCTCCTCCTTGTCCCTTTCCCCAAAGATAACTCATTGGTAATTGTTTCTTGTTACTTGTTGCAGAAAAAAAAGTATGTGTATATCTCCATAAATAAAACAATTGAAACACTTCATACACTGTTGGGACCTAGCTTTTTGATTTAATATGAAGATCTCTCCTATTAGCACATACAGCTTTACTGAGTCCATTTTAATTGTGCTACAGTATTTCATCACATGGCTACATCATCATATAAATTACCCGAGCAGTCCCTAGGTCAACTCTCAAACAAGTTGAAAAGTGCTGCAGCTCTGACCTGTATGACATCTGCTGTGAGAATGCTTGCACACATTATTTTAGGATGATTTGTAGTTGTTGGTGAGGTAAGTTTTCTCCCAGTGTTCAATCATAGTGACATGGAGTGCATTGCGTTGTATAGAAGAAATGGCTTAGAAGTTTATTTACTATTGTTATTGTTTGTTTCTATAAACAATAGTTTTTCTTCCTCACCTACATGCCATTTTGGCAGAGATGTGCTCTGTTCCATGCAGTCATTCAGGGGCTCAGGCTGGCAGACGTTCTGAGATCTTTATATCCTTTCCAAGGTCACCCTGGGTGTTAACACCCAGATAGTAATAGTATATGGGCAGGAATTGCATGGGAAGTATTCATGGACAGATCTTAAAGAGTGGCACACATCTACCTCATCGTCCATTGTCTGGAACTCCAAGTATAACAGTTATACTTGGGGGCTTCCCTGGTGGCACAGTGGTTGAGAGTCCGCCTGCCTATGCAGGGGACACGGGTTCGTGCCCCGGTCTGGGAAGATCCCACATGCCGTGGAGCGGCTGGGCCCGTGAGCCATGGCTGCTGGGCCTGCGCGTCTGGAGCCTGTGCTCCGCAACGGGAGAGGCCACGACAGTGAGAGGCCCGCGTACCGCAAAAAAAAAAAAAAAAAAATTGGGAAGTCTTGCGCCATCGTTCATTGTCTGGAACACACTCAAGTGCACAAGAGGCTGGGAGACATCATCATATAAATTACCCGAGCAGTCCCTAGGTCAACTCTCGAACAAGTTGAAAAGCCCTGCAGCTCTGACCTATATGACATCTGCTGTGAGAATGCTAGCGTCTTACTAGTCAGTCGTGTCAAGAAAGTATAATCTGGTCAGCATCCTGATTTAGTTACGTGTTTGGTCCCAGTGCAGTAGCTTGTAAAGAAGCCAAGTGGATATGTTATAAGGAATAGAAAGACCTTTTTTCTCTCAGAAGATGAAGGTATTGCACACTCCGTAAATAATGGTGCCTGTCAGGTTTTTGGACACTTTTTCTAAGGAAGGAGAAAAGATATTAAAAAGATAGGTGTGAATGCAACAGGGACTGACAGAAAACCTGGTGACGTTAGGGATTGATACTGTAATTGTGTACATGAGCTATAATTTATCAAAGCTCCTAGAAGTATTTTATGGAAGGGTTCAGGAGTGCTCTAATTTTACAAATGAAGTCGTTGACAGCTGACCATAAACCTATCCACAGCCTAGGTCTGTGTTTGAGTCTGGAGGCAGGGAACAGCAAATAACAGAATAAAAGGCTGGAGACGGCCCGCTGGACAATGGTGTGATCTTTTGCATTAGCGTGCTGTCGATAAGCATCATTGCGGCACAGCCAGTGGGTGCCGAGCTGACCACAGGGCCATGCTGGACCAAGAAGGATGCCAAGAAACAATTGATAGATGTATTCCTGAAAATTCATATTCTGCTGCCGAATTAATCTTATTGATTCAGGGATTCTGAAAGTGGCCATAGATAATTTTAAGAAGCAAAGCCATTTGTATTTCTTGAGCAGAAGACCAGAGTAACAGAGGAAATCCCATCTTGGACATAAAACCCAGAAACCTGGCTCAGTAAACGTAAAACTTGCCTTGTGTGTCCTCCAGAGGCCCCTGCCTAGGTTGGCTTAGAGAGGTGGCTGTCTTGCGAAGCTGCCCGTGGTAAAGCTTCACTGGCCGTGGTTGAATCTTTGCTCCCATAGAACCTGTGTTTAATGATGAGTTAGAAGAGACATTAACAGCATAAGGACAAAGGGGAAAAATAGAAATGCTTGGAGTGTGTGACACAGGGTCAGACCTTTGAAGGAGGGGGATGTAAGACTGTGGAGCCGGGAGGGGAATTCTGAACGTTTGGGAGAGAAGGCTGTCCTGCATCGCCCTGGGAGGACAGTGCTGCCGTGGGTGAATGCCAGTGGGTTTGGGGAGCTGCTGCCCTTGACCACGCCTGGCTTCCCTCTCATCCTCCCTTTGTCCCACCTTCCTGGCTCTCTTGTCTTCCTTCTCACGTTCCCACCACTCTTGTGAGTGTATTATTTATAGTGGATAAAGGGTGGATAGTGATAAGAAGCAGCCTCACTAGGTCTCAGTTTTCCTGTCTCTAAAAGGAAGGGTTTGGAATGGATGACTTCCATCTCTGCAGTGGAATGATTCTGGGGCTCACCTCTGACTGGCCGTCCTTACTGAAGCATTTCCTGGAAAACATTAATGAGAACTCTTTTGCAGTTCTAATTTTTTAAAGGAGTCTAATTCCTGATAAAAATTGTACTTGGGAAGCCTTGCTCACTATATAGCTAATGATCACTGATCACCTGCTTGTGGAGCTTTTCATCTCAAGATTGTCCTATTAAGTTGAAAAAAACAGTTTTTGTCTGCATTGTATTTCCACAAATATTGATAGCAAAAATAAAAAAAAACATTAGGGGAAATGTTCACGATTGGTGAATCAATTGGTGAAGACTATAAGGAATGTTGTATTCTTTTAACTTTTCTGTAGGCTTGAAAAATTTCAAAATAAAATATTGGAGGGTAAAAATGGGCAAGTGTATTTTCTCTTCCCTTAGGGAAACTGAGACAAATCAGATGAAGCAATTTATTAAATGACTTTCTCAAGGGCAATCAAGAGTTAAGTGAGAGGACCTGCAGTAGATTTCAGTGGCTCAGTTGCCATTCTAGTGCTTCTCAGGCCGTATCTCCTCCCTAAAGGAAAGACAGATGTAAGAAGGAGTTTCCTCAGGCTTCCCTGGTGGCGCAGTGGTTGAGAGTCCGCCTGCCGATGCAGGGGACACGGGTTCATGCCCTGGTCGGGAAGATCCCACATGCTGCCGAGCGGCTGGGCCCGTGAGCCATGGCCGCTGAGCCTGCGCGTCCGGAGCCTGTGCTCCACAACGGGAGAGGCCACAACAGTGAGAGGCCTGCGTACCGCAAAAAACATAAAATAAAATAAAAGAAGGACTTTCCTCTAGACTACTGCTTCTGAAGAGAATGTTTCTGAGCCTGGCAACATTGCTGTGTATTTCCACTTACAAATTATCCGAATGGGCAAAGCAGGAGATAGGGACCTGTCACCTTTATAAAGGTGCTCAATGAATGGCATTAGGTATATAGTTCACCCATTGAGAAGAAATGGGTGGTTCTAATTCCGAACCTAGGATTTTCATGTCTGACGGCTTGAAACAGAAAAGGATTCCGTGGTCAGCAGTATTTGGTAGTGAAGGAAGGCATGTTAGGTGCAAACCTGATAGAAGGGGAGACAAAGTCAGAATTGCACGGTGTATTCTTCCATTGTTGTCCTTGGACGGGCATTGTGACCAGTAGACTCTGAAAAGGTCCTCGTCCTCTTTGTCTAGCCCAGGCCCATATGGGGTTTAGAGGAAGGAGAGGTGGGTCTCCAGGGGCAGCTTTACATGAACAGACAGTGGTATTTGCCTGGCGCCTTTCCCCATCTTATAACTCTCTCCTTCTGGAACTTCGGGGAAGGAGGGTCTCTGGATAGTTTTCAGAGGTTTATGTTGTTACCTGACCTAGTAACAAACTGTGAAATCAAAATATCTGTGTATGATGGGTGCGCACCTCACTGACATGATGGCATTTATAAAAAGCTAGAATCGTTACTTGGGTGAGCTCTGGGTGTATCATCAGCTTGGGAGGGAGGTGTTCACTTTCATCCTGGTCTGAAGCAAGCATCGTCCTCTTGTGGGTCTCTCATGACCTTTAGTTGCTTCCCTTGTGCCTCATTAAGCGTGATGAGCAGCTAGCTGTAGATAGGTAATAAGAGGCCAGCACTCCCACCAGGAGCATTCAAAACATCGTCACCTAGAGCACCCTTGACGGGTCATACTCTGTGTTTTTTGTTAGGTCACCCTCCTCTGAAACATATTTTCACCTATCTTCATCTGCATTAACTCAGAGAAAATGAAGAGTTTTAAAAGCTGGAAGAAAGAATCAAGGTGAAGTGCACTGTTGCTAATGGTGTTTTGTCCAGTAGGTGGCGCCTCAGCAAATCTCATTTGTAGCTGATAGAAGTAAACACGTGGAGGATTTTTTTTAAAAGATGCGTTCATAATGCATGTGAGCAAAAGGTACGCCCTGTGTGCAGGGTGGTTCATGAAGTCAACTGGAAAAAAAAAACAACAGTTGGACCATGTAAAACTAACTCTCTCATTGTAAGAAAATTGTTGGGAAGAACTTATAAAAAGCTAATGTCTGGTTGAAATTAAAATCCTTTATCACGTGTCATGGAGATTTTTTCCCACAACATTTGGGCTGCAGATTACTGCTACAAGTAAGAGAATACTGTTAATCTTGATAGCATTTTGAGCTTTAGAGAATAATGTATGATAGATGTTTAGGTATCAGATTTGTATGTTTGAATTATGTTCAGAAAATGCTGAATACTTGAGCTGGAGAAATTCCTTCCAGTAACTTAAAAAAAAACATTTTAGTGCAACACGTTAGGTGTAAGTTCTTGAAGGAATAGACTGCGTGTTCCTGGAATGCATTGTTAGAAACTTAATGTACGTGTGATTAAACACGCGCCAAAACAGCACCTCCGTGCTAAGAATATGTTATGGTTTTTATACTCAAAGAGAGTTAAAGATACTTCTTCAGAAGCATGCAAAGGAAGCAGCATTTTCACTCCTTAAATACAAGTGTCCCCTCTGAAAACTGAGTAGTGGAATTGGTAACGTATTTCTAAATCATGCACTTCAGAAGGCAAGTAAGGATTTTTTAAAAATTCCTGCTTTCCAGCAAAGTGCTAGAATTGCATTACACATTTTTCCCTAAAGAAGTCTATATCTTTCCTGATGGCTTAAGGTAAGGAATCTCTGTGTATTGTTTGACAAAATGGAATCAGAGTTAATCTATTAATATTTTCTATAGATAAAACAGTCAGGATACGCATGTCCTATTGTGTTCAGTTTTCTTTAGAGGACAGTTAAAGAACACAATTAACAGGCTCCTCACAAATGTCCTTTCCTATCTGTCTCGGAGGAGAGTGGTGACAGGCATCCAAGGTTGTCAGGTGAGGTATAAAATCATCACCGGAGTTCTGGTGGCATCGGGGAAACCTCAAGAAGGAAAAGATGAAGGATCCTGTTTGCTTTTAATAATTGAGTCATAGTGATGTGTTTAGTAAGACCAAGACAGGACTTATCCAGTTCACTGAACTTCAGTTTTAGAGGAAGGTTGTACAAAAAGTGCCTTGTCTTTCCGTGGAAATACTAGTCTTTGGTGAAAATAGATTAAAGTGGTGTTCTTTCATGGCTACAGGAATCAATCCTCCCTTTTCCTTGCTCTTTCCCATCACCTCTCTCCTCTTGCCCTTTTCTCAAGTTGAATAATCACTTATAATGAAGATGATAGGAGCTTAGTGGTAAGTAGTGGAGACCTTCTTACCACTGAGCTCCTGTCATCTTCCCTATCTCCCCCACTTAGTAGTCCCACTCCCTTTAGACCAGTGGTTCCCAAGCTTGTCTGCACAGTGGAAGCACCTCAGGAGATTCAGAAACTACTGATGCCTCCCCCCACCCCCAAGATTGTGATTTAATTGGTCTGGGCGTGGCTTTAGGTTTGGGAAATTATAAAAGATCTTCCAGTGATTCTAATGTGCAGATAAATTTGGGAACCCCCATTTACTTCCTCTCCCCAAACCTCCCTTATTCTCCACCCACCCTTCTGAGTCCATCCTTCCTTGGTACTTTTGCAGCACCAGCACCTTGAGTGTATGTTTGTCCATGTGACTCCACTGATCCCCTTGGACTTTGTCTGTTTTTTTCATGTGTCTTAGGATCCCATGACTATGTTCCGATGGAACTGAGTTTTTTTCCTCTTTCTATTCTCAGCATCCATCTTAATACCTAACCCATAGCAGCTGCTTAGGGATTGGTTTCTGAATCAAGGGCATAAAATATATATTATATATTATATATATATGTATGTATATAAATACAATGATTTAAACGAGTTGATTCATGCACTTCTGACTCAGGGCATTTTTACTGCCCAGGTAGACATTTCTCCTTTACTTGAAGAGCCTAGATTTCCTAGTCTCCTATCTTTTCTTAAAGCGATGATAAGTATATAAAATTAAAGAGGAATATGTTCTCTTGTGTGCTATTAGCTTGTGTCACAAAAGCCAGCTTTAGATAAAGGGAGAAAGGAGGACTAAGCCTGTATTCAGTAAATCTCAAGGAAGGAAGTGTAGAGTGTTGTTGATTTCTAGTGGAAGAATTCCCTATTGCCTGCCTTACTTAAAGAATATTAATTTATCTAACTGATGATAATCTGGTAAATTTATTGTAGCATTAAAAATGCAAATCAGTTACCATGCCAGATATTCAGTGACATGCCTAAGACTTTTAAATTTTTATATGATTTTATTAGGTGATAATGGGAGGCATAATTGTTAATGTTTGATTCTGGCAAAATACAATTAGTTTCTGTGAAACACATTGTGCCTTAATGATATCATTAAGATTAATGAATATAAATGGATGAGCTGGGGATTTCAAATAGCACATAGTGACTTTATATCAGTCTGTAGAACTTGAGATAGATTTCCTTGATTTTTTAAGGAGAATGCACCAGAGCCCCTGCTGTATTTTCATATAGACTAGAGAGAAATTAAATCAGCTACCTTAGGAAGACTGTTGTATACTGATTTCAGTCTGTGAAAGCCACTTATTAGTTTTACTTTAAGAATTATTTTCAAGACCACTTTTTAGAAATTTCCATGTCCTGTATATATGAGAGTGCATGTATATTTTGGTGTTTAAAAAAAAAATCAGGGTACTAAATCATTGTTCAGTAAATTAGAGATGACATGGTGGTGTCTATTCCAGATGTTCCACAATAAACGTCTATTACATTTATAATTTAAAATATTATTAAGAAAGCTAGGCAAGTGAGTATTCTTCTTGGGCTAAGAGATGGAGAAAGGAAAAACTGGGAGAGGCTGGTCGTCAAGGTCTTAGATGAGAGTCATGGACTAAATGTATAATGTGACCCCAAGAATCATGGTATTTTGAGTAATGATGCGTGACTATATGTTCTTGTAGTGTAGAGAGAAACTCTGCCACGACAAAACAGAAACAAAAAACCCAATTTATCTGTGGTGCGCACTTTTGCGGTACGCGGGCCTCTCACTGCTGTGGCCTCTCCCGTTGCGGAGCACAGGCTCCGGACGCGCAGGCTCAGTGGCCATGGCTCACGGGCCCAGCCGCTCCGCGGCATGTGGGATCTTCCCGGAGCGGGGCACGAACCCGTGTCCCCTGCATCGGCAGGCTGACTCTCAACCACTGCGCCACCAGGGAAGCCCCACGTGTACTGCTAATTTAAGCGCTGTGTTTGCAGCATCCTCTTTTAGAACTAGAGAGAGAGAGGCACTGTGTCATCAGGTAGTGCTTAATATGACTTCGTAAGTTTGTCTCCTTGGTCTGACCTTCAGTTAATGCTTCTGTTTCTCCCCTATGCATGCGCATGTGTGGGAACGCACAGGTTTGGTTTTCTTATTTGTCTGTTTGAAAGTTTTGCAGAGCAGCCCTTGCCCATGAATTGCTGTTGAAGTAGTGGTGGGAAGAACCACAAAAGTGAAGGAGGGAGGGGAGGTATTTTTGGAACGTGGCTACTATTTGGGCACTGGGACCCAGCCTGAGAAGCCTGAATTCCTTTGTTTGCTCTGCCTTTTTACTGTTCCCTTGACCTTGGGCTCTTCTTTTAAGCTCATCGCCTCACTTTCCTTGTTGGTAAATTGAACCAGTCTCTTCCTTTTCTCCTTCGAAAGAAGCTGATGGGGATTAATGAGGTAGAATCTGGAGTACATTTTGTACTTCTCTGAAGAGTACATTTCAGGGAAGGTAGACGACAGTTAATATCATCGTAGAGAAGTGGAGCTCACATTGCTTACTATGTTAGATGATAGAGTTCCAAGGAGTACTTAACTGCCGGTCAACTGAAAATGAATTGCGGGCACAGCCCCATTTCTACTCACTTCTAAGTCGGATGACGTGTTAGTGCAGGATGATGGAAAGAAAGGCAAACCAAATGTGAGGAGCAGTAGAATGACAGGATTCAGGGGGGACATCTGACTGCCACCTGCTTGCCTCAAAGAAAGCCACTTATTTTTAAAATCATTTTTATATGTACCTCTCCAAAGGTGCTTGGCTCTCTGTACGTAATCCAAACAAGATGAGAATGAGGTTCCCAGCAAAACTTCAGAATTAATCTAATCTGGAGCCTCAAGGTAGAATAAGGTACTAGACGTGATCATCAGGTTTAAAACAGCTTGCTCAAGTCTCTTCAAATCTATATCATAATTCATGTCGATGCAAACACAGAGACATAGAAAGAATGCTTGGTTACTTCTTGTATGAAATCCCTTGCTAATTTTATGTAGCATGCTGTCTTTGGTCAATCAGCTTTTAAATTCCAAGGTGACTAGCTTGATTTTTCTTCTTAGAAGATTTTCCTTATCTTTTCTCCCCTTGTGTTTACTTTTTTTTTGAGAAGTTTAGATAGGTAACAGTACGTTTAACCTAGAACTTAGTTTCTTGTCACTGTAGGATTAAAAAAGAAAAGTTTAATACATGCGTAGTCTGAAAGTGCTTTTATAATCTCTGATTCTGTAGTTAAACTCAGAATATAGACAATAGAGTTCAAAATTTGAAAATAATCTTCATCTTTTATCTCTAGGTAGATCTCATCACTTTAGGAATCATTTTAGGAATATCTCCTGTTTCAGAAGCTCATAAAACATCAATGCTTAGTTGATGCCAGGAGTATTATCAGGCATATAAACAGATTGACATACTCATGTCTGAAGCTCATACAATGGGCAGGCACCCTGTGCTGGCAGTACGGCCAATGTTACTTCACTCATCTACTCCCATCTCCATCTATATTAATATGAAATACAGGGGTTTGCTAAATATTAGTTTACGGTCCCAGTGTTGGCCGTGTCATTTGGAGATGAAGGAACATAATTGAAAAAAATATATATTGGAGCTATTTTCCATTGTCAGATCTTCATAAATGCCCTCGATGAAAAAAATGAAGTTGTATTACCCAGTTTTATTAGAAATGCTATATTTTGTTGGATCCGTGTGTTCACAAAGTAGAGAATATTTTCCTACTGTGATTGATGTTGGGGCATTTATGAGGATAGTCTGCTATATTTCATATGTATATGAGGGTGTCATTGTTAAAATGTTCAAAAGAAAATTACGTATGTGATTTATATTTTATTATTTCCTTCTAGGATGTAATTTTTTCAGTACCATGATTCCTGTCATATTGTCAGTGGTGATTTGATGGCTAATATGCCAGAAATAATTAGATTTAAAAAGGTGATGCAGATGTCAAGACAATATAGCTTTCTTGTGAAAAGGCTTTAAGCGAGATCATGCATGTTACATTGTGCAAGTCCCCAATTGCATACATTGTAACAGTTTTCAGGATTACAGGCAGGATGGAAAATGCAGCTCCATGCAGGAAGCCTGGGATGCAGCATATTTCAGAGGCATATCCTTGCTACTGACACCACCTGCAATTTTTGCTAAATGAAACGTGTTTTAGAAAATGCTACTCTTTGGATAAATTCAGACTTTGGTGTATTATCAGTGGGAAGATGTTAGATCCCCTCTTTTCTTTTGAGTGGGAAAATTCCTCCTCTCTCTAGAAGGCATCAAGCCCTTTGTTTTAATCTCCTTGACAGCTTTAAATTTTTTTCTTTGGGGAGAAAAAGACACATGCAATATGAACTGCATTTTTTTTTTTTTACCTTACAATAATGTTCAATAAAGATTGAACTTTATTGTACAATTTTAAATGACCATTTTAAAATATAGGACAAGGTAATTTGTAGTTTCAGTGTTTGTTCCTGAGCATAATATCTCCTGGGACTTTAAATGCAATGGAACCTATTTCTGGGTGTCTTTATACATTTGGGCACTGATGACACTAGTGATCCATCTCTGGTTCACTTGTATGTTACTTTTTTTTTTTTTTTTTTTTTTGCGGTACGCGGGCCTCTCACTGCTGTGGCCTCTCCCGTTGCGGAGCACAGGCTCCGGACGCGCAGGCTCAGCGGCCATGGCTCACGGGCCCAGCCGCTCCGCGGCATGTGGGATCTTCCCGGACCGGGGCACGAACCCATGTCCCCCGCATCGGCAGGCGGACTCTCAACCACTGCGCCACCAGGGAAGCCCCTGTATGTTACTTTAATAAATAATGTTTCTGAAGATTAGACTAATGCTGTAATATCACGGTGTTAGGCAGGGATGAGGATAAGTGTCAACTGTAGCCAGACATTAAACCTGCTCTCAGAGTTAACACTGAAGTCTGCAGCGTGCTCTTCAGCCCCCATGCTTCAGCACATCCCTGGTGTCAGAGCGCTGCTTTCTCACTTGGGAGCACAGTGATGAGGAAGCGACTGCCGGGGAAGCTGAGCTTCGCCCTCAGCCTCTCGCGTGTTCCCGGCAGGGCGAAGGAGGCTTGAAACCAGGCAGGTAGCTGAGTGGCATGTCAAACAGATGCTCAATGAGATGCTAATAGCCTGGAGGAGGGAGGGGAGTTTGGAGTCCTGATTGTGGAGTCAGTAGGGGAGGGACCAGGTGTCCAGAGTGAGGGGCATGGGCTGCTCCTACTTTGAGGACACTGGGACCAGTTTTGCAATTTCCCAGCAGGTGGCCTCCTGCTCTTCCCAGCTTCCCACTGCGAAGCCCATGGTAATATCTTAATTTCACAAACAAGAAACTGAAGCTCAAGAAAGTGAAGGGGCTTTCCCCCAGCTACCTGAGTGTCTGGCTGGTAGAGCCTGCCCTGGGCACTGGCTCTCAGGGCAGGGTACTTTCTTCTAAGGATTCTGGGAAGTCATGACTTCCGGAAAACGGAAGGAAAAGTCAGGGTTGGGATTTCCCCTCCCTTTCAGCTTCTCAGCACTGCCCAGGACAGCTTTGCCCAGAGTCATTTCACCTGGAAGGAAAGAGTGATTTACGGAGTGCCTCCAGTGGTAAATTCCAGAAAACGGAAGAGTTTCAGACTAGAGAGTGAAGAGCTGCTAAAAGCCCACAAATTAATGGGGATGTGTAGTACGCTGGCTCAACAACTGAAAGGGGGGGGGCCTTAGTTCTGTGGAATTCACTTGATTGTAAGTAAGTACATGTTATATTTAGAACTGTATAATTTTGGACCCAGAAGGGTGAAGAGTTGTTCCAAGAGTGGAGCCTCTGGAGGCCCAGATGCATTTAAGAAGTAGAGCCACACCCCAGAACTCTTCTCTGGCCGCCCTCTTCCTCTACCCACTCCTGCCCAGGGGCACCTTTCTCCCTTCGGGCCCCAAAGCAGCGGAGACCCTCCTCCTTTTGTCTTTTAGAGACACATGGCCATGGAATCAGAGATTCCAAATGCTCTTTTCTGGTGTGTTCTGACCATTGACAGCTTAGAATGTGGTAATTTGCCTTTTGAAGCTAAAAAATCTGACACCTTTCATTCACCTTGAAAGCACATTTTCCTTCTTTGTTTAAGCACTAAGAGGCAATAGGGCTGTTAGGAACCCCAACTGAAGAGTCAGCCGGTCAGGGTTCTTATCCCAGTTCTGCCTTTCCTTAGCTGTGTAATCTTAGGAAGATACTTAACCTCTCTGATGTCAGCTTCCTTATCTGTATAATGGGGATGATAATATAGCTAATTCATGGAGCTGTTGCAAGAATTCGATGAGATGACTTGTACAAAGTACTTAGAGCAGTGACTGGCATATACTGTGTGCTCAATATATGTTGGCTATTGTTATTTAGAAATAAAACATGGAGGAAAATAAAGTGCTAAAATTAAGAAGGATTTTAAATATAAGCACTGAAATATTTATATGTATTTTGAGCAAATCTCACAGTTACATTGGTCACTGGCATTCAGTGTTCTCTTTACCACTTAAATTGACACAGGAATAATAATATTCACGATAATGGATGCTTTATATACATTTTCATGAATGACCTGCTTCTTATTTGTAACTTTTTATGACCTTTATATTACCTTTTTAAAAATACAACATACTCATTGGCCACTGGCATTTATCTGTGAGTGGAAAACATAATCAATGAATGAATGAAGGGATTTATCCACTTGGCCATGTTGGTTTCCCTCATGAATGAACAGAGATGTACAAATCCTTGGTCCGTTGTCTAAAAGTAACAGACAAGATATGGTAGTTAATGCATTTTGTGGGTACTTGTCTATCTTGCTAAGTAGTAATCGCTGCTACAGATACACAAAGCGACCTTAAGGGGAAATCCCACCACAGACTGTGGTCATGGCAGATCTGGAGAGGGAAGCCCCTGCCTCCACCAGGAACTTACCCTCTCACATCCCTCACGCGTCACCTCCGTGGCTTTTGGATAAGTGGTCCAGGAGCCACAGGCTGAGAGCTGCTGGCAGGGAGTGGATTTAGCCTGTGGAGCGTAGTAGGTAAGGTTACGTTTGGAAACGTCCCCCATCCGTGGTGCTTAAAAAATTCCTCGCGGTGTTCCTCACCGCCGTTTCCCAGTGCACGTTCAGTTGCTGAAGAGTAGGTGAGATCAGAAGGTGCAGTTACTGTAGTGTAACCAGTGTGGATCTAGAGTGGAGCGGTAACTGGTTCTTAAATCTGTGAGAAATATGGGACTGCGTAAATCAGGTGACAAACCTGTATCCTGCCACCAAATGACATTACGTGGACGTCAGTGATCACAAAATCTGACCCTTTCCCTTTGTGAAAATACTTAACGACCAAGCGCTTCCCATCCCTCCCCTGATTTTTCTCACTCTGGATCTGGTCTTGTTTTTGTTTCTGTGAGCCATTAATTAATTTTTACAATTAATAAAATTTAAATTTGGCCCTTAGTAGAGTGTCCACAGATGCTGAGTATTCTATGAAGTAAATTATGCCTACGGTAGAGTGTGCATGAGGTGTATCCGTACAAATAATTTTTTTTCAATCAAGTACTGTGGAGCTCCTGGATTTAGATTGCAGTGAATGACAAAGCCTACCAGATTTTATCTGAATGCACACGTAAAAGCTATACATGTTGAGGTTGGTACTTTGTGAACTGACTCACAGTATTGTGAAAATATTACATGAAGATATAAAATTGCAGGAAAACTGAGTTTATTAATGGAAATTAGACTAACTCCTAATTATTACCTGTGAATAGTGTCATCATTTGAAGTTTTTATTGCATTTTAACACATGGCTTATCTTGATGAGAAAATATATAGCAAAGGGTAAATGTAGCAATTTTCGTTTTACTATTCCCTCTGCTAAGCCGTTATGGCTTGATGTTACTTTTCAGCAGCCTTTCATTTTTGTCCCAAATGTTTTTGCCTCTGGCTGGTTTTATTTCTTTAAAATGTATGTGTATCACTTCTCAAAGTGATACATTTTGACAGGTAATCGATATTTTTTCATACCAGATTTGATGGTGCAATGGTCATAATCCTCATCTTAGACTTAGTTAATGGTTGAATACTAACCTAGATTTTTATCTCAGAATATTCCTTTGTTAAGCAACATACTTTTCACCCTTAGCCAAGTGCCTTTTTATCACTCCCAGCCACCAAACAGGTCTAGGTGCCAAGTGCCTAAGATGCACAGGACCCACTTATCTGGGATACACATCACCTGACTTTTTGTCACTTTATCCTCGAAATGCCTTCTGATAGCACTTCCAACCAGCTTACTTGGTTGGCCACAGAAAAGATACTTCTGGGCTCTACTTTTTTTTTCCTCCTGGCATCCTATGATCTTTATTTGAAGGGGAAAAGTCTTTTCCCTTTTCTCTAGTGGGAACTTGATGTCCTCCATCAGACCCCACTTCTTCTAGAAGGACAAGCGCAATGAAGATCACAGTCCTCAGATCACAAGCATGTCTAAGGACACCATGCTCGGCTTTTGCTTTTTAAAAGTTCAGCTTCTTGGGTCATGATTTGTTTTTCCTAAATTCAGTTAGGACTTTCTTATGCCTCTGTGGGCAGATAACAGTGACATCTAAGTTGGTAAATATATTCTGAACCCCTGCCAAGGCACTTTGTTGAAGACGGCACTTCACATTCAAGGAGCTGTTTAAGCTCTTCTCTCAGGAGGGTGAATTGAGGGAGAAAGGGCAACAACTGTCATTCCTTTTCTTTTCATTGAAGAGACTGGCCTTCCTTTTGCAGGAAAAGGTTAAAGTACAGGTGGGCCTGTCAAGGATGGGATCTGTTTCCACCAGCTTTGCAGATTCTCCCACAGATAGCACACTGATTCTTCCCTTCCACCCCTAGATTTTCTTTTTTTTCCTTTTTTTGTCCTTGAATTTAAACAAAAATATGTAGTTTTAAAAAATCTTAAAAATCATTTGTGCTAGAATTTGGGGATACATTTTGGTTTGAGCAACAAACAGGTTTGTGTTTTTTCTTTGCTTTTAGAGATGGCATTACTCCTCCACCTGAGAACAAGAACAAAAACTCTCTGGGGTTTTCTTCCTTTAAGTGGTATCAAATGAGCACGCCTAAGTGGAAAAAATACCCTGATACCCTTCTCCGAGGTTGCTTCTGTGAGGGAGGGGTGACATTTCTTGACAGGGTTTCTCTTTGTATGTCTGGAGATGTAGGCAAAGATGGTTTGGGAACATAAAATGCAATCACTTTTCCTCCGTGGTTAGATTCATAAATCCCTGAGCTATTTTTAATGACATAATCTAATCAATTGATGGCAAGCCTAATAGTGTGTTGACAGGCAGAAAGAGACAGAAAGCTAGTGTAATAGCAGGTGGCTGGGTAAGGAACCATTTTTCTCTTCCTTCCTCACCCCCCGTGTTTAGAAATCGCTAGTTATCTGGATTAGGTAAAAAGCAGAAATTACCGATTTAAAAAAAAAAAATTATGCCTGCCTTCCTAACTACCTTTCTTTCAAGAAAAAAAGACTTTCTAAGGGATAAAGTGAAGAAGGAGGTAGTTCCGAGACAAACTACAGGTAGCCCTAGTGTCTGCTTCTCAGGACCATACTATGCTCTTAATTTAAGTATCTTTAGAAGAGAAATCAAGGGGGAATAATTTATTATAAATTGGTAGCATCGTATATTGTTACTCCTGTGCTAGGCCTGTAATGAAAACTTAATATTCATCTCTTGGTTGCTTTGAATCGAAATAAGATGAGGATGAGCGGAGTAAACAAGCTGAAACAGACTGTGAAATTGCACATGATGGGAATCTTTTTTTTTTTTTTTTTTTTTTAGTTGCTTCTGGACTAGAAATAGGTTACTATTCCAACTAATGATGGCTCTTAGAATTTCTTCTTCCTTTTTACATTTTGGTCCAGTATCAACAGAACGAAGTTGTTATCACAAGGGAAATTAAAATCTAAACTGTATCTTTGGGCTAGGAATCCACCGGCAAGGTATTTATGTAAATGAACTGGCTTTCACACTGGGAGGGGTAAGGTGTTCCACCCGCTGTGGCTGGAGAGCAGCCGCCCTGAGCCCTCCGTTTTCAGGTCTTCCGGCAGCGTGTGTGTTCTGCAACAGTTCCTTTTCTTTGATGCCATCAGAAAAGATGAGCGCCAGGCATGGTGGTGCTGCTTGGCTGGCCAGCTGTGCCCTAGTTTCTCACCATCCCGGTCAGCAGCTGCCTTTTACAGAGGTTTCTGTCACCGCTGATTTACTTAGCCACTTTGACCTTATAGTTGCCTCCGAAGGGGCTTGACCCGAGGCCACTGCCAAAAGCCATCTTCTGGTCACCTGGAATGCCAGGGCCAGTATTTTGAAGGAGAAGAAAAAACAGGGCTCCCACAATTTCCTATCTACTAGCAAGAGGCTCCTCCGCCTGGATGGATGCATTAGGCGTCTGAGCCCACTTGCTGCGCTCTCCCACCGAACTGCAAGCATCCGTGATCCCTGAAGTTGCTGGAGTGAATAACTAAGCGGGACCAGCTGACCCCGGGCTCCAATCAGCTAGAGCGTGATGTAAGTGTTTAGCAGCTGCTGGGCTCTGAATTAGCGTGCTGAAGTAGAGGTAGTACAGCATGGCTAGACTGTTGTGAGAGGCTCAGAGAAGCGGAGGGGGAGATGGATGAGTCCAGCATTCTAAGACGAAGAGGGCTCCAGGTAGGAGATCCTTCCATTCTTGAAATGTAGGGTTGCCAGTGGCCAGCCGTGGAGGATTTCAAAGTTCCCTTTTCATTCCTTTACTGGGCACAAATATGTGCACGGTTCTTAGCAACGTGAATACGCTAAGTCTCTAGTTACAGAGCTAAGTGACCCATCACAGGGTTCAACGAGAAAGGCTCTTTTGTCAGAGACAATAGATATGACTTTTAGTTTGAGACTTTGTTGGTTGTTTATTTTTTTCTGCTGGTTGTTCAAGAATAGTTAAATCGTGGCTGGCAGTGACATCTGATGAGCCTGTTGGGCATTCTGTCAGAAGTCTGGGAAGTCTGTCAAGGGTAGCAACTCTGTTCAGTTCTGGGAACACGGGACTCAGTTTTGTGTCGGGCTCCGCAGCATCTATCTGATCGCCTTGCAGATGTGTGCAGCTGCTGGGAGGTTTCCTCCTGTCAGTGAGATGAAAGTTTCTGCTGGCAGCTCAATCCAAGTTCCCTGTAATTTGTTTATGTTGAGATGAGGAAAGATATGTGTCTTACTGCCTTGCTTTTTGTGCCCAAATTTCTCTAATTTAATTACTGTGACTTCAGTATACAAATGTATTCCAAGTTAAAACTTGGCAGATCAGAAAACTTGGAAAAAACATCTGCTTGGCCGTTTGTAAGTCTCAGGAAGCCAAAATGTGAGTATGTTCAAAATTAGTACGTTTAACTCCTTGATAACTCTTTTTTCCTGTGTGTAAGTGGTAGTTTTCTCTGTGAAAGACTCTAATCATTAGCCATTGTTAAACTCTTATTCATTATTTTTGAGATTAAAAAAAAAGTGCTTGGGAAGACCGAATATACGGCACATGTAGAAATGTTTCAGATACTCCTTAATTGTCTTTGACTCACAGCTGGGCTAGCTGTCTGCTTTTTGTTTTAAATGTCAATTACTAATACTAATGTTATTCATATTATTCTAATATTATAGTAATATTATAGATAAACTAAAGGATTATTTGTAGGTAAACAAGAGAGGGATTAAAAAAGTTGGGGTTAAATGTCATCTATTGTTCCAAACCTAAGTAAACAGACTGACTCTAATGATTTTCAGTGTGGTCATTGTTTTGAATGTACAGTGTGGTTAGTCACTGCTGTGGATTTCCTTTTCTTTGTTTTCATCACATCAATGAAGTTCTGGTAATGCACAGCTGTTTGTGTGGGTCCACGTCCTCTCTGAGGTCGCTGGTTAAATATGGAAAGGCTCTTTGTTAAAAAGATGATAAACTCTATTAAACTCCTAATGGTTCAGATTATTACTATGTTGATGGCAATTCTGCTGAGAGTTTTCTCTTTCCTTTAATTCATTTTAGGTAATTTAAAATGTGTTTTTGTTAAGAAACTCTTTTTTGTGGTTTATTTCTGTAATACATATCATCACAACTTCAGAGGATATGATTGAGATATATGGTGCTTTTGAGGGGTATAGATTTCATAGAACTTTTAATTTCAGAAATAAAGAAATCATTATTGTGGCTATTTAAAATAATGAAGCTATTTTCTAAGATTTGCAACAAAACAAAGGAAACATTGCTAGTTCATATAGTACTTAGACTGTTAGATCTTCGTTGTACTTAAGCTACTTTTACTACACCTGCCATATTCTACTATATAATAGATAAAGAATGTCTGCTTTCTACTGTAAATGAAATAAAACTCTCCACATTGTGAGAAATAGCAACATAACAGTGCATAAAAGTTCTGCCACCTCATAGTTACTTTATTTTGGCTTAAACAAAGCCTATTATTCTTTTACTCCCATTATATCCAATATTTTTTTAAAAAGGCATTGCACATACAGAGTAACTGTTTTCAGAAATTCCAATATTAGGAAACTACTTACAAAATACAAGGTGTAAGTATACATTTGTATTACAAATGATGTCACTGTAGAGTTCTTAAGAGCAACGCCACCTAGTGAATTTAGAAATTAAGTTAGTTTACAAATACACACTACTGTATATGAAACATTTCAACATGTAAATGAGGCATACCTGTAGTGAACCTAGGCTGAAACTTACACTTTTGTATGACTGATTCTGACTGTGTTGCTAGGTAATCTTGAGCAGCTCACATACCCTCTTGGTGTCTGTTTATTCTTCTGTAAAATGCATGCTGTAATGTGACTTTTGAGTATACTACATGGGAGATAGACATAACTGAATTTTTTTTAAGTTAAACGCCATGTAATAAATACACTAGAATATAGAAGGTCCTCAATAAGTATTATGTTGTTGAAAGCAAAGATGATTTCTGTTCTTTATAACATGCCATATCATTACTAGTCAGATGAAATAGTTATGTTTTTATTCCATATTTGTTGTTTGAATTTAATTTTAAGTTAGAAGAATCACCAATAAAGACAGCATTATTTACAGGGGTCATTATGACAGAATATATTATCTAATAATAAGAGTCTATTGGCCTGTTACACTGAATAGATGCTTAGTGTTAGATGCTTAGAATTGGAACAGATCCGGTTTTTTTTGTTTTTTTTTTTTTTGCGGTACGCGGGCCTCTCACTGCTGTGGCCTCTCCCATTGCGGAGCACAGGCTCCGGACGCGCAGGCTCAGCGGCCATGGCTCACGGGCCCAGCCGCTCCATGGCATGTGGGATCTTCCTGGACCGGGGCACGAACCCGCGTCCCCTGCATCGGCAGGCGGACTCTCAACCACTGCGCCACCAGGGAAGCCCAGATCCGTTTTTTAAATAACTTAAAGCCTTGTGTCAAAAATATGGAGCATACGAATATTATAATTCTCTAAAATTTAATTTTGCAATAATTCAGAATGTGTTTAGTATAGAATAATGCAGTGTGTGTTTAGAACTTAATTTTAGAATTTCAGTACCTCTAGCTCTTAAAACACGGGCTACTAGTGGTGTTTTTAAAATTTGGACTTTGAAAAATGATTTTTAGTCAGAACATATTCTCAAGGCACGACTACCTCATAAAATTGCAACACAAGTTAGTTGTTCATCTTAAGTGACTGCACGTTTCCATCTTTTCTGTGGACTGTATTAATATTTCCAGTACTGCTGATAGCACTTCAACCACTGCCTTTAAAATGAGAATGAGAGAAAGAGGTCCCAATGGCTTCCCCTGTTAGAATCTGGAAAACTTTTCAGATTGCATCTCCAAACGTGGGAAATTCTGACGGATGGATGGGCTTGGGCAGACTTTGGACTTGGGGCAATTTGAATTTCTAGACAGGTCTAATTCGTCAAAGGATAACTGGCTCCTTTCGGGCCTGATATCCCTTAAACAGGGGTCATATTTTTTAACTGTCAGGGAAATTAATTGTTTCAGTGATTTCCGTTATGTGTTTCCCTTTTATTTGTTTTAATGAAAGTGTCCCTATCCCTAATGTGATAGATCCCAAGGCTGGAGAAAAATGAACAACAGGCATCATTAAAGCAGGAAGAAGGCACTAAAAGAGGGAGGGGCATCTCAGAGAGGCCTCCTATGATTCCTTTCCTGCCATTCTCTTGTGCTTTCCTTTGCTTGGTAGCATCTTCTGTTGATTTCTCCCCTCTCCAATTAAATATTACCATTTTAGTCCACTGTCACATGCAGCTGGAATGTTAAAAAAATTTTTTTTTTAGATATGATGAGGTTACCAACTAAATATTTATAATTTAGATTTCTAGATTGGTGTTTAGGTTTTTGTTTTGTTTGCTTCTCTTTCCCCTATACCTGATCTCATCCCCCAATCTTATTTGAAACAACAACAAAAACCTAACATTCTTACTTTGGCCTAGGCTCTGATTTTCCCCTGGCCTTGGTCTGGAATTTAGTTTTAGAAAACAGAGAAGCAGGTGGACTCTTACATTCTGAACTGGGTGTCAGCAGTGCTTAGATGTAGGTTATTCCAGTCACAGTGTCTCGGTGTTTCTTCTGTGTTAACTTTAATGTGCTTGTGGATGTGTTTACACTCACCTGAGCTTAATAGCAGGATCATTACGTGGGAGTGTTACCCTGGTTCCTATCATCTGAGGACTCTGGGTGGTTACAGGAAAGAAGCCTAGTTAGAGGATTATAATAGAAATACTTATGATAATTACACTTTGGGATAAGGTACTTTTGATCTCCAGAGGTTCCAGAAAGGCACAGGGATGACTTTGGGACAGAAAGAATCAAAATGGTACATGAACTTTTGGTAGTGATGAGTACCTAATCAATGAGACCAGTTGTGGTCATATCCAAGTGGTGTTTCTTATCCATTGAAGGAGTTGAATTTCTGCCTCTGAAATAGAGATAGAATACTGTAGTTTTAGTTTCCTGATCCACAAAGGGGTAAGGATGGGGTGCCCTTAAAATCTTATGTTCACTCAAATTTCTATTTTCTACTCTAAGAATTGTTTTCATAACAAACTTTTTTTAAAAACAACATCAAATAAACAAGTTTGCATACTAGCTCTTCTTTTGCACCTTCTCATCCTCTGGTACAGCTGTTAATAAACCAGAAAATTGTCATCTCTGTATTTCGGTCAAGGCAATACCTATTCTCCAGGTCATCCCTTTTCCCACCTTTGACTTCTCCGTCTCATGCCTGCAGTCACCAACCCCTGTCAGTTCTACATTAAAAATACTTCTAGAGTCTAGGCAGCCTCTTTCACACCTAAATTTCTGTATTGTCTGGTACCCCTGGGTCCAGGTCCTTCTCCATTCCATCCTGCTTGTCTCTGTAGATCCCCACATCAATCCCTGGTTTAAAATCCCCACATGGCTTTGCATCATCTCCTCAAGGTTAGAGTAAAAATGCACCTGACTCTCTCTGATTTAGCTCAGTCTACTTTTCTGGTCTCATTTCCAACTCTTTGCCTTCCAAAACCCCGTTCCATCACCCCCTCTCCAGACTTGATGTATCCCCTTTACCTACAATATCCTTTCCTTATTTTCTCCAATTCTCCCTGCTTATTAGGGACCAAAGTAAACTATAATTCTTTCCTGAAATTTTCCATAATTACTATGTTCCATTCTGAATTTTATAATAGTCATTGTCTATTTTACTTACTTGCACACCTAATCCTATTGCGTGATACATTATTTTAAAATTATTTGATTTGAGTGTCTTATAATGAAACTGCAAATGCATTGAGGATCAGTGTCCAGTGACAATGAGTAGCTCTGTAACTTTAGACGAGTTTCTTAACCACTCTGATCTCTGTGTCCACAGCTGTAAAATGGAGATAATACATGCTTAAAGATTGAAAGCAGTTGTAAACGTTTAGCACAGCCTCTGGCGTGTAGTACTTACTCAGTTAACCTTAGTTCACTGCCCTCTGGATCGGCACAGAGCCTTGCATAGTGTGATTTTAAATAATTAAATGTGGAGGGCTTCCCTGGTGGCGCAGTGGTTGAGAGTCCGCCTGCCGATGCAGGGGACGCGGGTTCGTGCCCTGGTCCGGGAAGATCCCACATGCCGCGGAGCGGCTGGGCCCGTGAGCCATGGCCGCTGAGCCTGCGCGTCCGGAGCCTGTGCTCCGTAACGGGAGAGGCCACAACAGGGAGAGGCCCGCGTAACGCAAAAAAAAAAAAAAATGTGGTATCAGGTGGGGCTTAGGCAGTAAGAGGATGGTGAGCATGAATTGGATAATTTGAGAGGAGTTTATAAAAGGGATGCTTTAAAAGGTGTGGGCAGGGTATAGGGATAGTTTAAGGGGCTGGAAGCCACAGGGAGCCATTACCTTCACTAGGCCTGAAGGAGCGAGGGAGGGAGCAGTTACAGAACCTGGAGATGGAGAAGGCAGGTGACAGGTACCGTAGGTGAGGGACGCAGGCCGAAGTGACTCTGCAGGGAGGTGGACGGGGACATCTCAGCCTTATTTTTCTCCTTCCTTCTGCACTCTTTCTGGTGCTCCCTGTTAGCGAAACCCAACAGAAACCAGAGGGGCACAGGAGCCCCGGCCGTGCGTGGTCCATGCATCCAAACACCAAGGCCCAGTATAGGGTAGAGAGTAGATCTGGATGGGCAGTGGAAGTACATGCAGCATGCTTATAGCAAGCATGTGTTTTCCTGCCCCTTGCTCTTAGCAGTTGCCAGCCAAAGACAGTGTTCAACTTTCATAGGCACAGATCTCTGGGGCCTGAACCGAATTCAAGCATTTGAACAGATTCAGAGCTGCTTTTTTTGAAAAGTCATGGCCCCCAACCGTTTCCGACTTTTGTGTAATGATGTCTTTCCAACCAGGCTCTTAATCCTCCTGGGAAAATATTAGTCCTTCCCCTTCCACTGAAGCACGTGGATCTCCTTTGAATCAGTCATGCAGCATGCCTGCACTTCCGGTCCTGCAAACAATCTCAATTTTGAATCGCTCTGCTCTGCAGACCCTGGCTGAGAAGTGACGGCTGAGAGCAATAGCCCAAGAGACCTCTTACCATTCATCTCCAGGATTCCCTGAGCTCCGTCCTCCGGCAGGTCCTATCACACGTAGACTGTCCATCCGAATTACAACTTGACATTATGTCCTTGGCTTTTATTGAGGGTTCTAAAAGAAATGGCTCTGAGTGAACATCTTTGCACTTTTTATAAAACTCCCCTTGACGCCTTATCCATTATGTTGTGCATTGTCTCTTATTCTGTATTACGCCCACATGATAAATGTGCTTCGAGTTCAGTACTCAAAAAGTTTCTTCCTCTCTAGGTGAACAAGTTTGCTTCTTTTAATCAGATAATGAGAGCTGGCTTGGTCTTCATTTTTGTCTTAGCTGATCAAGACAGGGTTTCATACTCAGTTGCAATAATTTGTAGATAAAATGAGCCACCACTTCTTCACTGTTTAGCTCTTAGTTCCTTCTTTTTAAGAATTGTGTGGTTTCATTTATCATAGCTTTTGAAAGTCTTAAGTTGCCTGAATAGATTTCTCAAAGTAGGTAAGACCTAAAAATTTAATAACGTTGCATCTGAAACACAGTGAATAATGTCAGAAGACAAGAAAAAAAGACTGAAAGACCAAATAATCAATAAACTAGATAAAATACAAAAATCAAGAATTACATGAACTTACAAAGATCAATATGCAAGCAGGGATCAATAATTTTATTGTTGGCACCAGAGTCTAATGAAATCAAATAGGGTGTTGGAATTTATTTGAAACTTACATTTTAAATAAATTATGAGTAACAATAGATTTTTATTATTTTTTATAAAATCATCTATTTTTTAAAATTTAAAAAAAAATTTTTGGCTGCATGGTGCAGCATGTGGGATCTTAGTTTCCTGACCAGAGATCAAACCCTCTCCCCCTGGAGTGGAAATGTGGAGTCTTAACCATTCGACCACCGGGGAAGTCCCATGATAGATTTTTAAAGTGTCCTAGAAATCATACATTTGTCTTGGAAACAACCAAAAGCATGGAGATTGGCATCCAACTTGTGAAACACACGTTAGAAGACACTATTGCCATTAAAATCATGCTTCTGACAAATATTTGATGATATGGGCAAAAGCTTGACAGTAATGGCAAGGAAAAGAACAGGTTACTAATCTGTGTACATAATGTATGTACAATTCTATAAAAATGTGTGTGTGTGTGAGCATGTGCGCGCATGTAGGATAGCCCTGTGGGATGGAAGGAAAGAGCCTGTGTGGGTTTTGGAGTAGTTAAGACCATCTTTGCCACTAAGCTGTATGGGGTTGCACAGGCTGGTTAATTCCTCACTGGTAAAATACACTTATTTGCAGAATTACTGAGAATGAATCAAAGTGCGGTATGAAAAGGCTAAAAAATATCCATCATATCTAATATTTATTAAGGACCTATTTTCTTTTTCTTCATTATCATCATCTAAACTAATAGCAAGAAACTGCACTAAAATGTTAATTTAGTATATCTTGATGGTGGCACCATAAAATGTTAATTTATTATATCTTTTTTTAAAAATTTATTATATCTTGATGGTGGCACCATAAGAATTTTTTCCTTGAACTCTTCTATAGTAAGCATGTATTACTTTTTCTTTTTTTTTTTTTGCAGTACGCGGGCCTCTCACTGTTGTGGCCTCTCCCGTTGCGGAGCACAGGCTCCGGACGCGCAGGCTCAGCGGCCATGGCTCACGGGCCCAGCCGCTCCGCGGCATGTGGGATCTTCCCGGACCGGGGCACGAACCCGTGTCCCCTGCATCGGCAGGCGGACTCTCAACCACTGCGCCACCAGGGAAGCCCCGGTGGCCAATTTTTAATTTTTTTGTTTCATTGTCTAAGAAAAGAAAACTTTATACCACTCAGTACCATCAATGAAAGGCTCTTAAAGCTGTTTTTTACCTTGTGCATCATTTTGGCATTGAGGAAGGTAAATCAGTTCCATGGGATGCCTCACTCCAAACCTTAGGCCAGCAGTTCAATGAGGCTGCCCTTTTGAATCACCTGGAGAGCTCTCTAAAGCCTAGGGCCTCGAAGCAATCCACGTCAGTCTCTGGGTGGTGTGTAGCCAGGCTTGAGACCCACTGCTCCTAGGGGGATCACGTGTCCAAGGAACACCTAAGTCATGGCACATACCACTTCTGTATCCCCAAATGTAAGGTTTGACAACCTGTAACAGGTGTGTTAAACAGCTTTGCCTTCTTTCTTCCAGTGAGACTGGGTTTTATTTTTATGGAGAGGTGCATGAAGGGGATGTATACCCATTGCATTTGTTTCTTGACTCCCCTAATAATGGCAAAGGTAGTAATGCGAGAGCTCAAACCATTAACTAACCCACCTTGGGGAACTGTTCTTACAGTGGTGTGGCTGGAGGGAGCCCTAGACCTTTACCCCAAAAGGACCCAGGGCACTGGCAGTGTCCAGGTGCCATTTTACATTTTTTAAATCGCTGGCACCCATGGTTTGCCTTACGAAACTACCTCCAGGGCATGGTAAGACAGTTGCTTTGCGCCTTGAAACGTTCTAATGTTAAAGACAACAAACACCTGTGATTTGGAACCCTTATCATAGATACTCTTCAGTAAGGTACATGCTTGAGTTCTCAAAACACTTGCAATTTTACTTAGATTGTGTTTTGATTCAGGCAGTCACGAAAAAACCCTCCATCCTCTGCCTTTCTTTCAATTAATGTATAATAATAATAAATAATAGCAGCAGCAGTATATATTGAACAGGTTTGTGTCGGAGGACTGAGTGTTGTGTCTTAAATCTACACTCTTGCACTTTTATCCCAGGCTCTAGCAGTCCAGAAATGAGTGGAGTCTGGTACTGACCTGTGAGGGGTTTATAGTGTGGTCGGGGAGACAGCAGTTTCTGCAACAGCAAGTACCGTAACCCCTGTCGGTCACAATGCACGGGCGCTGGAGGTGGCTGGTGCCCCGCTGTGCTGTAGGAGGCTGGGAAGGCTTTGTGGAGATGGGGCTATTTCTGCCAGATGATGCTGGATGAACAAGTTCTGACTAGGCGAGAAGGGTGGGGACACAGCTGCATGTGCAAAGGTGTGGTGGCCACACAGGGTGTGTCCTTTTCAAGGTGCTGCAAGCAGTGCATGTGGGAAGCAGGAAGTGATGAGCAGAGTCCCAAGGATACCGCCATATTGAAGGGTTTGGACTTTAAACAGTAGGAAGCCACTGAAAGATTTCACTTAGGGCACAGAAATACTTTACCGACTGTCAACCGCTAATGAATAATGCCTGGGAAGAAGACAAGAACAGCTAGGAGGTTAGAAATGGGGAGGTAAGAGATGCTGCTGCTAGACTGAGATGTTCGCAGTGGAAGTAGAGAAAAGGCAACTGTAGGTACCATTAATAGGACTTGATGACCTGTTGGGATGGTTGAGAAAAGAAATGGAAGGAGCTGGAGGTGACTCCCAGGTTTCAGGCATAACAAGAAACAAATGAGAGCAAGAAATAAAAATAACGTGGATGGCGAGGTGATTAGTTGGTTCTGTGCATCTTGAGTTTGCAGCACCTGTGGAAGCTTTCAGATGGAGATGCTCAGTAAGCAGCTGGATGTATGGGCTGAAACTTCCAAAGAGAGGTCAAGTCTGGATATAGATTCTGAATTCATCCCCTTTAAATAATTTATTGAACTAGACTGTGAATAAAGAGAGAACACAATTTCTCTCAGAGTAATAGATTTCCATTAGAATAGTTTTCAAGAATTACCGATGGACCTTGAATCTGTCATACAGAGTGAAGTCAGTCAGAAAGAGAAAAACAAATACCGGATGCTAACACATATATATGGAATCTAAAAAAAAAAAAAAAAGGTTCTGAAGAACCTAGGGGCAGGACAGGAATAAAGATGCAGATGTAGAGAATGGACTTGAGGACACGGGGAGGGGAAAGGGTAAGCTGGGACAAAGTGGGAGAGTAGCATTGACATATATACACTACCAAATGTAAAGTAGGTAGCTAGTGGGAAGCAGCCGCATAGCACAGGGAGATCAGCTCCGTGCTTTGTGACCACCTAGAGGGGTGGGATAGGGAGGGCCGGAGGGAGGGAGACGCAAGAGGGAGGGGACATGGGGATATATGTATATGTATAGCTGATTCACTTTGTTATACAGCAGAAACTGACACAACGTTGTAAAAGCAATTATACTCCCATAAAGATGTTAAAAAATAACAAAAAAAAAGAATTACCATAATGTGTATTTTAACACTTATTTTGCAGGACTGGTTAAAATTACATAGAGAGCAAAGTAGTTTTATGGTTTAGTGTCAGGCCTTGAAAATAATGTATCCAATTTTGAAGGGGTGTGTGTGTGTATTTCTGCAAATTGCTTCCAACTTTGACAACTTGCCTACAAGTTTCCTTCCAATATAGTTTTGAGAAGGCAAAATGAAATATCTCAAACTAGAGGCTGTAATGGAAAAAGGAATTCATTCTTAAATGAACATGATGAGGTTGGTGCCATATTGCTTGAAACAGTGAGTGAATTTAAAACCTGAGTGAGATTACATCAAATCCAGGCAAGATTTTTGTTCCATTTGAGTGGAATATCCGTAATTGAAGATAGGGGGTTCGACCAAGAAAGACACATGGCATATGTACAATTTTATCAATTTTCTGATACAGTGGTTTCAATTTGTGTATGTATACACAAAGGCATTAAATCACGTTGATTACTGAACTTTTTTTTTTTTTTTTTCATTTTGGCAACAAATGAAGATCCAAGCTTAACTTTATTAGCTGCAGCATTTTATGAGTTCCTGCCTAGTAATTTAGTATGTTGAGGACATGGAAACTCTCAGGAAAGTGGTGGGGAGTTAGAGGTAGAATAGAATGTATTACAGTGAGCTAGAAATGATTGTAGAAAACGTTAAGTATTTTTTAATGGATTTTTTTTTTTAGCTTAGTGCTCAAAGTTAGTGAGATAACAGCTAGGTCTAGAAATATTTCATTTTGTAAGATCATCATAGTGATATTTTTCATTATGAGATACTGACAGTTTTATATTTTCTAATTGCCTCTTGTTTCAATTTTAGCATTGTCATGAAGGTGAAGATGGAATAATACATTGATTTGACTATTTACCCTTTTCCATTAAAACTTTATTCCAAATATAAATTGTTGGGCTCATAGATTCATTTTCCATTAACTGTTTAGCAATCCAAACCAAAAGGCATTATGATAAATACAAATTGAATTTGGATTGTGTGATAGATTCAGTTATGCTCTTAATTTTTCACTTCTCTGGAATAGAAGGATACATTTACTCCCTTGCCCAGGGAGTGGCCTCATGGCCGGCAGGGATACTTTCCCCCACTTGACTTTGGGCTCTGCTACGTGTCTTACTGAGCTGTTAGTGAATGTGTCACAAGCAGAGGCTTTTGAAATATGCTTGTGTGGTTGGCCTTGCCATCCTGCCCTTTGGTGATCTACCGTGAGAGGAGCACGCCCTGGGTAGTCCCTGCCCATTTAGCCTGGGTCCCAGAATAAACTCTGGTGGAGCTGACCTATATAATCCTGCAGCCAGAAGCCAAGCCCAACAGACCCATAGTCTCTACGTGCAGACCTGCAGATGGCTATTGTTGTTAGTCACTAGTTGTGTGGTGGGTTGTTACCCAGCACTGCAGTGACAAAGATGACTCTTACAGAGGGCAAGCCTGTGTTGTGTGGTTAAGAGCAGAGGCATTGAAGCTTTTAGTTCTGTTTGAATGTTGATCCACCACCTGCTGGCTTTACTCTCCTGGGCTCTCTTCTGCATTTTAGGTTTGTCATCAGTAAAATGAGAAAATCACTTACCTCCCAGGAATATTCTAGAAATAAGATGTATGCATGTCAATTACTTTGAACAGTGTCAAGCAGATAATAAGTGTCTGTGTTTCTAGACAATTGAGCCGTCCTTCTCCTCTGTTTGCCTTGCTCCGTGTGGCTTTGCCACATCCTAGCTGTGTGACTCTGGGGCAGGTTAAAGTTTCTCTGGGGCTTAGTTTCCTTTTCTATCACATGCACATACTAACACTTACCTGGCAGGATTATTATGAGGACTACAGCAAAGGTAGGCAAATATCTTAGTCAGTTGAGGCTGCTCTAACAAAGCAACAGACGGGGGGAGGCTTAAACAGTGGACATGTGTTTCTCACAGCTCTGGAAGCTGGGAGTCCAAGGTCAGGCTGTCATGGATTCCATATCTGATGAGAGCCCTCATCCTGATGGAGAGATCCCATGTCTCTTCCTCTTTTTATAAAGGCATTAATCCCATCATGAGGGCCCCACCATCATGACCTTGTCTCACCCTAATTATTTCCCAAATATCCACCTCCAAATACGATCATATTAGGGCTTCAGCATTCAACATATGAATTTGTGTGGGGTGTGGGTCGAAGGACACAAACAATCAGCCCATAGCAGGAACCATGGCTAGGCGAGTCAGTACTTAGTAAAAGTAGCTTTTCAGAAAATAAAGGAACCAAAGTGCTGCAATTCGAAAGACATATATTGATAACATCGTTCACGTATGTAATACCTGTGTATTATACTTTTGCTCTTGTGGGCATTAAAAAAATAACTCCTTTGAAATGAGATTTATAAAGGGCAAGGAGTAGCTAATGTGGAGTCAGTAAAGGCTTTTGATGGGCGGCCTGAAAAATGCTAATTAGAAGAGACAGCATTAGAGTGCATGGATTGGGGTGGAATGTGGAATGACAGGGGGGTTCGTTTATATTAATCAGTGTAGCAGAACTGGCATCCAAAATGCCTTTGTTTTAAATGGACGAAATTTGCTAAACTTAACTTTTTGCCTGCTGGAAACCGTTCTGATGTGTTGGCTCTCAGTTTTCTGATACTTGCCTGTTTTTTCCTCTTGCTGTGCACGGCCGTGTCTATTTCATTTCCGTGTGTGTGTTCTCTGACCACAACAGCATTAGCTCCTGGCATCGTATGCTTCTTACCCAGAATTTGTTCCATAGAAAACCTGTGTCCTCAACACACTTGCTCTGAATCTATTTTGATCTGTATCGGTTGGAATAAGTTTTGAGCTGCTGGATATTAGCTTCTGTATGCTCCTCTCTCCAGAAGCTAATTGACTGATTTGGGGTGGAGGAGAGATGAGAGTCTATACATCTGACCAATTTCAAAGAGCTTTCCTTGCAACCTATTGAAATGCAAATACAGGCTACACTTCGAGTCTCTAAGAATTCACACATGCAATTCTTTGTTTTCTTCTGAAAAATAAACATTCAAAATTCATGCACATTCTATTATTCATGTGCTGTACATTTAGGTTCTGCTTGTATCCCAAGACAAATCTTATCACCATTATTAAAAATTTCATGAATGAAACTTTGTACCTCTAGTGCCACACTAGCCTAGACAACTTGACCCAATCAAAATAATTTGAAATGCAACACTTAAAATGAGTTCTTGTGTGTGTCTGTGTATATGCATTTATGTATACACCTATGTCATTGCCTTATCTCCAGCTGTTTTTATTCAACTCTACTCTGTATAAATGGGTAGGAACTCAAAACCTCCTTATGGTGTTTTCCCCAGAAAAACCTGAATCTTTAGTATCTGCTGCTTATAAGGCTCCCATGAGATACAGCACTGATGTCAAAGCATTTTTTCTTTGTTTGATAGTTGTCACACTGGTCCTGAAACGGGAAACTCTTTTCTGTGCTGTCCATTCACCTGTATTTTCAAAGCGGTCATCCACTACTTTTCATTTTTCAAGTACTTTAAAAGAATATTATGTGTCAGCAAGGCAGTTACTCTGTCATTTGATCTGCTGTACATCTTAGCCTTCCTGGAACAGTTAATAACTTCAAGAATCCCTTTTTTCCTAAGTTGTGGTCACTTTACCGATGACACAGGAGGGAATGATTCTCCTAGCCAGATCCAGAGCCCTCCCACCCAACTTCCTGCCTAGTGCCTCTGGGTGCTGGCACCAGCTTTTTCTGATAAAGCCTTCAAAGCCTGAGAGGCTGACCGTCCAGCACTGTGTCTGGGAGAAGGAACACAGGCTTATGCGCCATCCCTTGTTAAGCCTGTGTCCTCATAGAGGAATTTTGGTGATAGTTAGAATTTAGCTTTCTGTCGCCTTCTGGGAGCCATAGGAGAATGGACTTTATTAGTTCTCTTAGCGCTCTCGAAGGTTCTGTAATTTCCAAGGAGGGTCAGTTGTTCTGGGAAAATAACAAATGTTCAAGGGAATTTTGACACAAAATTGAGCCTGGGTATATATCAGTGTCCATGCTTAGTGCAGAAAAGAGTTGCACACATTATTGTGATTGGAAACTCTTTCCTCCTTTGATGAGTTATCTCAGTTTTCAGCCTTTTCCCCCCAGGCCCTCAGATTCATTTCAGTGGATATGCTGGGGTGGGCAGTGGTGGTGGTGAACAGTGGCTGCATCATTTCCTGCCTCTGCACCAGTAGAGTGTCTTTCATTATAATAGTCCTTCCCGTCATTGTCAGATGCTTTCCTTAAGTTGTTCTAGACTGAAAACTGGTGTGAAGTCTGGCATTCATCTTTAGCAGCTGCCTCCCAGTCAGGGGTGTGTGTGTGTGTGAGAGAGAGAGAGAGAGAGAGAGAGAGA
>NW_021703768.1:53625217-53650118 GCF_005190385.1 Monodon monoceros
TGTGTGTGTGTGTGTGTGTGTATTGGTTATGGGCTGTTGGTTTCTGCTTTCCTCAGTTTCCTCCCCAGGTTTTCTCAGTTAGGGACTATGACCTTTTAAACCTTCAGACACACACTTAATCTTCTTTCCTTATTTTAAATTAAAAGCAGCCTTGCTTTGGACATAGTATAAGAATATTGATTTGATTTGAGAAAGTATCTTTGAATTTTATATTTCTTCACTGTAAACAGTGGTTGGCTACATTCTTCTAGCACCTTTTTCTCTTCCTGCAGTTAACTTACAGTCTTTAGGGAGTGTTTTAACTCTTCATAATTGCACCAGTGTCATGGGAACATTCAGTCACTTACCCAACAGATATTTACCATGTGTTTTTAATTTGTGCAAAGCTGGGGCTACAAGGACAAACAAGATCTAATTCCTGTTATCTTCTGGGAGTTTATGACCCAGAAGTAGAGAAGGCAGACTAATAACTAGACGATTAAATGCAGAGGGATAAGTGTTACGATAGTTAACCCGTGACATAGTCGGGGCTGGCTGGCTGGCTGGACGAAGAGGGTGAGTCTGTAGGATGCCATGGGAGCACATAACAAGACACCCAGCGATGTGGTTATCAGAGGCGTGACATCAGTGATGGCGGTTGGCCAGTGATTTCTGTTCTGCTCATGTTAAGTTTCAGGAAACTCAAGGGGAGATGTCTCGTAGACAAGAAGGTTATGTAAGAGCTTGGAGAGATAAGGACAAAAATGGCCTGGAGATAGAGATCTATGTGGCATTATCATATGGGTGTTTACTGAAGCCATGGATGAAATCACCCAGTGAGAGTATGGGGCATGAGAAAAAAGGAGAGTCTAGAAAATAACCTTGATCCATTATGGTCGTTCATCTTTAGGAACACTGTAAGGACCAAATTAATAAATAAAAAAGAGATTTATTCAGTCCACAGTATTTGTTGGGTCCTACTCTGTGCTGGGACTTCAAGGGTGCTCTTAGAAGAGGTATGGTAATTGTCATACACATTACCAGTTTCTAAGTACCAGGTACCATTCTAAGTGCTTTACATGTGTTAGTTCATTTCACTTCTACATCACCCCCTTGAGAAAGGTACTGTTATCCTCAATTCTCAGAGGGGGAAACTGGGCAGTTAACTAATGTTTCTGGGTCTTAAAGTTAGTAAGTGGCAGAACTTGGCTTCAAATCTAAGATGCCTAGATTGAACCTAGGTGGTTTGACCACACTCTTAATCGTCTTATGATTTTTTGTTTGTTTGTTTTGCTTCTCTGAGGTGGGCAAGACAGCCTACGTATAGATTTCATCTACTCTGATAACTTCAGTAGACGTTGTATCCAGGATAACATGGAAGGCGAGAGATGCATGTGGTAGGGTGTCCATATTAAGGTGTTTACCTGGATAGAAATAGTAATGAGTTCCATTCATCCATACTTCTCCAGTGGCTGTGAGGGACTAACGCTATATTGTATAGTATTTTTGCAACTGTAGGCTTAGATAGCAGTTCTGGGCATTTTATTCATGGCAGGCTGGGTGAAATAATGTACAGTGTTCTAAGAGGTAGGCTCTCCTGGTCTATGGAAGTGTTGCTGGTTTGTTGCTAGGGATTAATGAATTGCTTCCTAAAGAAAATAGAGCTAATCCATAATTGTAAGTTGTAAATTACATACATAATTGTATCAGAAAGGTATATTCTGGTTTAAAATCCCTGGAACATTCTTTTGAATCCTGGAAGGATTTCATAAACTAGTTGACATATGGAGAGCCTGTTTATAAACAGGGAGAAGTGAATAAGGCAAAAAAGATGGAAGATTTTAAATTTTAGTTGTTAGGTAATTTTATTTGTTTGGAACATAGGGTGAAAGACATCCAGTGAGCTCATGGAGATAAAGGGGTGTCTAGGAACAGTTATTCATATTATTAGGGAAGATAATTTTGAGTTGAATCCTATAGTTCTGCATGACTTAACCAAATTGAGGTCTTATTGAGTTAGAAGACGTGGTACCCTCATGCTGAATACCTCCCTGACATCCATTCCTCCCCTGCTCCTTCTCAGCAGCCCCTGATTTGCATCGGGTTTTGGAAAAGCTGACTCAGGTCCCTGTGTTGGGAGAATGTGATGTAGATTGGGCCAGTCAGCATATTCCATCTCATGGACCATGGTGATTGCAGGTATGGCATGAGACCTAAACTGAGTCCAGCAGAGTGAACTTCTGTCCCTTTACTGGGAATGGTGAGGCAAAGATGCTCTTTCTTGCTGGGCATTAATTAGGAAATACATAGCCACAGGGGTAGCTTAAAACTACTTGGGGTGTATGAAGAAAGTGTGCTTTAGGAAATTGGCTGCACCATGAAAAGTAGGACCAAAATATGCAAAGAAACCACGTCCTTAACCGTTCGATTCAGGCTGCTGAATTAAACATTGTCTGAAACAAAACCTCTCACTGGACTTCAGTCACACCAGTGGGTAACTCTTTTATATTATTTAAGCTGCTTTGAATTGAGTAGTTTGTTACTTGGAACGAAAAGCATCCTCATTATTTGGTGGGTTTTACTTAGTTATCATTTGCTTAAGTTAGCAATTTTTCCTTGTCAGTATTTAGAAATTTTTATTTTGATGACAAAGTAAATTTAGTGTGTGTCTCCCCTGAAATATCTTGCTTTTTTTCCTTCTACAAAGATGTCTTACTTTCGACATTTTACAGTGTAAATGTGATTTAATATATAATTTGCTTATGAAGAGATTTGAAGATGCACAAGGAAGATGATACTTAAGAAATGAAAATTTATTTCAGTGACGTTTACAATAAAAATGAAATATTTTCGTCTTTGAAGGATTAGTATGTTTGTGTTCTTACTGTGATAACCTCTTAAAAGCAGACAGGTATTTGTTTGTTTAACAAGTAAAGAATTATTAGGCATGACTTCACCAATGATCAGTTAGCCTAAGTTATTATAATTTTTTTATTTTTTATAATTTATTTTTGGGTGTGTTGGGTCTTCGTTTCTGTGCGAGGACTTTCTCTAGTTGCGGCGAGCGGGGTCCACTCTTCATCGCGGTGCGCAGGCCTCTCACTGTCACGGCATCTCTTGTTGCGGAGCACAGGCTCCAGACGCGCAGGCTCAGTAGTTGTGGCTCATGGGCCCAGCCGCTCCGTGGCATGTGGGATCTTCCCAGACCAGGGCTCAAACCCTTGTCCCCTGCATTGGCAGGCAGATTCTCAACCACTGTGCCACCAGGGAACCCCTATTATAATTTTTATACTAAATGATTTGACAGTGATAGATAGCTGATGTGGCAAGTCAGCATAAAGCTTTATATCTTTATTGCCTTTTATCATTTCTGCTCTAAATAATTGTTCACATCTGTCGGCTGTTAGAGGCAGTTATGGGAGGATTAGGATGTGTGGATCAGGAAATCCTGGCTAATGATTATTTTTTATTCTCCATTTCTTTTCCATCTTTTCTTCCCAGTTTTCCTCTTTAGGGCATAGACTTTACGAAATATTCTCAGATTTGTGCTTACGATGGAACATCCAATTCCACAGATGCTCTTGCCAAGCCACACGTATGTCTGTGGCTGCAGCATTTATGCACATGGTGCAGGCAGCTGGGGTGGCTGGCGTGCTCATACCAGAAAGCTGCATCAGACACCTAGAGTAGAGGCAGTTGAAGTTCATGCTGCCCACCCCAGCTTCATGTTCTTTTCACATCATGAGTTGATGTGGTGAGATTTCGGTGAGGGTGGGTAGCCTCTGCAAAATAGGAAACCTCTGTGACTCAGTGAAAGTAATTGGGATAAATAGGAGTGTCCTTGTTCTGGGTTCCCTTTTGGTTCTTTTGGGCAGCCTTGAATTGTGATGTAGCCAAACTGGGCCTCTGTGGTCTAGAGGTTGACCATAAAGCAGAGTTGATGGAGATCTTGAGGGTTCTGTCTAACTTTGCCCAATTTACTCCATTCTGCTTCCTACCCCAGTGGGAGGCTGAGGAAGCAGCAGAAACCCAAATCTCTTATCACATTTTCAGCAGGGAAGCACCTCTGCACTCTGCCTGGAGCAGACTGTCTGTCCCTGCCCTTCCCTTGGCTGCCTCGCTCTCCTCCTCCACCCTGCTTCCCACCCCCGCTTCCCTTCCCTGTTCTCCTCTTCCCTGCCCCATCTCCCTTTACTCTTACCATTTTTATTATTATTATTATTATTTTTGCGGTACGTGGGCCTTTCACCGTTGTAGCCTCTCCAGTTGCGGAGCACAGGCTCCGGACGCGCAGGCTCAGAGGCCATGGCTCACGGGCCCAGCCGCTCCGCGGCATGTGGGATCTTCCCGGACCGGGGCATGAACCCGCATCCCCTGCATCGGCAGGCAGACTCTCAACCACTGCGCCACCAGGGAAGCCCACTCTTCCCATTTTTTCATTCAATTCACCTCTCCCTTTTTCTAGTTTATTTGTTTTTCTTTTTTTTTTTTTTTTCCAGAGCAGTAACTCTCCTTTCTAAACCCCCAAGCCCGGGGTACGTGTGCCTCTGCAGGTCCCCATCACCTACCTAAGCTCTTGTCGGACCTCATCATAATTCCCCATTCTCCTTGTCTCTCTCCACCCCCAGTGTCTGTAAACTTCTTGAGATTAAGAAAATTGTCCTGTCCCCCTTAGATCCCCAATACATGGTCAGACGTGGTAAATGATCAATCAAGTTTGTTATCTCCAGGGGCGAGGTTATACATGATTTTAATTCTTTGTGTTTTTGAGTCACTCTTTTGTGAATCTATTTTATCTATTATTTTTACAATCAGAATGGAAAGTTTAAAAAAAGAAATATCAATATAATTTGATAAAAACGATGTGTGAAATCAAGGAGACTCTTTCAAGGTCCGTTCCAATGTTAATTGGGTCCTTGGCAGAAAGCATATTACCTCACCGGCATGAGGCAATTATTTATAGTGGTTACATCAGCCAGAAGAAAAATGATAAATTCTAGATTCCTGTCCCTGCACTCACTGCAGGGTTCCAAGTAAAGAATTTGCCTGATTCGCCTTTCACTGCCTTTAACACTTCACCAAGGTCCAGTTTTAGAGCTTTTCTGTTTTAAAAAAAAAAAAAAAAGAATTCCTTTTTCTTCAACGGCTAATGCCTGAGGTGCTTAGAATTAGAGGATCATAGAATTTCAAGTCCAAGAGTGAAACCTTAGGTTTAGTCTAGCTTGATTTCTTCATCTTCTGGCTAAGAATACTGAGTTTCAAAGAAGTAAAGTGACTGAACCAACGTTACCAAAATAGTAAATATCAGAATCAAGGTGTTTTCATGTCTAGTCTGTTTACCGTGGCATCCTATGCATAGCAGATGGTTGAGTTCTTTTGTGTCCTTTTTGGACTTTTAAATAATAGTTTTTTTTTGAAGTATAGTTGATTTAAAATGTGTTAGTTTTAGGTACACAGAAAAGTGATATACTCTTTTTCAGATTCTTTTCCCTTATAGTTTATTACAAAATATTGACTATAGTTCCCTGTGCTCTACAGTGGGTCCTTGTTGGTTACCTATTATATATATAGTAGCGTGTATATGTTAATCCCAAACTCCTTATTTATCCCCCCCCTTCCCCTTTGGTAACCATGTTTGTTTTCTATGTCTGTGGGTCTATTTCTATTTTGTAAATAAGTTCATTTGTATCATCTTTGTAGACTCCACATATAAGTGATATCGTGATATTTGTCTTTATCTGACTTACTTCACTTAGTGTGATAATCTCTAGGTCCATCCATTTTGCTGCAAATGGCATTATTTCACTCTTTTATATGGCTGAGGAATATTCCATTGTATGTATATACCACATCTTCTTTATCCATTCTTCTGTTGATGGACTGAATAATAACTTTTTAAATAACTAGTCCTTGCCCAACAGAAATGATGCCGTTTCAGAAAGCTTATTAATACCCTCTGAGTGAGGCTTCTGATTTAACTTAATAGCGAAAGTCTGTCCCAAGTTGTTGCCACTCCTCTTTTTCCAGACTTTGAATATATATGATTTCTTAACCATTTAACTTTATATTTTAGGAGAGTGAAGGCAAACTAAAACGCCCTCAGGGACTAGACACATAAGATAGAGGTGTAAAGGACACTAGGGGAAAAATAGGGAGTGATGGGGGCCTGTGATCAAACTGCAGAGCTTATCCCTTGCTGAAAGGCATTCAGATTCTATTTTTATTTAAAAACCCTAAACAGAGCCTATCCATAGGCCAGAACAAACCTTAGAATCTTTTGTTTGTGATTTCTATCAAATCTAGGACCTCAAAAAAAAAAAAAAATTACAAAGAACCCAATTTAAGCCGTTTTTTTTTTTTTTTTGAAAACACATCACAAAATTGCATCCAAGTGAGAAGAATCTTCTCTTGCCAGTAGAGGCTGCTTAGGCAGTATTTATACTCAGAGCATGCTGAACATTTCCCCGTAGATGGTAACCTCAGTCTTTTATAATTTAGAACGATGTGAAATCATTCTAAAAACAAATGGAATTTTAGCACAGTATTCCATCTTGGCCCTGCTTTTTTGTGTGTAAGAACCATAATCTTATCTACTTATTTATCTATCTATTTGTATGTATCTATGTAAAGACTTGGCAGAAAGGCTTGGAGAAGAGAAAAAGACTCCAGTAAAGCACCTCCCTAACTAGGGTTTAATAGGAGAGGGGGCAGGGGCAGCAGTCTAGTTGATTAGGCTGCCAGGAAATTTGAGCCAACCTGTTAGTTACAGATTTTTGTTATGCAAAATTTAACGGTGGTGGCCAGAGCCACAAGGAGGCTGCAAGTAGACTCAGATGCATTCTTTCTGTGCTGGCCGTTGCTCTTAAAGGACAGTTTAATTTGTGTGAGATACTGTTCCAATTTGCTGTCTCTTTCATTCCTTGGGAAACGACTCTTTAGAGTCACCATTTTCTTAATGTTTTAAAAACCTGTGCTATGGCTTCCCTGGTGCCGCAGTGGTTGAGAGTCTGCCTGCCGATGCAGGGGACATGGGTTCGTGCCCCGGTCTGGGAAGATCCCACATGCTGCGGAGCGGCTAGGCCCGTGAGCCATGGCCGCTGAGCCTACGCATCCAGAGCCTGTGCTCCGCAACGGGAGAGGCCACAGCAGTGAGAGGCCCGCGTACCGCAAAAAAAAAAAAAAAAAAAAAAACCTGTGCTGCATGTCTAAAACCCTTTTTGTTTTTATTAGCTCCACATATCACTGGATTACTATAGTGTGGCCACTCTCTTTCTCTGTTGAGTGTCTATTTGTATCAACATTACTTTGGTGTAGATTTCCTTCTGAAGGTGGGCATTAATTAATTGTGGAATAATTCTTTTTAAGAATAGTTTCTGTCTATACCCTTCCTTTTGACTGTTTTAAAACTTGCTAAGTGGTACTTCATTTCATTGCATTATTTATTTTAGGGCTGTAGAGGTTCTGGAGGACCACCTATTCTTATCCCCTTATTGTGTAGCCAGGTGAGGTTATCGGACACTAGCTAAACTTCTCTTATTTTTAACCAATAATAATTTCCATTAGCAGTTCCAGTAATAGCCTTAATGTGGTAAAATATTTTGAAAATACATAATAACCTTTCACAGTATAGTGGATGCCTACTAAGTATTAGATGCTGTGCTAGACATTTGATGTGTATTAGCTGTGATTCTCGAAATGACCTGTCAAGGCATTAACCCTATCTTACAGAAGAGGAAATTGAGGCTCAGATGTTCAACGAATTGCGGTGACATCATAGGGCTTGTTTATGTGGATACAAACCTGTGTTTCTTTGCTTCATAATTTATACTTTTCCCCTATACCATGGTCTGGTCCTTTTTTACTTCAAAGTGATTTGGGGGGAGGGGTTGGTCGAAAGACATTTTGCATAGTTGAAATTCATGAATTTTGCTACCTTTTTCCCCCAAAATTAGAAACACAGGAAAATCTTTTGTATGGAAAATACCTCAGTGCAAATCTGCAACACTCAATTATGTGCAGCATGTTTACAAGTATCAGAGATACAGGTTAACTATCCTTTTCAAAGGATACCCTAACAAAATGTAAACTATTTTCCCTGCCTAAATAGACTTCCCACTTGTATTCCTTTTGATCAGTAAAGAAAGGGGTGTGTGGAAAACATGATGAGATGAAGATTACAGTATCACCTCACTTGAAACTGGAAAACGAACTTGGATGACATACTCTTCTTAAGAATGTCATAGTGGGGGCAGACCCTGTTGAAGCCCAAAGCTAGTCTAAGAGAGGATGCTTAATAAATCTCAAGTTCTTTTATGACTTTTTCCCCCCACTCTTTTCTGGTTTTCAAATTCTTTGGTTCATGGCCGTATGCCACTGGTGGAGAGTCAAGGAGTTGCTTGTAATGAAAGTTAACCTTTGCTCAGGCCATGGCTGGCTAAAGAGGATTGTACGAACGGGAAGAGAATAGAGCATGTTGAAAAAGGCGGCACAACCAGTGTGATAATTTAGTTAACACACTAAAAGACCTACCTGGAATTTGTAATTATTTTAGTTGTATGTGTTTGATAGATCCAAGTGTGTCTGTGTATGTTTAAATTCTTCACTGAAAAATCATTTCCTCTTATATTTTTCTGCTTATTCCCAGAGCTGTTTGTGATGTTGTGGGAAAGCCGATGGTATTTTTCAAAACAAATAGGTCTAAAGAAATATTTTATGAATGAGCGAGAGAATGCTCTTATTTTTTTATCAGTTTGTTTTTTTCTAATTAGTATCACGTGAAAAGGAAAAGTTCTGTCACAAAAGATGGAAGTCTCACGTAAGTAATATTGTTCAGTTATGTTTAAGTGTTTCTCCTGGGTTTGCACAGTGGTTACTGAGTCTCCTCAGAGAGTAAGAGGAGAATGTAGCCTTCCGAGTAGTTGATTTGGAAAATATAACAGAATGTTTGGATATAAATGTTTCCCGCTCACTGCTTAGTGAGTTTTCTGCCTGTGGGAGTAGTTTTTTTTTTTTTTGAATGAATGGAAGGAAAAGGCCTAATTCCTGTTAAGGATTTTTGTGCAGAAGAAAATCAGAATTCTTTTCTAAATATATAACATGTTTTAAGCAGATGGAACATACCTTTAGGTATCTTGCATTGAACACGAAGTGTGTTAACATAGCAAAGACACTTAATTACAGATTTAGTAAATTTTACAGTCAGCAGAAATTAAACATTTATAAAAAGTCATAGTTTAGGTTAGTGAAGTTGCATAAAGAGGTTTGCTACAAATTTTGCAAGCTTGCCTTTTCCAAGAACGCATTGACAGTGTCTTTTTTAAGTTAACTTTTGTGTCCACACTGCCCAGCACATAGTGTTTGCTTATTGAATGAATATGTAAAAGAACAAGAATTAGGCATCAGATATGGTCTGTCAAGACTATATCCATACTGGTGGTGATTTTTTTTTTTTTTTTTTTTTTTGCGGTACGCGGGCCTCTTACTGCTGTGGCCTCTCCCGTTGCAGAGCACAGGCTCCGGACGCGCAGGCTCAGCGGCCATGGCTCACGGGACCAGCTGCTCCGCGGCATGTGGGATCTTCCCGGACCGGGGCACGAACCCGTGTCCCCTGCATCGGCAGGCAGACTCTCAACCACTGCGCCACCAGGGAAGCCCCTGGTGGTGATTTTTAATCATGGTTAGTGTATGCATTTGTAGGTCATGGCTGCAGAACAAATAGTTCCACATGTAGCTGTTTCAAAGAACAAACATTTATTTTATCAGTTTTTGTGGGTCAGGAGTCCAGGAGCAGCTTGGCAGGGTGATCTGGCTCTTGATCTCTGACAAGGCTGAAATCAGGCTGCTAGGGTATTGGCTGGAGCTGCCATCATCTCAAGGCTGGATCGGGGGAGCAGCTGCTTCCAAGGTCACTCAAGTGGTTGTTGGTAAGATTTAGCTCCTTTCATGTCATTGGAACCAGGGCCTCTGTTCCACTGGGTATTGTCCGGAGACCCTCTTCTGTTCCTTGGTACCTTGGCCTCACTGTAAGGCAGCTCACAACATGACAACTCACTTCCATCAGAGGGAGCAAGTGAGAGCAAGACAGAAGTCGTAGTCTTCTGAGACCGAATCTTGGAAGTGACACCTCGTCACTTTGGTCGTATTCTAGTCTTGCGAATTGAATCACTGAGCCCCACACTGGAGGGGAGGAGATGGCAAAAGGGATGAATACCAGGAGTTGAGAATGGTTGGAAGTCATTTTAGATGCTGCCCACAGAGTCAGAAGTGGGAACAGATGGTGTCCTGGGAGCACCTCCACAGGCAGAAGTGGGTACCCCTACTTCACAACATGGTTACCTCTTACATAGGCGTTGGCTCATGTCACATTTATTCCAAGTGTGTTTGTGTGAATTCTCCCTTATGAGACTGAGTTCCTTAATGAGAGGGACCTTGTCCTGTTTAATTTTGTGATTGCAGTACATGAGCTGTTTGGCACGTAAATATTTTGAAAATAATGGGACCCATGAATTAGAAAAGTTGCGTTCAGAGCTGGACTAGGTGGTATTTTTTCTCTTAATTTGCGTTTTCCTGAAAGCAGAGCTGGAAATATGGGTTGGAGAGGTGATCTCAGGAAGCAGGAACGAGGGCAAAGGTGGGATGTGAAAGGAAAGTCTATATGAGATCCCTGCGGTGGGCACTGGGGTGTCACTCCACTGGGATCTCCTGAGACACACATGGAAAGAGCACCACCCCAGAGTCATCCATTGGAAGGACTCCTACAGGAAGCTGGAGCGTCTCCACCACTGGCTCCAATCTCTTAGGTTGAAGGTTGTCCCAGAGGAATTAACCCCTCCTCACTCTGGGCTTGGCAGGCTCCCATGGTCTTGAGGAACGCCTGGGGCAGAAGTAGAAAAATGCCTAATGGGTGTGTTTAAGATGCGACACCATTAGTAACAGGTTGGTCTGAGCTTGCTCTGCGTCCCCACTGCAGCTGAGGCTGATGTTGGAGGGAGAATGGGGTGGGCCCTCAGGAAGGAGATGCAGACCACCCGTGGTGTCTGCTACACTGGCAGAGGGGGACGGCGGCCTGATCACATGTGGAACCTTAGACCTTGGTGGTCAAAGTGGGAAAATGAGGGAGATCAAAGACCTATTTGGTCCCTCCCTGGGATGTAAATGGATAAATCCTTTTGTACAGTAGTTTCTGGAAGATTTATTTTACTTTACTATTTCCACTTGAACAAAAGGAAAAGTGAGCTGCTGACCTCAGTTTTGAAGAGTTATTAATTGTCCTCACATGTGCCAGTCAATGTCAGTGCTGTCCGGAGAAAGAGATTAGAAGTTCCTGTGTGTTGTCTTTATCAGGAAGACACATATTGACTGATTGCCTTCCTGGTGTTAAATCTCATTTACTTTTTATCTGATTTTGAATCTAGTACTGTGTGTTTGCACAAGGAGAGCTCTTATGCCCATATTATTGGAGGAAGATCTTTTGATTGTGCTTTTTATGAAATTGGAATGTCCTTGTTTGAAGTACTGACCTAGACAAGAGTTGCGGTTACATGGTTACATGGCCAGCTGTTAAATGTGGTCTTTTAAAAAATTTGAAAAGTTCATAAAATACCAAAAATATAGAGATTGACGTAACAAACACCTCTGTAGCTGACATCTAGAATTAAGAAATGTTTACATTTTGTCGTTTTCCTTCCAATAGTGTTTTTAATGAAAGCAATTGAACATTTTAATAAGCAAAAAAAAACCACAAAAAACTTAAAACATGAAAGAAGTATGACTGAAAACTTCTCTCCAGGCCTTTGTTTCCTTATCCCACACTCCCTCCCAGAAGCAACCCCCATCATAATTTTAGTATGAATATTTCCAGTCTGTGTTTTTATTCTCTCATAAATATTTTACAACTTCCCCCCCCACTCAGAATTGTTTTTTTTAATATATTTATGTTTATTCAAATAGATTTAATTCATTCATTTCAAATCCTGGCTAGTATTTCATCTTATGGATATGCCACAATTTCTTTTATCTTTTCCCTTAGTAACAGACATGTTAGCTATGTTAGCTGTTTTGAGGGTTTTTTTGGGTTTTTTTGTTTTTCTATTATAAGAATGCTTCAGTGGAAATTCAGGTATGGATTTCTTGCTGCCTGTGTGTAAGGATTTTAGGGTAAGTGCCGAGAAGCAGAATTCCTGGGTTATATTGTATACAACAATACATTTTCAATGTAATACATTGAAATACATTTTCAGTGTATTAGATATTGCTAACATTTTGCTAAAGCTTTTGAACTTCTACACTTCTACACTTGAACTTCTACACTTGAACATTTCTATAGCAGACTGCTGCTTTCCCTCATACTCTCCAGGACCTGGTATTTTAAGACTTTTTAAATTTTTGCTATTCTGATGGGTGTAAAGTGATTATTTTGCTCTTTTATTATGCATTATACTAAAGAGGTCATGTATCATTTTATGGCTAGTGGCCATTTGGTTTCATCTTACCTAATTTGTTGGGTCACATCCTTTGCCCATCGTTTTTATTTTATTTCCTTTTTTTTTATTAATTTATATATTTTATGTATTAGGAATATCTTATTTCAGTCTCTCCCTTCCTTTAAAATTTATGACATCATTCAGAAGGCTTAAGTTTTGATACAGTCCAGTTTATCAATCTTTTTACAAGAGTTTTGCTTTTCATACCTGTTTAGAAAATATGTTCCTATTCATAGGTCATAAAAATATCTTAGATTTCATTTTTTCTTCGAAAATTTTTAAAGTTGTGTTTTGACATTTAGTTTCTCATTCTTCGTATTTTTTTTCTTAGTGTGGTGTGTGGTGTGGATTAAGTTTATTTTTCCAGGTGGAAATTTTTCACCATACTGAATTAGTGTATCTTTTCTTACTGTTTGTTATTCTATCTCTATTTTTTGCTACCTTCCCATCTGTGTAAGGATCTGTTTTGGGGTTCTCTAATTGCCCCAGTCTCTTTATTCTCTTGTGAATATCACATGATTTAATTATTGCAGTTTTATAATAAATCTTAACTTCTGTAGGGCCAGTCCCCTCTTCTTGTTCTTTTATTCAGAGTTGATTTGTATATTTTTGGCTATTTAGACTTCTCAATGAATTTTAGAAATCATTTGTCTAAGTGCACCAAAACAAATATACTTAGAATTTCGATTAGAATTCTAATGGCTCTTCAGGTTAATTGGGGAAGTATTTGAGTCTTCCCATCTATGTACAGTAGATGTCTCCTATAATTCTGGTATGCATTTGTGCCCATTGAAGTATTTTACAACTTTCACCATATAGATCTTGTTCATCCTTTTTTTTTAAACTGTATTTTCTGTACATTTATTCTCTTTTTAATTAGCATATACATTGCATTAGTTTAAGTTGTACAACGTACTGGTTTGATATATGTATATGTTGTGAAATGATTACCACGAAAAGTTCAGTTAACATTCATCTCCTCACACAGTTATAGATTTTTTTCTGTGATGAGAACTTTTAAGATGTAATCTCTTAGCCACTTTCAAATATACTACATAGTGTTATTTTTTTTTTTTTTTTTTTTTTTTTTTTTTTTTTTGCGGTACGCGGGCCTCTCACTGTTGTGGCCTCTCCCGTTGCGGAGCACAGGCTCCGGACGCGCAGGCTCAGCGGCCATGGCTCACGGGCCCAGCCGCTCCGCAGCATGTGGGATCCTCCCGGACCGGGGCACGAACCCGCGTCCCCTGCATCGGCAGGCGGACGCTCAACCACTGCGCCACCAGGGAAGCCCCCACATAGTGTTATTAACTGTAGTCACCATGCTGTGCATCACATCCCCAGGACTGACTTACAACTGGAAGTTTGTACGTCTGACCACCTGCACCCATTTTGCCCACCACTCACGCTCTGCCCCTGGCAACCACCACTCTGTTCTGTTTCTTTGAGTTCAATTTTTTAGATTCCACATATAAGTGAGGTTATACAGTATTCGTCTTTCTCTGTCTGACTTATTTCAGTGAGCATAATGCCTTCCAAGTCCATCCATGCTATTGCAGATGGTAAGGTTTCTTTCTTTTTTTATGGCTGAATAGTATTCCCTTGCAGATATATCTTCTTTATCCATTTATCCATCAGTGGACACTGAGGTTGTTTCCATGTCTTAGCTGTTGTAAATAATGCTGCAATGAACATGCAGGTGCAGAAATCCTTCCCCAACTACAGCATATGACTGGAATGGGGAGACACTTAATAAAGGTTAGTTATTAATGGTATCCAGGTGGCTCTCAGGAACTGCTTATTTCTTGCACCTCTAACATTGACCCACTTCACTTCTAGTTATAAACTCTATATAATTGATTGTGTGAGAATTTTGAGGATTTTCTACATTTGTGAATGAACACAGCAATGGAGCCTAGACCCGGGAGTTCCAGGCTTTGTGGGATCACTGATGACTCAGATCCCCTGACGCACAGAAAGAAATCACACGTAGCAGAAGCATACAATAGGTACTTCCAGTTACCCCATTACAAGGCAAATCTTGGGCTAACCTCTGTGAAAGTAACTGAGCAGTGACTACAGACTAGAAGCAGATGGCCTTATAGCCGGCCTCAGAACAGACCTGGCCCTGCGTTTTGTTACCCCTTCTGTCGTGTATCCTGACTGCGTTATAAAAGCGCCGTCCACCCATGGTGACACAGTGACTTTCCCATGCTGTCAGTGCACTTCCACTCTGATTGTCCCAGCCCCCTGGGGGAATGCAAAATAGGAAGGAAACATGCTAAACAATCAATGTTTTTTTAAAGTGAGAGGATGGGAAGTGGTGGGAGGGAAGTGCTGAAGCATGGGGAATAGAATGAGGGCAGACGACAGAAAGACAGAAGCAGAGGAAGCGTTTGGGAAGAAAAACACGAAAGGCTGCTGACAAAAAAAATACTCCAGCAGAAAAAGGAAAAGGCGTTCCTTGCCAAGAAAAACGTGCTAATCTTATGCAGCTGAAACAGATATTTAAAGAAACATTGTAAGACTTTTGTCTTTAACTCCTTAATACAATACTTACTCTTGAAAAAATACTTAACCCTAAAGCACACCTAGAGGAATCAGGGGTATTCCGTGATTTCCAGTAAGGAGCAACACTTCTCTAGGTGTGAACCTTTCTTCTCGTGCAACAACAACAAAAAACTAGGGTAGCACACTTTACTGTCTAAATCAAATTGCAAGGTCCTTAGAGGAGAATAAATATTTTTGTGAATATACGTTTTTAAATAGTTAACAGTTATACATAGCACTTCCTGTGACCCAACTCTATTGTATATTACATGTATTAACTACTTAAATCCTCCTTACAGCTTTATGAAATGGGCATTTTTACTATCCCCATTTTACAAATGAGAAAATAAAGGTATAAAGAGATTTGAAATGTAGCTGATATCACAGAGGTGGTAAGAAGTGAAGCTGGAATTCAAATCCAGGAAGAGTGGCCACACTGTCTGTGCTTTTAATCACTATCCCAAAGGATCTCTCACTGGTCATAATCCATCAACAATAAGATATATTGAACTACATATTGAGGGTAGCATTGATTTATCAGTTTGGCTTTTTTAATTCAGTGACCTCAAGTATGCTGAGATATTTGGTAAAGGACGAGCAAATACCTGCTAAACCCAAAACCTTACTGCTGTATTAAAAGTGCAATTCTAAGGGAGCCATAAACGTGTGACTTACAGTCTCACTCATGTCCTGGTTTCCAGGAGAAAGAGCCCTTACGTAGCACAGCCTTCTCCCTGCCACCACTGCTGTCATTCACTTTGAAGAGTGTGAGATGTTCAAGGACCATGCTGTCCCCATTAGATATTTTTCCACTTGTACTTAAATCATTCATTTCATGTGATATTGCACTCAGTGACAAGCTTTCACCCGGCTTCCCCAAAACCAGTGGCTGCATTTAATTCACTCTTTAGTATCACTACTTTCTAATTGTCTTTGAATTTGATCAAAAATAGATGGTAAGATAAAGATACCCCTTGGAAAATTGTTGCATAGTCTAAGGACTCCAGTGGAGGCAGCTGTTTTGCCCATTTTACAGATGCAAACATCTGTGGGTCTTTGGGACCTTTTCCACTATGATCAAGTGCCTTCCACACATGCTATGCACCCCACAGGGCAAAGCCTAGCAAGTGGAAACACTAGTGGAGAAGTCAAAATTCGATGTTTTACATTCTCCAGATAAAAGTGGGCTTTGTTTCAAGAGTGGCACATGGAATTATAGCAATGTGACCTGAACATGAGGATCTTTCTTTTTTTGTACCTGTTTAAAAAGTTTATGTCTTCTAAGCATCCAGGGCCTTATTAAAGAGGAGTGACAAGATGACCTTTCACCCATATACCCCCCCCACCCAAGAATTTATAGTGATCTGCCTTGTGGTTAAAAATAAAAAACACATGGTTGTCATTGTGTTATGGTTTAGCAGTGTTGGATCAGGTATTCAGTGTTGTGATTATGATTGGCTCCGTGTGTAGGCACTTCATCTCTTTCACGTAGGAATCTCTGATAAGCAGCTACAAGATGAGGGAGAGAGATCAGGTAAACAGTATACTACCCTCATCTGCGAAGCCAGGCTGCTTTCCCCTTCCTGGGTCCCTGACCATTCTCCCCATGGCTGCTAGAACAGATGAAACAAATCAGAATGGCTTTGAGGAGTCTAGTTCATCCCTCTGCTTAATTTAAACCCCAATCAAGTCTAATTAACAGAGCCATATTACTTGCCAGCAATAATTTGCTTTGGGTACAACTCAGAGCTATGTTGAAAATTTTATTTTGCCTTCAGAAAATTGGTTTACCTTTAAATTTTTCTCCCAGATTTCCCTGTGGAAAATTGGTCCTCTTAATTTCGGCATCTTGTAATTTTTCTCATTAAAAAAAGTGTGGCATGTGATATCATTAAATTTTTTTTCTAAATTGAAGTGACTTAAGTGGGTTGACATATGTGCTGCAGTATAATTGTGCTGTGTTTTTGGAGCTCAAGTCAGTAATTACATCCATAAACTTATTGTCTATGGTAAAATATGTTAACCAGTCATCGACATAAAATTCATTAATTTGAATCAATATGTAATGTTCTGAAATGCTCTAACAAAGGATCATTGACTGACGGGTATAATGCAGTCGAAGACCCAAACATTTCTCTATGAACGGCAGTAAACGTAAACATTTTCTAAATAGCAAGTCAATACTGTGATTCCCAAAATGCACACATTACGAAGCCTGCAAGAAATTTGAACTATGACATGATTCCAGTAATTGAATGTTTTTAAAACAGGGTATCCTGTAAAGAAGATGTGACACATATACACAAAGGAATATTCCTCAGCCATAAAAAGAAACGAAATTGAGTTATTTGTAGTGAGGTGGATGGACCTAGAGACTGTCATACAGAGTGAAGTAAGTCAGAAAGAGAAAAACAAATACCATATGCTAACACATATATATGGAATCTAAAAAAAAATGGTTCTGAAGAACCTAGGGGCAGGACAGGAATAAAGACGCAGACATAGAGAATGGACTGGAGGACACGGGGAGGGGGAAGGGTAAGCTGTGACAAAGTGAGAGAGTGGCATGGACATATATACACTACCAAATGTAAAATAGATAGCTAATGGGAAGCAGCCGCATAGCACAGGGAGATCAGCTCCGTGCTTTGTGACCACCTAGAGGGGTGGGATAGGGAGGGTGGGAGGGAGACGCAAGAGGGAGGAGATATGGGGATATACGTACATGTATAGCTGACTCACTTTGTTATAAAGCGGAAACTAACACACCATTGTAAAGCGATTATACTCCAATAAAGATGTTAAAAAACAAACAAACAGGGTATCCTGGATATTTTTGACCTTTACAACATACAGCTAACTTTCAGAGAGGGTCTTGGAATTTCAAACCCTCAAATGCATCATGCCTCATTACCGATGTGGATGCTGAGGTCCAGAGAGGCTGAGTGACTGGTGGGGAGGAGACTGGCCCCCAGGTGATCTTTTCCTGACGCCCCTCAGAGACTGCTAGAGCTCCCTTCTCCATGGAATCTTAGCGGATTAGATGCAGACTAGATTTTTTACTTTCCTCATGTTGAATAACTTTAAAAGGCAAATTGAAATATGCCAGGGTTGGGAAATAAATTTCAATTCAAAGCAAGAATTTCATCAGGAATCCAATCCCAGGGTTTTCTTTTGACTTGAGACTGCAGACCTACCAAAATTACATTAATGTGAAACCGTGACGAGAGAAAAATCCCCGTCATTAAATATGTGGTGCTTCACAGATAATATCTGGTTCACCCTTTCAGCATTTCTGGGAAGCGAGAGCCAGATAAGGAAAGTACCGTGTGGCTTCCCAGAGGTGTGTCCGCAGGGCTCAGTGCTAATGCACACCCCAGATTCAGTACAGCAAGGGCCATTTTGAAGGTGGAACAGCACATGCTGTGGAAGAAACTGGGACTTGGAAGAGGAGATAGAAGGGGAGTAGCCACTGTGGTTGCTGCTGTTAACTTGTGCTCAGTGATGGAGTGGGTACCGCTTCTCTTTTCTTTGATGTCCAGATCACTTCGCACCTTTCTCCCTCCCCCTACTCTCCTCTTCTCTCTACTCTCCCCCTCCCCTAACTCTGTCCCCTCCCTTCTCCCCACTCTCTCTCCCTCTCCCTTTCCCCACTCTTCATCCTTTCTCTTCCTTCCTCTCCACCCTCCCTCCTCCTTTCTCTCTCCCTCTACTCCCCTCCTCTGGGGACCTGCATCCCCCTTCTGTTCTCTGGGTGTCCGGTCGGGTTTGGACCAGTGGGGGAGCAGGCGATTGGAGGAAAGGAGGGAGAAATAAAGTGATGGAAGTCATTTTTCTCTGTCTCCCTTCCCCAGCATCAGTCCAGGCTGGCTGAATGCTCTTCTGAGGGTGACCCTCTGAACCCAGCTCTCTGATTCGGGTTCTAGAAGCAGCTCCCTCCCTTTTGCCTCTTCTGGCCTAAAGAAGGTGAAGGAGTCCTACTCCTAAGTGATTCCCTTATCAGAATTTTCTCAAACTACCTGGTCTGAGGGTGCCCTCTGTTTCCTGCAGGAACCCTGTGGATGAGCTGGTGCATCATATAAATACATATGCTTCATTTATTGGTTTCATAATTATTTAAAATTATTTTTCCAGCACCCACCAAATGCCAGAACCATTGAGACAAAGCTCCTGGCTTCACTGAGCTTATAGAAAAAAAGATAAACACATACAATGTACCGTCAGGCAGTAATAACTGTTAGGAAGTAAAGGAGGACAAGGGGGAAATGGAGTGATGTGGGGGGAGTCCTCTTTGAAGAGGGGACAGGTGAGGTTTCCTGAGTGGAGCGAATAGGCATACTTTGCAAAAATACAAAAAAAAAAAAAAGGAGTGTTTTCCAGTGAAGGGACTCTCGGGGACCCTGGGAAGGTGCTTGGAGGGCTCTAGGAACAGCACAAAGACCAGTGTGGCCAGGGTGAGTGAGGGGTTGGGGGGAGCCGTTGGCATCCAGAAAAGGCACAGGGCTAGGTTGCCTGAGGCTTTACAGCAGCAGTCCCCAACTTTTTGGCAGCAGGGACCACTTTCATGAAAGACAGTTTTTCCATGGTCGGGGTGGGGGTTAGGGTTCAGGCGGTAATGCAAGCAATGGGGAGCGGTGGGGAGCGGTGGGGCTCGGCAGATGAAGCTTCGCTCACTCACCTCCTGCTCTGCGGCCCGGTTCCTAACAGGCCTTGGGCCGGTCCGCAGCCCGGGGGTTGGGGACCCCTGCTTTACATGACCTGGAAGGACTTGGTGTGAGTGGAAGGAAAAGGTATGGAGAGTTTGGAGAAAAGTGATATCATATATATTTTAGTAGGGTGGCTTTGTCTGCTGTTGGAAAGACAGCCTCTACGGAGGACAAAAGTAGCGAACGGGGATGGGAGCCTATTGCTGGTGTCTGGATGGCTGGGATGGTGTTATCGGTTGAATTGTGTCTCCCCTCAGATATATTGAAGTCCTAACCCCTCTACTTGAGAATGTGTCCTTATTTGGACATTGGGTCTTTACAGTTGGTGATCAAGTTACAAGGAAGTTTTTCAGGTGGTCCCTAATCCAATGTAACTGATTGGACGCAGAGACAGACACGCAGAGAAGAAAGGTGATGTTAAGAGATGTGGGAAGAGGGTGGCCGTCTAGAGGCCAAGGAGAGAGGCCTGGAGCAGAGCCTTCCCTCACAGCCCTCAGGAGAAACCAGCCTTGCTGACACTTTGACTTTAGATTTCTAGCCTCCAGAACTGGGAGACAGTACACTTCTGTTTTCTCAGCCCCTCCATTTGTGGTATTTTGTCCCAGCAGCCCTCGGAACCAAATACAGGTAAATGGCTTGGATGAGACTGACAATGGTAAAAGTAAGAAAGGTTGAATTTTGAAATACATTTTGAAGTTAACACCAGGAAGACTTGCTGATGGGTTGGATAGGGGTCGTGGGGTTGATATTTGGCCCATGGGAACTGAATTTAAGGACAAGACGGTCAGTGACTCCTAGGTCATTGGGTGAGTGGTGGTGCTCTTTGCTGGAGATGAGGAACACCGAGGAGGGCAGACCTGAGGGACAAACGTCCAGAATTGGGCCAGGGACATGGGAGTTTACAGTCCCTGTTTGTCATCTCAGAGTAGGCAGTTGGCGTTGAGGGGGGAGATGTTACGGCAGAGTCATAAATGGTGACCACCCCTCTTCCCACCACAAACACTGCAGAGCCTGGGCTGTTCATGCCTATCAGCTGCCACCCGAGGTGCCGTGGACACTACAGGTTGCACACAGATGATTCTAGTCAGTACACAGCTGTTTTTATATAATGTTTAATGCATTTTCCTTAATATATAGTAGAACAAAATGTAACTAGCACAACCAAGTCATGATTTCAAGATGTTATTACTTAAACCATCATTAAAAATTGAAGTACAGAAGTTTTTAAAATCCAGAGTCATCTTTTTAAAGAAAGTACTTAAGAAATGAATAGTATATGCAGTGGATGTAATAGCACACATAGTACATGGATATGGGGAAAAAATAAATGACCGAAGTTTAGGACACAGCCTAAAGCAGTTGTAAGGAGTTACTAGGTGAGTCCTATCTCATGAAAGTTTCTCTTGTTTGGGGGGCCATGCCCCTCGGTTTTCAGGATCTTAGTAGAACCCACACCCCCTACAGTGGAAGCACAGAGTCTTAACTACTGGACCTCTAGGGAAGTCCCCTCATGACCCTTGAAAAGCACTTCCTTGGTCTGTTTTTTAACTGCAGGTCAAATCATCAATTTAGTAGTAGAGACCAGCGTTTGTTTAAAAAGGAACTAAACTAGGTCAGAAAATAGAGTGCATTGCTGGTAGTATTGGGAGGCATTGTTTCATGACGCAAAATGTATTTCTCAATGAGCATCACAGTGAGAAGTTAGAAAGTCACTGGGTTTGCTTTCATAGGTGGAAGTATCCCTTCCCCTATCCTATTTTGATGACTCTCCTCTTGAGCCAAGTTGAAAAACCTGGGTCTGAAAAGAGACAAGAAAAACATGATGTACTTTCATCTTTACAAGGTTATGAATTATGAAGGTTTTCATAAATTACTGTGGGATTTGTTCCATTGTTTTAGTAGCCTATAATATCATCATCGAAAATGTATTCTAGCACATTTCTTCCATGTTCATTTGGGTGTCTGATCCCTATTTTGATACACCTGGTAATTGCTAGATCTCCCCAGCTTGTGAATTCTTCCAGTTGATTTATTTTCATGGAGTATTTTGCCTTTGCGTGGTCCTAAATTGCTTTATTGATGTGCAGGGGTGCCTTTACCAGGGCCTGTTTGCAGTAGCTTTGTTGTACGTACTTAAGTATAGTGTTAAGTCAGAGCTTCGACTGGGGGTGAAATATATTTATTCAGACAAAAGGATGTCTCAGAGTTGGGTAAAAATGCTTATTCTTATCCAAGAATGCATGTGATTCTTTTCAGAATTAAAACTCCTTTGAATGGATTTTTAAGAAGTCCTCTAGGTGCCCTTGAAACAATTATGTGATTTTTCTATTTTTTTTCTTATATTAAAATATCTAGCTGGAAATGTCTAATGATATATTTCTTAAAAAAATAATGGAACTAATGCCAAAATTATAGATACACTTAGTTTTAAATTTTCCTTGTGGCTCTAATTTTGACAGAGTAACTTATACCTGATTTAAAGAGTTAGGCATTTAAATAATCTGATGTCAGCCACTAAATTCATTGGGCACCCATTATTTCACACCTGATATATTGTTTTCCACAGAACATTCTTGTAAATATGTTTATGTGATGCAAATTAGGCTAAAGTACTACGCTATCAGGTCTGTAATGTTTAAGGAACAATAATTTCTTTAAAAAGTATGATCTGCAGTGTTAAGGGAAGTTTATAATTTCCAAAATGACTTACTTAACAGGAGAAGTCTTGATGAAAGCATTTAGCATGGAGGTGAAACATGCCTCATTAAGTTTCCAGGTTACGTACATGTCAACACTTCTTTTGTCATCTTTCAGTAGTTTATTGACATAACTGAGGGCTGCTACTTTTATTAGTGGTGATCACAGCAAACGATTTTGATAAGTTAACCTAAGCAACATAATGTGCTTCTGTTTCCACAAAACTAATGGTGAGGAATCCAACCCTCCTCCTTCTGCCCCCTCCCCTGGTAGTAAAGAGCCCCTATTTTCATATGTAAATAAGTCATTCAGTTGAGAGCCCCTGGGGCCCACCCAGGTCCGATCTGTTGTTTTGCTGATGTTGATGGCATTAGCCAGGAGGTAAATGGTACCAGGAGACTGATGTCTCAGACTGGAATGACAGATACCAGAGGCTGAAGGCCGTCATTTAGGAGGAGAAATGGATTCTTGGGACTAAGAATTTTGGAAGAAAATGAAGGCACAAATTTTGTCTTTAATGTTGGCCTGAGAGATATAATTTAATGTTTTTCTTGAACATGGAAAGCTATACATACAAATTTGTTATATAAGGATGTTGCTTTCCTACCATACCGTTTTTGAGGGCCCTGTTTGCTTTTTAAAGAATGTAAAATATTTCACAATTGAACTCATAGAGCTGGCTATGGTCAGATACCTTCCCTGGCTGTATGAGGGAATCTGGCCTGTAATAAGAAAGGAAAGCTTTTAAATGAAGGTCTTCCTAAAGTGAAGAAGGTGACATGTCCAGTTTCTAATGAATTAAATTCTTCTCAAAGGTTCCTATCAAGGACATAGCTATGTCCACCTATCTACAAAGCCTCAGTAACTCTAGGACACACAGGCCACCGACCACCACCAACTTTTTTTTGTCAACAACAGAATACAGTGTGACTATTTTTGAAAATTAAGATGAATTTCAGACATGAGTCATATGGAGAAAAACTTGCTCTGAACTGTTCAGAATCCCTTTATTTCTATTCGATAAGCAATTCATTAAAATGACATTAATCCTCCAGGCTGTTCTTTGGTTTCTATTAAGATGTATTACTGGAATCTGTGTAAATATATTGATTATCTCATAGGCCTATTTGTTCATCACAAGCAGACTATTGTTACAGCGTCAGTGTACTTCACAATAAATGAGACTAAGTGGAGACCAGGTTTTGAAAACCCACCCTCCCCCTCCATTCCCCTTGAAGGATGTGCTTGCCCTCTTTAAACCAGCCTTTCACAAAATGGGAGTTTAAGATTGAGAGTCACAGTTTAATATCAACAGCTGCCCCCTGCTGAGTTCATGGTGCAATTAGCTAATTAAAAAATATATAACATTTTTCACCTTGAAGTCAGAAGAAAAGCAATAAACCACAGGCTCAGGATTTAGTTAATTTGCACATTGACTGTAATTGTGTATTTAACGCCAAGATTAATTTTTTTCCTGATGAGTGGGAGCCTGGCACTGTGCACTGGAACTCTTAAATTGGTTGTAATCATTCCATAGGGAGGTTGATAAGGGCAGGTAGTTCTCCAGACATATTAATGAGGATAAGTATTTATTTACATCTGATAACTTTTTTTTTTAGGAGAAAAAGCATTAAACCACTTTCTGATAAACAATTAAATTTAAAGGAGGTTTCAAATCAAGCTAAATAAATAATCTGATTTAAAAAAACTATTTCTCATGTAAAATCTATTGATTCTATTGAATGGGAAATCATACTCAATTTTGTTTGTTTTGTTTTGCCAAATATTCAGTTAATTAATGAGAACAATTTCTGCTGTCAAAGCTTTGGTACATTTTCTAGGTCAACCGAGATTTAAAACTATTGCCTTGCATTTTTTTCAGAAGAGGGTAGGGAAAGAATGCGTGTTGGCAGGGCAGTTAGTAGGAAAAACATAATCCTGATGTGCAATCTGCTACTTATAACATTTCCTGTTTGAAAGGTAAGCGTTGTACTTTGGATACCGAAGCAGTGATTGTTGGCAATTCAAGTGGGTGTGATTGATCCATGTCTTAAAAGTAACAGAGCTGTTATTCTTAGAAGAAAAAAAGAATTCTCAAGTATTGTAATACAGACATCGCATTTTTACCTAAGTAGAGGTCTTTACACTCTCCTCTGTGAGCAGATGCTAATACTCATGTGACAGATACTTCACTCCCTAGGTAGATGCTCACTTGGACCCGGGGCTTTATGCCCAGGGGTTTTCTGAGACCGTCTCTCTGTTGCTTTCATCTCCCCATCCCTGAAGTCAGTGCTCACAGTGGATTGTGCTTGCTTCTTAGATTCTTGTTTACTGTTATCCAGCTTTGAAAGATGGAGAAGTGAAACTCTATACCATGGGCCCCATGGGCCTCTATACCATGGGCCCCTATTCCAAACTTTTCCTTTAAAATACAGTTGCTTGGGTGTGTGTGTGTGTGTGTGTGTGTGTGTGTGTGTGTGTGTGTGTGTG
>NW_021703768.1:53650128-53685933 GCF_005190385.1 Monodon monoceros
TGTGTGTGTGTGTGTGTGTGTGTGTGTGTGTGTGTGTGTGTGTGTGTTTGACATGGAATGAGTGATGGGAGGTGTTAAGTCTTTCTACCTGATCCATTTGTCCAATATATTATACAAGGGTTTGTCTAAGGAAACGACCACCCTTCTACACAGGTTAGGTTATAAACTTAATGCTCAATCTCTGTTCCATCCAATAAAATTTAACTGCATTCAGGGGCAGAGTTTTTGGTGGCTGCCAGACACCAGGTGATATCCAAATGGGCGGCAAGTCTAAGAATGCCCCTTACTGCCTTCTGCTATTCTAGGAAGATTGACTTCATGTTCAGGGAAATCGTGCTCCAGTTTTCCTTAGTATTCTTGAAATATAATTAGGGGCAATATCAGGTAACAGGAAAGTGCAGATTTGATGGGAAATGTGATACTGGGCTATGTTCATGACTTTATCACACACATGCATATACAAGGCTATTTTTAATAAAATGACTTGCACGTGGCATGTGGTTTTGTGGGGCAAAATCGTGTCATGTCTTTTTATTGTTGGATTTTAGCTGAAACAGACAAGTACAGTGCCGTTAAATGCTGTCCCTCTCCCTTTTCCGACCATTTTCCCATCATCCCACGCCCCACCTTCTCCTCTCCCACCTCGTTCATCCCCATCTTCCATTCCCTGTCAGGAAGGGCAGCCTCCGAAGAGCCATTTCAACTCAGCCCGACATCGCCAGAGACTAGTGGACCCAGCTGCTTCAAAAGTGAGTGTGTCCTGTCGCATGGTGCATGGCGGTGTGGTCCTTGTGAGGAAAAGGGTGTTGTGAGTTTTTATTTATGCTGGTGTATTTGAAGGCTTTAGAGGAGGCAAAGTCTTCTCTATTAATCAAAGGCCATTCACACCAAGGGAGTTCTGGCGTTGAATCACCAGACCTGAAAACAAGCAAAACCCTGATAAGTAGCACCTGCTGGTTTCTGTGGTGTAAATACTCCCACCGCGGCCAATTTCAAACAGCAGTTTGACAAAAGCAACTTCAGAGCCGAGAAGAGATGCCCAGTGGAGCTCTAACATATACAGATCCAGTTGACACAAATCCTAGTTAAAATATAGCAGAAAATTAGGAAGTGAACCAATTTTGAGTATCTCTTACCTTTGTTTTCAATATAATGTATTTCATTGGAAGTTTAGATATTTTTAATCAATTAATGACTGTATTTAACAACTGGCTTGTAAAATTCCTGGAAATTTACCAAGCTGGTGTGTGGGGGCTCCAGCACAGCAGTTCCAGGTGTGATATATTCGTTGAGAATAGTCTTAAGTCATTTTGGTCACGCGCAACTCTTACGGTCTACAGAAAAGTGGCTGAGGTTTTGAGCAAGGATTTGCTGTTCCCACACAGCTCAAGTAAGTCGCAGGCCAGTTCTGCTGCACACAGACTTTTATTAAACAGACATTTCCTGGCAAACAGGCACAAAGCATTGTGCCTGTCCTATAAACTCAGTGAAGTCCCTGCTCTCAGGCCTTTTAAGTGCTCCAGCCAAATCTCGTTGGAAGGTTCCACTTAAGGTTGATGACCTGACAACTTTCCGGAGGCAGGATTCTCTCATTTTTATGGTGGGCATCATGCAATGGGGCTTCTGTGCCCCAGATGCTGGACATAAGGCCATTGAACAGTTGGGCCTCGGGTGCCAGTCCTAAGGGTCCAAGTTACAGACTTTCATAGATTCTTATGCGCTGCTCATGCAAGGGCAGAGAATATCTCTAAATTGACTTTGCCGATTCACTTACCTTAAATACCGCTAGTTTCAACAATGAAATCCTGTTTCTAACATCCTGAGAACACTGACTTTGATTTCGGCAATGAAAACCCATTTCAGTATGCCAATTAGCAAAATCTCGGGTGTGACTGAGATACAGATACCTCTGAAGTAATGCTAGTTGACCACCCTCGGCGAGGGGGAGTCAATCCTGATCAGGGCTACCGACTGGGTATAGGATATAATTTTAACCAATACAGAATATCACACTGCCTGTGTGGTAGTATTTGAAAGGGGACTCCAAATGTCCTAGCCTTTTGTTACATCTATTAAGTACCTGGGGTGCCCCCCACCCCCAAGCTCCAGACAACTCACTTTGGCTGAGGTTCCTTGTGATGAAGTTATGAAAGCTCTGTTAGTATGTGAGGGAAAAAGATAAACTAGCTCTGAATAAGGTGAATGGATTCATCATGTGGATCTTGCTCAAGTAGAGCACAGAGCAGAGCACACCAGGTCCTTCTCAGGCCCCGCCTAAGAGTTTTCACTGATGAGGCACTAAAGCATCCTCTCTGGTTAAGCACACTGTTAATGTGCTTAATCGCGTACAGAGTGGTTAATCCACTATTGTACCCAGCATGTACCTCTGGTTTAAGGACTCAACTCAGCGTGTGCTTTTGTTCCTCCTCTTCCTTTTTTCCTGTGTTCATTTCATTCTGCTTGGCATTTTCAGAAATACTGTGCCTCGCCCATGCAGAGAGTTGTATATTACACTGTAAATTAGTTGCGTTTCTTCTGTTGAGTCTTTTTGTGGTTCCATTTTGTCTTGAGTGAGAATCATGGCTGCTTTTTCTAGACACACTCTTAGAGGAACTCATTAAACTGCTATAAAGAAAATGTCTGGTGCCTTCATGTGCTGTGTGAATAGGTTCAGCCTGTGTTAACAAATAGGCTTTAAAGGTCAAATCCTTTCCTCCCCCAGATACTGCAGGACTAGGAATTTGAGAAAGGCCTAAATTTTTTCCCTAATATTAGGAACTGATGGGGGAAACTACATTTCTTGTGTGGATAGGTTACTTGGACAACAAATAGCAAATGGAAATATGCATCAGTGTAGCCAGTGACCTTTTGTTATAAGTACGTTGGTGCTTAGAATCTGCACTGTATTTTCTTCAACTCAATAATCTGAGTTGTAGTAAAAAAAAACCCTGGGTCAGTGACAATTTACAGTAAACCAGCTGCCAAATCTTTTGAGAACACTGATTTTGTTGAGTCGGCATTGTAATCTGGAAAGAAGTGTGATCAAATAGAGATACTTAGTCTCCCATTAGCAATACAGAGGGGCGGGAAGAATATCCTTGACTGGGTTGTACATTGGGCTTTGTCATAAACCAGCTCTATGGCCATGGGCAGCCGCTTATCACTGAGCCCCCATTGCTCAAGGTTTTCTCTTCTATTAAATGAGAGTTTCTTAAATGTTCCCTTAGTCAAATTATGGAATTATGTTTCTTTTCCATCAAGGCTCTTTATAACTAGATACTTCACCGTTTAGTCTGAGATTTTTGAATCGCATTTCTCAATCCTAAAATCCCTCTACAAACGTCATCCTTTCTCTTGACTTGCAAGGCATTATTTTTGGATGGTCTTCTATCAGTGTCTTCAACGGATGTTAATTTTTAAAATGGAATTACTTACTTTAAAGCTATGGGGGAAAATATGGACCAGAAATACGGTGCTCATTTTCTGCTCAAGGAGTTGGCTTTTTTTTTTTAGCCTGAATTTTTTTAATCTTAGTCTTCGAAAGCCTTCGAAAGTGCTTTGAGCATAGGAAAACAAGCTTTTAAATCTATTTTATTTGAATAAGAGTTAAAGAGTTAGAGAGAAATCAAAGGTAAGTAATGTACCTCTGATTGGCTAAACTTGTCCACTGGGAATTTCTAAAATGTCTTTTGTTTGGAGAATATGCTCACCTGTCTATCCCCCAGTATGAATGCTGTAACGCATTAAATGAACAAAGAATGAAGAAAACGGGCAATAGGAATAATAGTTCAAAGACCACAGAGCAGTTATTTGTGGAGCTGGTAAAGGCTTCTGTTAAATAAAAATCAATTTGATATGGGAGCGTCGGGGACAGGATCTGGGGAGACAGGAGGTGGACAGAAGATAACACGAGAGTGTACAGAGGATTAGTTTTCAAACCTCCTGGCATTTCAGCACAAAAGAATAATGAAGATTTATTCTAGATGAACTGTCATTTTTCCTTGGAAGCTTTGCTGATCCAGAATAAATAGGTTCATAGAGACTGTATTGAAATTTTGAGCATGTGACAGTAAGTAGCGGTGGGCATAGCATCTAATACCTTTCAAAACCAGAAAGTGCTGTAACATTCTATCCTCTTAAAAAACAAACCAAACTCTCCAAATGCACAGGTATTCCAGCTAACCAAAACCCTGCATATAATTCTAAGATACATTGTTTCAGTATGCCTTAGGGCTTGAAAATCGTTTATACTAATTGTCAGCGATTTCTCTACCTTTTTCTAATGAGAATAAGGTTTGTAAAACCTGGGCTCCCCCACTGGGAAAATCAGCCCAGAGCTATCTCAGAGCAGATGGTTTTCTTTTCTCACTACTATAAACCTTTTAGGATTGATCCTTTTTTCATTTTTATCTCTCTGAAGAGTAAATGTCTCTGAGACCTTAGAAACCCACTGTTCAGAGGGGGCAAGAGGCTGCCTTGACCAGAGTTCAAAGTTGCAAAGATGATGTAGAATAAAAGCCATGGAAATCATGGAATTGTGTTTCTCTCTATAATAGCAAAAGAAAATAGGTTGACTTTTCAAGTACTAAGGGGACAGGCTTTAAAATATCTACATTTTTGAGCCTTATTATGCTTTGAGTTTCTGGATGGTAATTAACACCCTCCTAGTCCCAGGAATTTCAAGTGTTAAAGAATAATTTCTTCTCTTTTGGAGGATGTAATACTTGTTACTATATTTAAGGAGGTAGAAAGATGGGGAAGGGGCTGGGAAGATTGGTTGCCATAATTATTCTGGGAATATTTTAGTCATATAAAATATTGTACTACGTAAACTTTTTTTTACAAAGGCTTTTAGGGGTGATACATTGATGACAGAAATTTTTGAGGCAGCTTATAGCTTTTGTTTCTTTGTTTGTACATCAGCCATCTATAAATTGCCTTTGGTCGCAGCTAAAGTAGGTGTGAATCTTATATCTGCAACTTAATAGGTATGACTTTGGGGCAGTTACTTAATCACCCTGAGAAAGCCTCAGTTTCTTCATCTGAGAACAAAATAATATCCACCTCATGAGATTGTTTTGAGGAGTAAATGAGAGAATGTATGAAAAGTTTTTACCACATAGATAGGCACTTAATGAGTGCCAGAAAAATTGTAGCTATCCTTTAAATTATGATTACTCTTATTATGGTTATCAGGTAATCATTATCTAACTTTTTGAGGATTTTTTTTTTCCGTCTTGTAAGATAAGGGCTTAGGACCAGATGATCCTTGAGGTAGAATGTCTGCATTGTTAAAAGTCTGTACACTTATACTTATTTTTGAATGTTTGTCATATACTCAGCTGTGTGGTAGGCATGGAGGAATATAACTTGTAGGATTTAGTTCTTACCTTCAGAATGTAATGTAATTGGCAAAGAAATAATGCAGAGACAGTAATCAATTGTTTGGTAAACAATGTCAGAGGGGCGTTGATTTTGAACCAAAAGACATCTGTGACCCACAGTCAGAAAAGGCTTCCTGGAGCCGGTGGGTTTTCATCAGGGCCCTGAAGGAAGGAAAAAGCTTTAAAAAAAGAATTTATTTATTCATTTTGGCCGCGCTGGGTCTTAGTTATGGCATGCGGACTTCTTAGTTGCAGCATGCAAACTCTTAGTTGCGGCATGCATGCGGGATCTAGTTCTCCGACCAGGGATTGAACCCGGACCCCCTGTATCGGGAGCTCAGAGTGCCACCCACTGGGCCACCAGGGAAGTCCCAGAAAGGGCTTTTTTTTTTTTTTTTTCTTTGCGGTACGCGGGCCTCCCACCGCTGCGGCCCTGGACGCGCAGGCTCAGCGGCCATGGCTCATGGGCCCAGCCGCTCCGCGGCATGTGGGATCCTCCCGGACCAGGGCACGAACCCGTGTCCCCTGCATCGGCAGATGGACTCCCAACCACTGCGCCACCAGGGAAGCCCGGAAAGGGCTTTTTAAACCTTGAATATGGGCGTGAACATTAGGAGAATGCACAAGGTAATGTGATGGGCCAGACCGGAATGGAGGGAATAGGTGACATGGAAGGGGATGCTCCTGTATGGCTGTCCCTGGTGGGATGCAGGCGGGCTTTGCCATCACGCAGACTGTTCTCAAGTTCTGTGTATTAGCTGTGTGGCCGAGGGAAAGTCTCTTGTTTCCTCATCCATACAGCGGGGGAATAACCTCATTAAGATTGTTCTTATAATGAAATGGTCTGGTGCACACATTCCGTAGAGTGACCGGGCTGTTTTGGGTAGTAAAATGACAGTTCTTAGTTAAACTAGACACAGTCTGCCCTACGAACCAGCAATCCCGATCCAAAAGAACTGGCCTCTGTTGGAGGACACAGATGCTTCTTGCAGCATTCTTGTTACCCCAGAAAGTTTGGGGATGTTGTGGGTGTAGACAGTTGAGAGAGTGATTGGAAAAACAGGGTACGTCACATAACATCTAGCAGTTAGAAGCAGCAGCCTTGAAGGGACAAGCAGCAATGTGGCTGGAGCCTAAAACATATTATTGTGTGGAAAAACAAAGCTTAAACAAATTCAGTTCTTTACTACCATGCTTGTAATGTCGATTAAAAATACATGTACATCATACAACTTGCATTTTCCGGGCGCTCGTACAAGTAGATGAATATCCATCAGGCACATTAGAAAGGTGGGCTGGAGACAGGGAAGGGGTGTCGAAAGTTCGGTATGCAAGTAAATAAACTGATGGGTGGGAATAATATTCTCTGTCTGAGGAGACACTTGAATCTGTACACTTGAATCTCCCCACATGAAAGTAGGTAGATAGGCCAAGAAATATGGTATACGGGAGACTTAAAGAAGTCTCTAGGAATGGAAGCAGTGCTCTTACAAATCATGGAGCAGCTGACACTTATGCAGCCCTGACACATGTCCGCCTGGTTCTAGGTTCTGTACACACAGGACTAACAACTTTACTCCTCACAGCATCCTCAGGAGGGTGGTACTGTTTGTTGATGGCCGTTTGGCAGGTGAGGCCACTGAAGCGTGCGCGGGATCGCACGGCTAGAGTAGAAAGAGAGCTGGGATTCGAGCCCAGTCAGTCTGGCTCTTGGGATCCCTGTTCTTAACTATCCTGCCTGGCTGCCTGGGATGGACATAGCTGAAGTGGTGAAGGAGGACCAGAGCCTTTCCACCCGTGGTGCCCTTGGACCACACCTGGCAGTTGCAACTACTCCCTTTTTGTGGAGGCTGCCAATTTTTTAAAAATTGCGTGTACTTGTGTGTGTACGCATGTGTATAAAACTTTTTATTGAAATACAACATACATTCGCAGGCGTACAGCTTGATGAATTTCCACAAACTGGACAATCCTGTGTGATCAGCACCCGGATTCAGGAACAGAACACAGTGGGTAAACCTGAAAAACCAAAACTTCTGTCACTTTTACTGGGCGTGAAGTTAGGATTGCTGGGAAGCGACATTATGAAAAACATAAGCCTTTAAAAGTGAAAACAATAGAGAAGTCAAAGATTCTAAACATTGCTACAGGTTTTGGGTGTTTCTGAGGTGTGGGAAAAAACGCTCTACCTTTTCTCGATTTTCACCACAGTTAGTTGCTTCCGTTACCAGCAGTGGAGGGCACAGACCACTCGTGAAGGAAAGCAGAAAGTCTCTCAATGAGTTCAAGGCAAACTCACCTTATCAAAGGATAAAACAGATTGAGCTGCAGGCCTTAGACATAAATAGATAAACACCTACATAGTGTGGATCATCAGGAAGACCTTGAATGGACAGGTAAATGAATTTTCACCTCTCCTCTGGTCATTGTTTAACTCCATGTCTTTGATGTTCAATCTAAACTCCTATGGACTGCACTTGTCAGCTTACAGGACAAAGCTATGACATTGTACATCACACTCGAAGGGTAATGTTTTCCCATATTCCAAACGATCAGTTCCCTTCAGGTTCAGGCTGAGTCTGAGGTTGCATTTTGGGGCTACACTAACAACATGATCTGTCTACCTGGCACGCCTGTGCACAGTTCACTGCCTTTGGCAGACAGCACAGAGAAGTTAAATCACTTGCAGGAGGTCCAGAGCTAGCACACGGTGAAGCCCAGTTAGTCCTTGCGCTTAGCTACCACACCATGCCCTTTGCACCACCATCTAGGAGGGGCTCCGCCCTTTCCCGGGCGACACCCTGTACTGAGCGACATTTCTCAGGGTTCAAAAGGAAGGCAACCACAGTACCCGTGGTGACGTTCTTCTGCCTCCTGTGCCAGAGACCTCCTTTGACCTATATCCCACTCTCCTGCCACCTGACTCCATAGCACTAGGGTCCTACGTAATGCTGCAAAACTATCTGAAAAGCATTCATTCTCCTTACCGTTCCTTTGTGTGTCCCTCCCAGTTTACAAGGATGTATTTCTCTGTTGGCTTTAACAGAATTCTAGAGCCCTAACAATGCAGTTGAAAAGTGGGCAAAGGGCACCCCAGTTTTTTCAGCCTAACATCTCTCTACTCAGATACATACAAGTAATTCTACAGAAAGTGGATTCCACTTATTTATTTCCCATGATTCTGTGTATAATGTATCATGTAAACACAGTATTGAAGCAGTCAAAATTACAGGGCTAAAACATGCCTTTGGAATTCAGTTCCGGTAACTCATACTGAACGATTTGGCCATTTTGTGGCCAGGCATTTATGGGATTTAGTGCTTAAGCTTGAAGGTGAGTATAGCCTGCTGCCTTTTGAAAAAAATCTTGTTACTGAGGTATAACATATATACAGAAAAGTACAGATATTTTAAGTTTGATATTATCCCAAAGATCTGAGTGATTTTTTTTTTCTGTAAGAGTAACACATATCCAAAAAATGCAGATATCAGTGAACTTTCACACACTGACTATACCCAGGTAACAACACCAAGATTTAAAACACAGAGCATTACCACCACCCCAGCAGACCCCTGTGTTACCCTTGTAGCAGTTTTCAGAATGTTTTAAATTTCTATTTTTGTTTTCACAGTTGCATTTCTTTCCTGATACTATTTGCCAACATCCTAATTCATTATCCAGTAAATTTTTGTTTTTAAGAAAAGAATGGGATTGGGCTTCAAAATAGAGGTAAAGAACAAGTGTAAAAACCATAATCATTGGCTTTTAATATTTTAGCTGCTGGAATTTCTATTTTAAGGCCATTTAAATGTTGTGACTGAAAATATTGAGGGGAAAGAACTATTTAATTTGGCCCGTTTCTCTTTCCTAACACAGATTTTTGTAGCAGTTTTCTTTCTCTCTCTTTTTTTTTTTGTTTCAGCTGGCAAAGGTTAAGTAGGCATAGGTGAATTGTTACAGCCCAACCTCTCTTGTCCTTAGGTGGATTCTTTTTTTCAAAGGCTTTGAAAAACTGGTGAATTACATTTGTTGACTTTTCTCAGAGTCATCAGAGTAGTGCTTACCAAAGACTTGTGTAACAGGCAAGTGGCCAAGATGAGATTAGCGATTTATTCGAGGAAGGGTGTAGGAAATCTTTTTAATTTAGAGGTGAAAAGATCATCAGTTGGGTTAAGTACAGGTTATCCAATTTAGCTCTAGCTTTATGAAGAATTACTGAAATTGTTTCTTTGCCTTCAAGGACTTCTGTATCCTGTTTGCCCCTTATACCCCTCTACCCCTAGGCAAAAAGAAAAACAAATCAAAACATAACCAGCTACTCTAAAAAAGCAATTTAAACATTTAGCTAGGCAATGCTTATTTTGCCTGGGGGTGTTCTATGGATTCTGACAGGGTTTTGGAAGGAGTTTCTTTGCTGACGGTACTGAGAAGAGCAGCCTGAGCACCTCAAACACACTTGCTGGCCAATGCTTGGAGACCATGGTATCTTTTTGTAACTGGCTTGATCATCTTGATAACACCATTGCCTGTTTTAACATTTTTTCAAGTTAATTTTTTTTGATAAGTTCTCCCTTTCCACTATCTCACACATATTTATCTGCTTCTTGCCTGAAAAAGAGATTTGACTAAGATGTGCCCAAGTATGATTTTCTTTGTATTTATTCTGCTTGGAATTCACTGAGCTTCTCGGATATGTGGATTGATGCCTTTCATCAGTTTTTTTGGAAAGTCTTTGGCCATTATCTATTCAAATATATCTTCTACTTCATTTTCTCTCCTCTCCTTCTGGGGCTCTATTTGTACCTATGTTAGGCAGTTGGATATTGTCCCACAGATCTTAGACACTCTTTTTTGTTTTTGCTTTATGCTTTATTCTCTTGGTGATTCATTTTGGATAATTTCTATCATTTCGACTTAAACTTTATTTATCCCTTGTTTAGCTTTGCTCAGTCAGCTGGTAAATCCATTTCACTCTGGTATCTTTCAGTTCAGCTTTTCCTCTTGTTCTTTATTATTATTATAGTTTCTATCTCTCTAGTGAAATTTGCCATGTCTTCATTCATGTTGTCGCACATCTTTGCCACTGTATCCTTTTGCATAGTTATTTTTGAGTCTTTGTCTGGTAACGTCAAGATCTTGGCTATCTCCACATCTGTTTGTATTGCTGGTTTCTTTTCTTGACCATGGATTTCAACAGTACCTGCACAGTTCAGGTAGTGAACAGAATGACTCATCACCCTGACTCAAGTGGTGTGGCATAGAAGAGACACGCCTTTTCCTGGAGCTAAATACTATTTACCTCAATTTCTACTGTTCTTTCATTCAAAATGTTTGGCACCTACTCAGAATTATAAACACATGAAAAAGCAACATCTCCTACTTCTCAGGCTTCCTCTTCCACTTAGAATGTGGACAATGACAAGAGACCATCGTTGTTATCTTCACAATCAAAACAAGGTGTGTAAGCTACAAAATCATACTTTAAAAAATAATTTAAAAAGCTAAGGGCATAAATAAACCTAAAAAGGGAACTCCAGAGTGATAAATTCTTGAAGGAAAAGGCCCATGGCTATCATGGTGGAATGTCAGGAGGAGGAGGAATCTGCCATGGATGGGTAAGAGAGGAACCAGACAAAGTGATAACATACTTTTCATTTCTAGCTTTTCTTCACATCTTCACACATGTAATTGAGAGTAATGGTCTCTTGTGATTGTCTACTTCCTGAATGGAAGTGGAAGTCTCAGAAATAGGAGATTTGTCCAAGGAGATCAGGGAATTTGCCAATAGGGAAAAGGGAACAAAGAAAAGCCTAACCATTCATAAATAGGGGCTTAGTTGTGTTATTCCGTCACTATTAGACACACATGACTGTGATAATAGTCTTTATTTCCTGGATGTATCTTTCACATGAACTGTAGACCTATGGCATGGTAGTCATGTGATTTTATGCCTTGGGCTTATTTCTTTAGCAACTTGATCACTGTTGTGCACGAGGGATTTGTTATGTAGCTGTTGTTTTCAGTCTTCTCTTGGAATTGTTGTACAGTCTTTCAGGGTGTACTAGGGGACACTTGATTGAATTACAGTGTAGAGCACCTACCTCTTTTCATCAGAGTGCAATACCAGACTGTGAAATTCAGTTACTAAATGCAGTCACTGGTGTATCCCATGGCATTGATTTGGTCTCTGCTTTTCTTATGGTCATCCTATCATTGTACTAAAGTAAAGGCTCAGTTAAACTTACATTTCTCAAAGCTTGTTCTGTGTATGTGCCTCAGTGATGTTTTCCCCGAAGTGTTCCATGGTTCCATTAATTTGGGGAACACTGCAGACCATGGCCCTTGATCTTGTTAAATAAAATGCCAATAATTTAAAAAATCTTGGGGAAATCTTGCAGTAGGTAAATTCTCTGAGCTGTATTAGGTGTTTCTCAAACTTATTTGAATACAGAACTTTTACAAAGGAACTATTAAGTTTTTCTTGTCAATACCCATTAGCAAAGTTCTTTGGGAAATGTTGAGTTAAATGGACCTGTTGCTCTTTATTTCAAGGAATATGAATAATTCATATCAGCTGCCACTCTCTACACCTGGGAAATGTCTTCCCCACTGTTTTCTGGTAAGGAAACTAGCATTTTTGGAGGGAGGACGAGCTCTAATCCAGAAGATTACAGCATTATACTTAGGGCCTGCTACTTAGGACAGAGCTAATGTTGTGCTCTGCCATTGTAGGTGTGTACTGGTCTCAGCCTCTCTTCTCCAAGGACTGTCCCAGTTTGCTAGTCCAGGAAAATAGGCTAGGTCAGCTGTCACATCCCTCCCAATGAAAAAAGACAGCAAGCTGCCTAGACTGCAATTGGAAGGAAAGGTCAATCAATATATTACCTTTCCTTCCATGTGTTCCTTGCCTGCTGGCTGAGTTGTGCCTTCTCACTGTGATGGTAATCTCTTCCACTAAATTTTGTTTTAACCTTGCAAATAGGTGAAAGGAAGGGCACAGTTAATAACATCTTCTCTCCTACACCTCTTGAGTATATTATTTGGGCTGACTCTTGCTCCCCCTACCCCAGCCCCCGCCTTGCATGGTCCTGCTTAGATGGAGAATTAGGCAAGTAGCTGGTGTCGCTTATTGTGGGAATTTCTGTGAGAACTCTGTCATGCTCTTGCACAGACAGAATGCAAACATGTTTGTGGTTTTTGACAGTAGCCAGGATCTAGGTGGAATAGAGGTTTTTTTCAAAACATTTCTCAGTCAATATGTTTACTCTCCTTCACCAGCCATGCAGTGTGATATGGTGCATCACCAATACTTGAAATAGGCTGCAACAGGAGGTCGGAATAGGGCATAGATTTTCTAACACAGCATGTTAGATGGAATGATTTTGTGTACTCTGAAGTGGAAAATTCAATCAGAATTTTCCACACTTTTTAGTTAAAGCAACACTGCTATTTATTGATGAAAGGTAGAGTGAGAGAAATATAGAATGAAAACAGAGTAGATGACAAATCTAGCATTATTCCTGTCCTAGTGAGAAATACTTTTTCTCTTGTAATTTAATGAAAGCTACACAAGATAAAAAGGGCCTGCTTAAAAGATACACTATGGAATGCTTGGAACATATGCCAACTTGTTTAGCATATGTGGGGGTAAAAATGGAATCTGGCTTTTTAAGAAGTTTTTCCTTTTTTAAAATTTATTTATTTATTTATTTTTGGCTGTGTTGGGTCTTCGTTTCTGTGCAAGGGCTTTCTCTAGTTGTGGCAAGCGGGGGCCACTCTTCATCGCGGTGCGCGGGCCTCTCCTGTTGCGGAGCACAGGCTCCAGACGCGCAGGCTCAGTAGTTGTGGCTCACGGGCCTAGTTGCTCCACGGCATGTGGGATCTTCCCAGACCAGGGCTTGAACCGTGTGTCCCCTGCATTGGCAGGCAGATTTTTAACCACTGCGCCACCAGGGAAGCCCAGGAAGTTTGTTTTTCATTGAGATGGACTTTGTGCTTGACAAAGGGCAGTTACAATGGCCCAGGTAATCTATTTTGGCTTAGTTTTAACGCAGCAGAATTCGTTTGGAAAGCACCTGAGAGTATCAATAAGAAATTCAAGGATAGATTCTCTAAGCTTTCATTCAAGTAGAATATTTAAGTGTATTACTAGTTTTCATCTGTGCTTTGGTGCACAGACGATATATCAGCATAACTACCTATTGTGTAGATGAACACTTTACACTTTCGAATTGCAAAACCTTAGGGTTGCAATGTCAGATTTGTGAATGAATATTTAAGATAGAATAATAACCTAATATCAGCATGCTCGATGTGTGCCAGTCACTTTTCTAGGTACTTTATATGTATCCTTTCATTTAATCCTCACAATGACACTATGAACTCTTATGATTGATCGTCTCCAGTGAGGGAAGGAAGCCACAGAGAGGGTAAGTCATTTGCCCAAGGCCATCGTCCTAAGCCAGGTTCCTGAGCCTCCCTGCCTGGCTGCCTTCTTACGGCTCTGCCATCTCAGCACTTTCCTCCTGGTGAGCCTAAGGACACGTGGGTTAGCAACTTAATTCAATTAGCGTATAGCATTTAGCACTTAGGGTTTTTATATTTAGGTTCTATCTTTAAAAGACACATATTTATCTCTTATATGTGGAATCTAAAATAACTGAACTAGAAAAATGAGAGTAATGGTGGTTAGCAGGTGCTGGGGCTGGGGGAATGGGAGAGATGTTGTTTAAGGAGACATACTTGCAACTAACACATAAATAAGTCCTGGAGAGCTAACACACAGTGCAGTGATTATAGACCACAAACTGTATTATAAACATTAAGCTTGCCAAGAGACTAGATCTTAATTTTTTCTCATCACTAGAAGAAATGATAATTATGTGACATGATAGAGGTGTCAGCTGACACTACAATGGCAATTATATTGCAATACAAATGTATCCAATCAGTATGTTGTACACCTTAAACTCATACAATGCTATGTCAATTATATCTCAATAAAAAAAAGAGACATGTAGTTCTTTAACAGTCTATTTTACTTAGCTATGTTTTTCCTAATTGATACATAATTCTATTCAGTGTAATTTAGTTTACTTTCTCTTTTCTTTTTTTTTTACTAGCATTTAAAGTGATAGGACCATTTAAAAGCATTAGTGCCAATTCATCAGCTTGTCTAAATTGTGTGACTTTGAAAGATAGTTTAGGCTGCCTGTAATTTTGTATTCTTCAGTGCTTGAGAGTTGATTTTCCCCCTTTGTTCATACTATGTTATAGTATAGTCAGTTTAGACTGTTGGGGTTTTTTTTTGCTTCTATAGACAGTACATCCAGACTTGACTATGAATTTCAGGTTTCCAAGGTTACTGTAATCCAGTAACACATAGCTTCTCTATAATACAGCAATCATGTCAGTACAATAAGGTCTAGTATGCTTTTTATTTTTAAAAGGAAGAACCTAATTAGTACAATAGAAACCATAGTGGAAATCACCTAAACTCACCCCTGAATTAAAATGGCAGCGTTCACATATGATAAGGGGGAGAGCCTCCTGCTCGGAAAATACTTAATTTTTCAGTTAGTAAAAATAAGAGGCCACCTTATGAAAACTTTCCTGGGTCTTCAGTTTAAATGTCCACTCTTGTAGTCCTTCTGGCCCAAAAACATCACACAAGGGGTCATTTTGACTTTGAGAGAGAGGATTCTGTCTTTGCAATGAGAATACAATTCAGTCTTAGGGAAGAAGCAATTAAAGCCCCAAAGGCTTTTATTGCTTTTGATGCTAAAAAAAAAAAAAAAAAAAGGCAAAAACTCCACTGTACTTTAATATTTTCTGCTAATTAACTGTCACAAATGTGATACCATTAAGTTTGGAGTCTCTTTGGTTAGCTTCAAAGTCATTAACACACGCTGCGCGGCCCTCCCAATTGATTTTGGAAAAAGGAACCACATTGACAGATCTGTAATCAGTGTTTCCAAGGATTTTGTTTCTCATACAATCTAATCTTAATTTAAGGAACATTTGATCTTTTTCTCTGGGTAACAAGCACCAGCCCTCCTAATGCTCAGAGTTGATGGTGTCAGGGTTGTCTTAATGCCAGGTGTACCTTTGGATACACTGCTCCAAAGCTGACTTTGGAGCTTGCAAAGTTCACTACTATTTTTGGAGAGTATCAGGAATGTATTTAGCTGCAAGTAACTGCAAACGCAACTAACAGCAGCTTAGGTGAATAAGGACTTATTATTTCTCACATAAAAATGTTTTCCAGTTGAGTGTCCAGGGCTGGTGCAGTATGGGAAAGGGTCATCAAGGCTACTTTGTCTTTGCTTAATGTGAGACGGCTGACCTTGGGCAAATCACAATGTAACTTTTCCAAGGTTCAATTTCCCCATCAGAAAAAAATGGCGGTCACCCTTCCTATAATTGCAGGGTAGGGGTAAGGCTTAAATGAAACCCTGTAGGAGAAAATGAGTAGCACAAGGCCTGGCACCCACTAGATTTATTGCATCACAGGAGCAGCCCAGCAGCACCAGTTTTCATGGGTGATGGAGGGAAGGTGTGAAGCAAGAAACAGGGGATCCTACCTTACTCTGTGTTCTTCAATCTCAGGGTTCCCAATTCCAGTGTACTTTCAGCTGGTGCTCTTTGAAATAGCACATTGGAGAAAATAACTTCCAAAAAAGTCCAATTCGTACCCTTTAACAAATAGGACCTATTACTTACTAAGTAAAATATATCCTTTGTAAGGCAATTGTTTATTTTATTCTGTGACCTCTTTACAATAAATTTCAGCACCATTAAAGGCTTAAGACACATTATTGATTATTTGAATACGTGTGTCATTAATCTTCCATCACCCTCATACATTTTATATGTACATTTTAAACATCGTCTTTTGCATTTAGATGGAGAAGAGTGGTTTCAGAAGAAAGCAGACTTGTGGGTATCAGCTTCATATAGCACTTCAAGAGCTCCCTTGAGCTGATTTGCCTGTAAATTTCTACACTAAAATGGGCTTTCAGAATAGTGACTGCTAGATAAACTATAGAGTGTCTTTAGTAAATAAAAATGATTCATCAGCTGAATGAATTCACTATCACTGGTCAAATAGTCTCATCCAGTTCTGTTTCCTGGTTCTATAAAAAGCCTTTTTCTTTTTGTATTAAGGTTGTCTGTAACTTTAATAGAACCTTTGAATTATTATCTGATTTTTAAAAATTGGTTTATAAAAGGATATTGATTCTTTAAATTAGGGGTGGTTGAAATATTGTTTATGGGCCAGCAGTCTCCTTTGATGGACCCTGGAAACCTCGGTCAAGAAAACTCATCTTAAATCTGTGCTACGATACTCTTAAAAAACACAAACAATCACAACTCTTAATGACTGACTCTGGATTGGACAGTAACGTTGGTGTGGAAATGCAGGGGAACCAACAGGTGAAACAGAAAATCTGTTAAGCAGGGTCTTTTCTAGTTTTGCCAGTCATTGATATTCATTTCTTTCCCAGGGCGTTTTCCTGGGTAACGAGAAGTTTCTAAAATCAAATAAGGCTTTTGAACAGTGAAGATGTTTGCCACGGTTCTGTTGAAGAATCCTATAGATTTATAGTGATCCTAAGAGGTGTCTCATATCCACTATATTAACTATCCTTTTAGAAGCTTATGAACATTGTAGCTTTTATTGATTCCAGGGAATTGTACCCAACAGTAAGCAATAAAAGTCCATAGTAACTTTCTTCCCATATAGGAGTGTGCAGATCAATATTTTGAATTTACTGTAATTTGCTGGTAATGGATGGAAGACCTGGAAAAATTGTGAAGCCTTGCAGGGCACAGCTGTGCGGTGTTGCCTTTTTATCTAAGCTCACCATAGGTCACAGGCTTTCCCAAGTAAAAAGAAACATAGTTAAGTGGCAGGGCTGATACGCGTATTTATCAAGAGCCTTCATAAGTCTCTTCTAAGGGAAAAAAGAGAATCACAGAACTTGTCCACGGTGACCTTAATTTTATAGTCCTGAAGGACCTCTAAATGTGCAGTCTTAAGGGCAATTAAAATTTTAAATATCCAGCATTTGTGTTTGATCTCCTTCTGCTAAAGGAATTTTTTCTGCTGACTAGTAACAGGGTGTGTGATTTCACTGAAGCCTGATTTGCTTGGAATCTTCCAATTGCTCGACAGAACTGTGCCCAGGTTCTGCATTCAGAGAGGACAAGGTAGGCGTCCTGAGCACTTGCTCTTTGATTTTACCCGTTCCTCTCTTGATTAGAGCTCTTCACTTGTGCCCCAGGTGGCACATCTGATGCGGGTATCACACTTCAATAGTAATGGCTGACATCTAGGGTGCTGGTGTGTTCAGGAGCTGTGCTGCATGCAGGATGTGCGTTCTCAGTCGTCTTCTCAACACCTTATGGCATCGATTGTAATATCCTCATTTTATAACTTAGAAGACTAAGTCTTAGAGAAGTTAAAGAGATTTTTCAAGGACATTTTCCAGCGTTGACTTACATTAGAATATAGGTATATCTGACTCTAGATCCTATTCATTTCATCACTATGAAGTATACAATGGGCTTAAATAAGTATTTTTGTTTAGCATAAAGTTTGGCTGATCTTATATGCATTTTCTTGTTTTGCTTCCTTTGTTGCAAAGGACTGTGGCTCCTCTCATTTGATCAAAAGTGACACACTTTTGCTTGAAAGAGACAGTATTTTGTTCTTTAAGAAGAAAATGAAGACATAAAATACCGTATGACTGTGGGCTGGAAGCTCCTAATCTTGAGGAAATAAATGCACCTCGTTTAGTATATAGTAAGCTCTCAATAAACTGGAGATGTTATTAACATTAAATACTAGTTATTACTCAGCAAACCCTGCAGAGAAACATGGAGACTTAGGAGGCAGATTTCCCTTATATAATACTGAATTGGAAGGCAGGATATATATATATATATATATATATATATATATATATATATATATATATATAAGATTCCCAAGCTTGATTTTTTGATGTCAAGGGTGTAGTTAGGAAGCATCAAAACCCCTAGTAATTGGCTGGAAAGGAAGCTTGTTTCATTTGCTCATTGACTTGGGGTTAACTGATGATTTGACTTGATATGCTTTTTCTACTTAAAAAGGTCGGTGTTAAAAGTAATGTGTTTGCAAGGCTTTGCTTCAAATAAAACCAGAGTCTATAAAAATAATTTAAGTGGGAAATTTGCTTAGAAAGAGCTGCAAAGCTGTGTTGTAACATTCCTTTCTAAGAGTAATTGCCAGTGTGTTATCAGCTATGAATGCAACTTGATAGCCTACCTGAGGGGAGTCTGTGGTACAGATACACCAAATCTTACTTGGTGATGAAAAATAATTAAACTGCTCTGCACTCAGGCTGCTGCAGATTCAAAGACAAGCTAAGCCATTTACCAGCTCTGTGACCTTGTGTTGCTACTTAACTGGCCTGTGCCTCAGTTCTGTCAAACGGAAATAATAGTGAAAATTAAGATAATGTACATCACCATGCAGTAAACATTAGGGACTGTTACTAGATGGGTGAAGGCAGATGGGCTTAGTGAAGAAAAACAGTTCCCACCAATTGTGTAAAAATTTTAAAGTGGAGGAGGGGTTTGTGATGAATGATATTTAACTTTCATGCAAGAAAGACCTGCGATGCCCACCTTTGCTCTTATCTTACTTTGCAAATCTATCCCACATTCCCTGCCATCTGGGACTCTCTGGTCTAAATTAAATGGTTTCGCCATTCCCTTATCCACATTCAGATTTCCATTATTTAACTTTTGGATGGCCCTCTTCCCTAATCTCTGGATGGAGCCCTGCCCTTAGCTCCTAATGTTCTAAACCTTCCCAAGAGTTAAGCATTTCTTTTCAACTCCGGTAGATCCTATACACACGCTTCTCTCTTGAATTTGCCCCTCCCCTCTTTCCCCACTACCTCTTTCTTAGTCCTGGCACTGGGCTATGCTTCCTGGGCAATTGAATAAGCCTCTGAGTTAATTTCCCGTGTGTCTTCCATAAGCCATTTGACACCCTCATACCAGAGTGATCCTTTTTGACGTGTAAGTTTGACCATCTTATTCTCCTATTTAAAATGTTCCGTGAGCTCCCCATTGCCTATGGGATAAAGACAGACTCTTCCAAAACCCTTCTATGATTTGCCTTGTCCCTGCCTCTGTTCTCATGTCCTGTTGGTTTTTTCTTTCTACCCTCAGTTCCGGCCATTCCAAGTTTACTAAGAGCTGTGTACTGTTTCCCTCCGCCGTACTTTGCAGCATCCGTTCCCTCTTCTGGAATGCCCCTTTCCTCACCCACTCCTGAGGCTGCCTAGCCAACTCCCAGTGGCCGTGCAAGAAAGACCAGGCTTAAGTATTGCATCACTTGGGAATATTTGAATTGTAAGGAACAGAAACCACAGGTTAAACTGGTTTAAACAATAAAGGGACTCGATTGACTCACGTAACTGAGAAATCCAGGTATAAGCAAGACTAGATCCATTGTTTCAAAGACATCACCCAAGACCCAGTTTCTACCTGTCTTTCTTTTCTGTCACCTTCTACCCTGCGGCTGTCATTAGCTTCTTGGGGTTAATGATCCTCCTTTCCTGTTAACTCTCTTGGAAAAAGGAAGGCATTCTTTCCCAGGAGCCTGGAGCAAACATTGTTTTGCATCTTGTTTTCCCAGATTGAATCAGATGCCATCTCTGAACCAATTACTTTGGCTCGGACAATGAACTTTGTCATTAGCTTAATTTAACCCGAGCTAAGCCTGGAGGTTGAGAATAGCTCAGTTCCACCAGATTTTGTTATCATGAATAATGGGGAATATCACTGGGCAAGAAACAATCCTGACTCTCCTTAAAGAAAACTGATCGCCCCCTCCCTTGGTACTATTGAAAAAAACCGCTATTCCAGGCCTTTCCACACTATAGAAAAAGCAAGCCAAGTCCTTTATGCCCAGTGCCTGGCATAGCACTTGCCTCAGCAGCCTTTACTAAAAAGTGTGCAATTGGATAAAAGAACCCCATTTTGCTTGCTTTAATCCCCACGTGTGCCCCTTGTTTTCACCTTTGGCAGAAGATTTTGTCTTCTCGGTTTCTGAAATTACGGAACTCCAAGTAAATTGCTTCAGTTTTCCTTTGTTCTTCTTTAAAAGGTACCTGTTTTTACTTGTACTTTTCTCCCTCTTTAGAGGAAAAGCTGCCCTCCTTTTTTTTTTTCTTAAATTAAAGCCAACCCTCTGTGCTCATGTCCTCATTCAGACTCCCCTCCCTGTCGTTCACAACACCACTCTGGCCTGCTCTCCAGCACTTTCACATTGGAGTGCAGGGGGAAAATTGGGGTTGGGTGTCGTAGGTTCGCGTTTTGCTTCCACCGTCTCCTGGCTTTGCGATCCTGGGCAATTGCTCATCTCTGGGCTTTCCATGGGAAGGCTGGCGTGTCCTGCCAAACAGCCAGGTGAGTTTGTTAAGAAATTCATAGACTCCATTTCGGATAGGATTTTATAAAACTCAAAGAGCTAGACACCCATATTGTGACTGAGAAACTCTGTGTATGGAAAGGGCCTGTGAGGCGAATGCCTAGTCTTGGGGACGATGGCCATTGATTTGAATTCACAGGAGAAAAAGCCAACCCAGAAAGAAAGGAAGGCAGTAACTACTTCTGTTTTTTCGGAGAAAGTGAGTATGCGGTTGCGATAGAGTAAAATTTACATGAAAACGCAGCAAGGATTTTGTGTGTGTACCTTTCATGGTTTATTTTGTTGAACTTTACTACCACAGGTAAATATGTTAAAGTGCACTGTGGTTATAGACACAGAAACAGAATGAAATAAAACCTGCAAGAAAGGAGGGGTCCTTTAGGGCTCTCCACCCATCTCACATTCCCACTGAGTGGTATTTTACAGGATGAACAGTTTGAATGTCCAAGCATCTCTGTAGAGGTCTACCTACTGCTTCTCCAGCTTCATTCTACAGATTTTTATGCACAGAGCTATGTACTGTATGGGCAATTCACTGGATTTTTCAAGAGGTTTGAACATAAGCCCCTTTTGTGTGCAGCTGTGTTTCAGAACCAAGCCTGGTTCTGTAAGATCTGGTTCTGTGGTGTGAACTTTTCTGTCCTCTGCTTCTGCCTTCACAAGTAACTCAGAAATGGAGGCCAGAAAAATGGGGCCAAAAACATCCCTTTAAAAGAGCCAATCCCTTGCTGAGCCTATACCCCTAGCTAAATTTACACCCCATCAAGTAGGGAGAGTTCCATTTGGGGTACCCTTCCTTGCCCTACAGTGCTTCCCACTTGGAAAGGAAATAACAAAAAACCCTAAAACTTCACTACTCTGATGACAGCTAGAAAAGTAGTATTCCATAAAGAAAAAAATCCAAAGGCAAACTAATAGGCCTTAAGGGTACTTAAAAGTACCAGCCGCCACAAAACAACGTATACACACAACTCCCTCTCCATCTCCAGGGTGGTGTTCAGACATCGGTATTTGTAAAAGCTCCCTGGGTGACACTGATGTGTAGCCGGACTGCATTCAGAACCACTGCTTGAGCTGAATTATCTCATCCCCTTTTATTTTCTCTCCCCTGTTAACATTTATTCATTCAAATTATACTGCATAATCCTGCACCTGGTGATATCTCTTTTGCTGTGTGTGTTTCCCCAAGTAGCTTTTAAATCTGTCTTATTTTATTTCCTCCTTACGTGTCCCTAACGGTGCCCAATACACTGCTTCCCGCATCTCAGCTCTTTGCAGAAACTCAGGCGTGATCACGCTGGCTGACACCTGGCAGTAATGGGACTCTCGTGGGGAGTGGGGACCTGCCAGAGTGCTGAGGGGAAGGTGCTGGGACAGTGGAGAGGTCCTTCCTGGAGGCTGAGGCCCAGTTGAGCCTTGAGCAGCAGAGGTGTCCTAACGGGCCGTTCCCCAGATGTGGTCATGTTCTCTGGGGGTTAATTTCCTAGTTCCCGCCCATTTTCTGACCTTGTCTGTGCAACAGTCCCGTCACCTGTGTGAGAGCTGGTGTCTACCCAGTAGTAGTTTTACTTGCTAGCCTCATTCAGTTTGTGTTGTTTGAAGAACCCAGGGTCTGCATAGTTCAGCACATCATTTAACAGGGCGTAGCGTGTAGCAGAATTCTCCCTGCTTGTAGATTTTAAGTGGTCCTGTATATATACATATAGGTATATGTGCCACTTCTTTTTCTGTTCTCTCTTCTCCTGTCACTTCCAGCACACGGTTTTATGTACCATCTTATACAATAATGAGTTCAAAGTCTATTTTCAGCCCCGACCTCTCTCCTGAACCCAGGTTCGTTTGTCCAACCACCTGCTTGGAAATTTTTCTTTGGATTTCTTACAGACATCTTGGATGTGATGTATCCAGATAGGACCGTTCTTCCCTCAAACTCCCCCTGCACAGGCCAAGAACTTTTACTCTTTCTGGCTTTCTCTTCCATCTTCCACATCCAGTTCTTTTGTATATTCTGTAAAAACATATCTCAAACCTGACTGCTTCTCAACATCTTCACTGATGGTCCTAGTCACAAGCTTCTCTCACTTAGATTATTTCTATAATCTTCTAAAATACTGGGTTAAATATGGCCTTAAAATAAGCATAGAATATTTCGATATTTATTCATACATTCCATGCCCTAGCCTACACACACACACACACACACACACACACACACACACACACACACGTCTTTCTTTCTCCTTAGCTCTCTCTTTCTTTTTAGAGAACTTAAAAAAAAAAATTGAAATCATTTTAGATTTATAGAAAAGTTGAAGACAGTTGAATCTCTGCATACCCTTCCACCAATTTCCCCTAATGTTAACATCTTAATGTAACCTTAATACATTTGTCAAAATTATGAAATTGACATTAGTACATTACTATTAACTAAACACTTTATTTGGATATCACCAGGTTTTCCACTACTGTCCTTTTTATGGTTCAGAATCCAGTCTATGATCCTACATTGCATTTTGTCATCGTTCTCCTGAGTCTTCTCTGACCTGTGACAGTTTCTCAGTTGTTCCTTGTTTTTCACAACCCTGACAGTTGTTCTGTAGAATGTTCTGTAGAATGATCCTCAGTTTGGTTTTCCCTGGTACTTTTTCCAGGATGAGACTGGAGTTAAGGATTTTTAGGGAGAATGCCACAGTGGTGAAGTCTCTTCTCATGACATCGTATCAGGGGCACATGGTATCTATGATTATTGTTGGTAACGTTAATGTTGGTTGGTTCAGACGGTGTCTGTCAGGTTTCTCCACTGAAAAGTTGCTACTTTTCCTTTTCCCTCCTCTTTCTTTGGAAGGGAGTCACTAAGTCCAGCCCACTCTCCAGAGGAAGAGAATTAAGCCCCACCTGTTGAAGGAGGGGATATTTTATTTGTAATATAATATTTGTAATATGATATAAGATCTCCTTTCTCTTTTAAATCATAAAGTGGCCCATCAGTTAAAAAGAATAGTTCAAAGATTTCTTAAATACATGTGGCATGTGTTGCCATGTTGTTGTATAACTATTAAATATGTATTAAATAGTATATATTGTTTAAATTGCCATTGTGGAAATTGCTTGTACATGTTAAACATTGCAGCAATTTCTCAATTGCCTTTATGAACGAGACAAGTTATCTTCTCCTTTTGAGGCCAAGGCTGGCTGAGGAAAGGGGCAGGATCATTTGTTATGCTTTCTTTTCTTCCCAGACTCCCAGAAATTCTCTTTCAGTACTTGAGGAATCTGTGTGTTCTCAGTCTTATCAAGAGATCACAAGAAGGGAAACAGAGTTCTTCGATTAACTTTGTCTTTATTTTCAAACGCACGTATTTGCTAGTCAGCATTTTTAGAAAGGGGGGCAAAGGAGATCATATTTTCAAGCAAGTAATGATACACAGCAATTCTGAAAAATATTAGATGTCACTGAAAAATCAATATCAATGAAAATAATTTTAAAATTTTAATATTCTTAAATACACTCATGCATTTCTTTAACCTGTGATGATTAATAATCACATAGATTTCAGTTCAGATGGACGCTTCTTGCCCTTTTTTCTCTCTCTGCCCCCTTCCCTTCTCTATTCTTAATCTGATGCTAATTTTTCACACATGCTCCAAATATACTAAGCACAAGCTTTGGTTTATGGCCGGAACCAATACCACATGTCTTATCTAATTATGTAAGTATGGTTGAGTGACCTGATCCTGACATTAAGAGAATAAGGACACACACGCACAGTACCACTAGGATTGGGGCAGTAAGTGCCTTGATATTGCTCATTTGCGTCCAGCCCGTGCAGTTTGACCAGTGGATGGTCCCTCCCCATGCAGCAGGACAGCAGCCCCTCCTGGCTCTGTCTGCAATCGCTTAGCCCTCTTGGGATTTGCAGGCTTTTGCAGCCACTGTTCACAAGGTCTTGGCCACAGCACATTCATTTCTCTCACTTTATTACCATCGCATCTGATTCCAATTTGCTAGCAAATTGAGTTTCCAGTTCCAAGCCTGACATTCAAGCCGTCAGGTGGATTAGCTCCTCAGCCTGGTTAGCACAGACCCTGCAGGTCATTGACAGTGGCCTATTAAATGTCCTGGAACCTCGGCCGCCGTCCCGGGGAGCAGCAGTGCGGGGTTACCCACTGTGACCTTTCTTCTTGTTTAGAACTCATAATTCTAGACCTGTTGGAAGGGCTTTCTGATTAAAAACAGAGTCGGTTTTCATCCCTTATCTTGCCGTTTCAGCAGTTTCTTCTCATAGCAAAGCAGCCAGCTTACAGTCGGGTCATTTGGTGGAATATGATTGATTGAACTGTTTGGGGATCATTTATTTGGCCCTTCTCCTCTTGTATCTTCTGAGTGATCTGTTTGCGTCCAGAACTGAAACAACATCTGACTTATTTTTTTCTGTTTTTAATGATAGCACCTCAGGTACGCCTCCTTTTCTTTTAATACTGCTGTCAGATGAACTTACTAAACAGCAGTACTTACTTATTTAATTAAGCTCTAGGCCTTTTGCTATGTAGTGGGTCTCAGTAATTTCTTTTTTTTTATTGACGTTTATTTGATTTATAATGGTGTGTTAGTTTTAGGTGTACAGCACAGTGATTCAGTTATATATATGTATTCCTTTTCAGATCAGTAATTTCTTTTTAAAAGAAACCCTCTGGTGAATGATTACTTCTAGGCAGTTCTCCTTTTTTCTTTTTTTAACCTGAATACAAACAGATTTCTCAGTGCTTGTCATAACCCAAGACACACGTAGAGACAATTACTCATTGGTGTTCTATTTACATTTCAGTTCCCAAGGAAAACTGTCTTGGTCAAAGACTTTACTCTTCTTTTTAGAGGCTTTAGTAAATAAAGGTATATTTATGTTTCAGAATCAGGGAGCCAACTTCACAAACGCTGTAATTTCTTGGGGCTAATGAAGGATTAAAGAAAAACTCTAAACAAAACAAAACAAAAGCATTTCACCACTGAACCCTGCAGTCCGTGAAAAGAAAATGGTTAGCTGTTGGGAGAAGGAAGAAAATACTCTGTCCCTAAAATTGTTTTTTTTTTTTTCTTGCAATTAAACAGTGATCTGATTATTATAACTCTGTATCAAAATATATTTTCCAGTTAATAAGTGAGTAAAGTAATAACTTTGGATAAGTTCTATTTAAGGCAGGATCCTCCTCTGGGCTGCTGCTCTTAAGTCCATTTTTTGTAAGCTGTGATGGAGCAAATTGCATGGTTTAGAAGTAAGATGTGAGGCCACAGGCCATGACAAACATTTAAGGATCCAATAAAAATAGGGAACAGGAAAGGTGAGTTTGAAGCTGAAGGGGAAGCACCTTTCAAAAAATGATGCTTGAGCTCCTGGCAGGCAAAAAAATAAATGAAAATTATGGGAAGGAAAGCCCAAATTTAGTCAAGGCTTTCAAAGTTTGAGTTAAAATAGCCAGGTGACTCATTACTTCCTATTCTTTAATTATTGTCATCAAGTAATCATTCTCGAGTGCCCAGGCTTCTGAAAGCTTCATTAGTGGGTGGAGGTATTTCTGTATCCCTTTTTGTTTGTTTGTTTGCTGGGTTATTTTGTTTTATTTTCCCATAGATTCTCTCTAGAAAGGTAGATAATGATCTTAATTTGAGATAAGTGTAAGAGCATCCTTTGAAACTATAAAGCACTATATTCATTGTTGTTGCTGTCTGGTTACCTTTTTAGAAGTTCGTTAACCTACTTTTAAATGTCCTTAATCATAAGTCACATTTGTTTTAAGAAATAATACCAGAAGGAAAACTTTTGCTCTATTTCTTTTTTAAATTATAATCTTTGGTAGACATAATGTTTTGCATGAGTTTATTTCTGTTGGAGGCAAATAGTCTGATTTCACTACCCTTTTCATTTCACCTTTCACTTAATTATAATTCTGCAAAATTTCTCCTCCTCCTTCTGTTTCCTTTTTGGATAAGTTCTCTGGTTGCTCAGATTTCCCTTACCCTCAATTATAGGGTCACGTAGCTCAACTCAGTATTTGACTGTCATTGCTTTGGGAGGATTGATGTCTTTTCTGCTCTGGAATTTAGGGAAACAGGGTTTGTACATCAAATACAGTGTATAAAGGGAACAATGTCAGAAGGGATCCAGCATAAAATAATTACACTAAAATCTTTTCAGTATAGAAAATGCCAAATAAAGCATAATAAGGATGATACATTTTATGTTACCTGTTTGGTGTCCTAGTAGTCTAAGGTTAATGTAGCATCTCACATACATGTTTCGTTTTTTCTTTTGCAGAAGGAGCTGAGTCTCCCCAGAAGAGGAAGTCTGTAAGTAGAATAATTTCTTTATTGAGTCATTTGTATTCTGGGATACAGTTTGTAATGTCATTATTCTCTGACTTGTTAGATTTTCAATGGCAATCAGAAGATTAATGATAATCAACTGAATTAAGAAAACACAAAGCTTTGCATTTATTTATAAATGTCAAATATTAATGATTACAAGATAAGTTGAAGAAAGTTTCCAGGGTTCCTTATGGGCATTGTAAGCCAAAATGCATATTTATTCCTGGGATAATCTTTTTTTTTTTTTTTTAAATTTTACTTTATTTGCTTGTTTATTTTTATACAGCAGGTTATTCCTGGGAGAATCTTAAATTTAAAAATTCTGTTATGTTATCAAGCAAGAACATTATTTGGTCTGCAGATAGCTTAAAATGATCGGACTAAAGAATTAGTGCTTATCTACATGATCTGGAATTCAATGATCTTTATACTATGAATTTTATGCAGAGTAAATGATATACTTTTGCCTCTGGATTGATGAAGTCTTTGCATCAGCTAAACTTTCTATTAGATCTAGACCTTACTGCACTGATTCATGTAATGCTCTTACATTAAAATAGCAAATTTGTGAACATTGACTTGATTTCTTTATAGTATGTTTCCACCTTTTATATTTAAGGCTGATAATGTATTTGCATAAATCATAGTTTTTTGCATCAGCAAGTTGCAGAATGAAGTTAATTGCCTTTAATATTCTACTAAGGTAGATTTACTATCAACTAGTACTGTGTAAGGTCTGGTCTAGAAATATTTGGATTTGGTATCTGATTTATGCTGAATTTAGTGGATGGGGCAATGTCCTTTTAAAAAAAATAAGTCTAATATTTAAGATAAATTCATGCAAATCTCAACTTGGAGGATTAGAAACGTATGTGGTGACTGTTGTAAGAGTTCATTCTTTTGACTCAATTTTGGGAAATTTCAGTCTTTGTGTCTAGGAACCAAAACTTCGTGAACCATGAACATTTTATTGCTCTCCATTTTGGTCTGTACTTTTTTAGTTGCCAGGAGAACACTGGATCAGTATTCTTGGAGAATGTGCCTAAATAAATTTTCACTCGCTCCCAACTTACGTCTCTGGACACTACAGGTTAACGGCCTAATAGTTTAGCATCGGAAATGTCCTTAGAATCAAAAACTTCCATTCTCCTGCAGTATGATTAGGACTCTTTTGCCTAGACTTATAAAAGTTTGAACTTTTTGATATTTCCCAACATGATGAGAAATCAGAAACAAGAAAAACAGAAATATCTACATAAAATATCTTTGTAGACAAAAATCTCTTTTCCTTCATAATTTCGTATGCTTAAAGCATCTTAGGCTTGTCTTGTATACTTTATTTAAGAACTTTAGAACTTTAGTCAGAGCTTCCTTTTAGCCTTTATGATAAATGGTGCTTTTTTTTTTCCTGTTTAAGTTAGTATGTTTCCTATAAATTATTATTACAATAATGTTAGTTAGCAAAGTAGATTCCTTATACCTACTGAAGGGCCATATCTCCTTTTGCACTTGTGTAAGTCTCAATTCTGTTCATGTTAGCTGATAGCCATGAGTTGATGGGGGAAATACACGATAAGGAAAATATTTAAATTTCTCTGTTTGAGAGCATGGACTCTTTAATAAAAAAACCCAAAGTGATGATGGCATCCGTTTGTTTGGAGTACATGCTTTGAATACTTAGTAAGATAGAATTACATTTGAGCCAATTAAAATCCCCTCCTAATAAAAATCAGTTGCTCTATCAATCAGATGATGGGAATAAAAATCATATATATATATGTCAACATAAATCTACCTTTTTAAGTGAACTTTGGAAAACTTAATAATTGCAAGTAAAGCAAACAAGAAATAAACATGCTATTTTAAAATTTTCTATTAAATACAAGTATTCCCCAAAGAATTAATGACATGACATAGATGTTCTGGGATGTAATGCCACTCTGAGTTTCCAGTGACCACCACACAGGATGCCAGTCATTACTCTCCTCATGCAAGGTTCTTTTATGACTTTGAGAAAAAGAAAATACCTATAAGATAAATGCTCAAGTGATTTTAATACAAATCTGATGAAGAAGAGCACAGGTGTGTTTTTATTAGGTATGGGTGCTAGCCCGCATCATGGTACCTGATCATTAAACCTGTTAACACTTCCTCTGTTTATTTACTGCATAAATGCTTTCAAGTCTTTTATTACCTTCTCCCAGAAAGATTGAGGATTTGATCCTGCTCTTCTGTTGAGTTGTCTTTCCATGTCAACAGCAAGCAACTGTGCAATGTGATGTATTCCTCATTGTCTATGGTACCCGGCAATGCGACTGAACTTGTCAGAGGGGGTGTACCTTCAGAAAAGCTGTGCTCTTGGAAGAAGGCACCTGATTTTGTTATATCTGCCACTTTTAATGTGTATACCTTGAAGGATAATATTTTAAAAATGCACTTTCATCATTCAGACACATAGATTTATCAGATTTTTAAAAAATTTTAGTATTGTCTATAAAAAATTTTAAGTAAGCTTATAGACAATGTTTGTCTGGAATCATGTGATAAAAACATATTTGTTATATAAAGCATGTATATAGTATATAACAGTTAAAGCTTTTACAAATAAAAGAACACAGAAAATAGGCTTTTCTTTTTATTACTAATTGAAAAGGATAAAAAAGCAACCTATATTCTTTCTAGAAAAAACGTAATACAGATCCCCACTAATTTGTACTTTACGATCATTTTCTCAAGGACTAACTTGAAGTCTGTGTTTCACAGGTGTTTTAAAAGGTTGCAAAGACAATGATGTGACTTTTCTTTTTTTAATGGTGCAAAGGTCAGACAAGAGAGATCAAGGGAGCTTCTTTCTAGACCTGATGTTACTAAAAAACCAAGTGACCCCCGATCAGTTTTCCAGAGGCTCTTCCAGCCCTTTACCAACTTCAAGGTCCCAAATCCCATTTCTACTCTATCTCCCTGTATGGGTGGATTTTAGCTAGCTGTCTTCTCCTTACAAAGAGTAGCCATTTTCCCAGATTCTTCTAGCATGTTCTTGTCTTTCTCCTTGGAACAAAAGTTGCCATACTCTCTGCTCCCTTTCCTCTCAGCTACCTGTCAAAATCTGTATATCCTTTGAATAAATCATGATATAGTCATACAATGAAATACTGTACGGCGGGTAGGATGATTGAACTAAAGAAGATGCGTCCACAACTATAATTATAAAAAAACAAACAATGCTGAGCAAAAGCTAAAAGCAAATTCCAGATACAAGACAACATTTATGTTGTAAAATCTCTAACAGCGAATCTAAACTGTCCATATTTATTAAAAAGTTCCTAGTGCTGTGGGTCCCTTAACTAGTCTTTTGAACTTGGGTCCTAAAATGACATTTCTAAGTGGCAAAGCTCTCTGGGTGGTGTTTGTTTTCTGACAGGGAGAGTGGAAAAAGGGTAAAAGCCCAAGGTGTGAGCTAATGGATGGTTCAGAGCAAAACCAAGGTCCCCTTTAATTTTAAAAGACCCCCTCATGTTTTGTTAATTGCTCAAATAAACAGCTCTCTAGTACAGAGGGAGCTTCTTTTCTTCTCGGAATTCCCTGGAGAGAGGGGCAGGAAATTGGCTGGGACCAGCTCCCTTGCCTCCTCCAATGTTGATTTTTAATGATCTTTAAGACCCCCCCAAGCCCCCTGCACAGAGAAAGAAACTGCATTATCTCTTCTTAGCAAGTAAATTCTCCTTGCTACCCAAAATTAAAATAGCCTTTCTTCTACCTCTTTTAATTGTGAGCATGAGCGCATTGTTTCATGGAGCCCTGTAGTTCAGGGATCCGTAGGGCTATCTGCAGTTATCACTTTATTTTAGTAGAACAGTGACTGACACTTGGTCAGTTAGTTTCTTGGCTTTATGTTGGTTGGCCATACACATCTAGCAGCAGAAACCCAAAGCAGAAAGCAGCTCCTCCTGTGCACAGAAGGCCTGGAGAAGTATGTTTCTGCGTGCTGAGGAATTTCTGGGAGTATTGAAAGTATTAAAAGTAATTTAGGGGGCTTCCCTGGTGGCGCAGTGGTTGAGAGTCCGCCTGCCGATGCAGGGGACACGGGTTCGTGCCCCGGTCCGGGAAGATCCCACATGCCGCGGAGCGGCTGGGCCCGTGAGCCATGGCCGCTGAGCCTGCGCGTCCGGAGCCTGTGCTCCGCAACGGGAGAGGCTGCAACAGTGAGAGGCCCGCGTACCACAAAAAAAAAAAAAAAAAAAAAAGTAATTTAGGAGTCTTCTCGGTTTAATTTCAATTTCTCAACCTAGCAGCAATACTAGTGTTTAGCAACTATTTCTCTCCATAGAGCTTTGTCCCTTCTCCATTCCCCTTTTCCTTTTATCATTATTCTGAAATGGTTGGGGTCTAGTAGGGCTGGCCACGGACTAAGTAGGGTGAGGTGCTGCTGGTATACAATGGTTTCAGGTCTGCTAGGAGGTCCATCTTCCTCTCCACAAAGAAAACAGGCATCTTAAAACACACTTACCACAGTGCCAGACATCCATTCAGTTGGATCTGTAAGAACTGAAATTCATTCAGTTGGATATTAAAGGTCTTTTCTCCTCGGGGTCTCGCTGAAATGTACATACCTTTGGGCACGGTGTCCCTGAGCTGCATTTAGCACAGCAGAACATGAGTCATTAATGGGATGCTTCTGGTGGTCTGGCGACAGACAAGGAGAGCTGTTGTCAAGAACCATTTTGCCACACGGATAAGTTAACAAGTATATGAAAAAGGTGATAAACTTGTCTCACGTCTTTCCCATATTGTCTCTCTTGGGCAGGAGCAGGAAAGGGTGGGATGGAAGAATGGAGTGAGCCACAGAGGGAGAGAGTGTTGTCACAGTGCTTAGGATGACAGAGGCAGAGGACCCCGAGGGTCACTGGAAGCTTCTGGGTGGAGCGGGGCCTGCTGGACTCAGAAGACAGTTTGTCTCACTGTAATTAGATTGAACTGGGTGCACTGGATTAGGATATTTCTTAGGTTGAAATTCCTCATTTTGAGACGAGATAGGAAGCGACCTTCTGTGTAATTGGAGAGGCTCACGTGGATGTCATTGGCATCTGTAGGTGTGTGTATTTTTCAAAAAGAAGACGTATGTTCAGGCCAGTTGTATTTCAGCCAGAGCATGCTGCCTTGATGGGCTGTTTAGAAAAGCAGTTTGAGTAAAATGAGGTTATTTCTAGAATGCAAGGAGAGGCAATCACCTTGGTTTTACAACGGAGTCAAATTAGATTTACGAGATTTTCAGTAAGGTGAAGGTAACGTTTTCTGAAAGAGAGGGAAAGGGCTTAATTCAAGCAAAATAAAGGGCATGTAAACTGTATTTGGGTAAGTTTTAAAATAAATTTAGTTTTCTTCTTAGTACATTCTTCCCTCCTACCCCTACAAATATTGAAACAACAAGAATTCAGAATGCCTATCGTCGAAGCCAAATGGAAGTCCAGTGTCATTTTGAATGTTAGAAACCCAGCAGCAAAACGAAGAAAAAATTGAGTGTTGCATCTGAATTAGCATTTAAAGTGGCATGTTTATATAAAAACAGAATGGTGTAATATATCCTGAGAGTAAAGAGAGGATTTCAGACTGTGAAAGAATGTCAATTGCATTTATATATTCATCGAATAGCCAGTTTGGTATTTGGTATGTATTTGCAGCATCCTGTATCACGCCTGCATTCATCTTCTGTGAGGGGGCTGGGGGAGGAGACCGGGGAGATAGAAGCAATGTAGGATTGATCTTCTCACCTTGGAAAATTATTAGGAAGACCTTAGTTTTGCTCCGTGGGAGGGAGAGTCGGGTCACCTAGGGAGGTTTATCAAAATACGTGTGTGTGTGTGTGTGTGTGTGTATGTGCGCGCATTTCCAAACACACTTGGGAGCACAAATCAGAATCTGCGCGTATGTGCGTTGAGGGCAGAGGCAGGGGGAGCACCGAGGCTTGTGGACTTTCAGCCCATTCTCAGGGTGAATCTGAAATGCCACCCCTAGATGAGAACTGCTGTTCTCAGGAGAGCTTCAGAGTGTGTGTAATGGCAAAGCGGGCTCCTGGATGTCCAAAGGCATGAGGGTAAATTCTCTATTTCATATTTCTCAGAATGACTTTATAGCAAGCCTGAGTCAGACAGGAATTTGGAGACTTTTTCAGTGAACATCTTTTCAGCAAGCCTTGTGGAGGGTGGCCCACTGCAGCAGGTGGGTGCCTGCACTTTCTCACTAAAAGCCACCCTCTAAGGTCTGTTATTCAGTAGGCATTTCAGAGCCACACGGCCTGGGTTCAATCCTACCTCTGCTGTTTAACCAGCCTGTGACCTTCAGAAGGTTACTTAACCTCTATGTGTCTCTGTTTCCTCATCCATAAAAATATGTATGCAGGGCTTCCCTGGTGGCGCAGTGGTTGAGAGTCCGCCTGCCGATGCAGGCGACACGGGTTCGTGCCCCGGTCCGGGAAGATCCCACATGCTGCAGAGCGGCTGGGCCCGTGAGCCATGGCCGCTGAGCCTGCGCATCCAGAGCCTGTGCTCCGCAACCGGAGAGGCCACAACAGTGAGAGGCCCGCGTACTGGAAAAAAAAAAAAAAAAGTATGTATGCTATTCTATCCTGGAATGTTTTGAGGATTAAATTAGTTAATATCTGTAAAATGTTTATAACCGTGCCTGGCATGCAGTAAGCTCTATGTAAGTATTTTATTAAATAAAACGCAATGGGAATTAAGGCCCCCCTCCGACTTATTTTTGTCCGATAGCGTTAGGCAAAAGACTGCCAGTAGGCTGAGGAAGCTCCCTTAAAGCCAGATTATTTGAGTAGCATTTTCTGGGGTGGGGGGACAACTTTGTTTACCAGCCCTTCCATCAGGGGAGAGGTGTTACATAGGTTGGCTGACCCCCGTATCCTTGGGTAGATCTTTCCTGTGTCCCTCCACAGTCAACACTGGTATCAGGAGGTTTCTAGGTGTGTGAGGGAGACAGACCCCACACATGTTTGTATCATGAAGCTGAGAGGGAACTCCCTGTGCTCAGTGGCCCCTCTTCTAGAATAATCCATCACTAGAAACCTGCCCATCCTTCTCAACATAGTATATAGGTTACTTCTTGAAACTGTGTTTTGAGACAGACAGGTATTGAGGAAAATGAAGTGGGATATTATAGATGTCCACTTAGAAAAGTTTAATCCTGGGATTTCAGAGCTGGAAGAAACCTTAACAGAAAACTAATTTTAAATACCTTTGTTTGGTAAGTGAAGAACCAACAACTCGGAGGACTTGAGATTTGCTTGTGGTCAGACTGTTTCTTCACTGTGAACTGTGGCCACAGTTTAGGGGTCCCACCCACCAGCGAATGGAAAGCAAATTTTCCTTCTTCAGGGCAATACATTTGAGTTAGAAAAAGATAATGAGCAAGGGTGTGGTAGCGTTTTGTTCTATAAAGACATGAATTACAGAATCAACATCCACAGTATGGGTCATGTAAAGGGTAGACCTCACAGAGTACGCTTGACTTCACCCTGCTCGTCATGGTTTCTTTGAACATTTTGGAAAGCATGGCCTCAAACTCTTCTTAAGAGTTTACACTTAAAACTGCAACCAGAGGGAAAACCTTGTCACATACCAGCGCCACCAGGATACTGAGTTTACTCAGACTTGTAATGAGACTAGTGATGGCTGCACTGGTGGGTATGGCAGTCCCCACTGTGGTAACTGGCAGTCCCCAAAGGAGTCCATCGCCCAGTGAGACATGTGAGCAGGGCAGCTGAATTCTGTATTGTTCTCCTGACCCTGTTGTATAGCAAGTCGGGCTCTCTGAGGGGAACCGTCGAGGTGGGTTGTGGCTAGAAGATTTTGCCTATGTCTTGGTGTTCCTCCTTAGAATCTCTACTTTTTCCTCTGCCATTCTGACTCCTGAGAATTAGAATCCCCGCTCTTTGACTCTTTGTGGCAGCTGACTGTCAAACGTAAGTGACTGAGGGGAAAATATCCTAGGGTTTCCTTCTCTGTTTTTCGGCAGTAGAGGCCTCAACTTCTAAGAATTCTGGCAGGTCATTTCCTTCATCTGAATACACATGCCTTGTCTTTGAACATGTTGTTATATAAAGTCACCTCTTCTGGGATGAAGACGAGGATTAGGGCTTTTCCATGCTTCTGTGTTGGAACGTAAGACGTGCCCATAGAACATGCCGGCGCCCTACACCTCTCTTCCCAGTGGCCTCTGGACTCGGCTTCACCTCAGACATCGCCCGGGTATCTTTTGACTCATAGCATAAGGAAATTGTATGCAGATAGTTCCGTAAATACGATTGCATGAGAAGAAAATGTTTTATTAAGTATATTCTATGGGGTTTCCCTGGTGGCGCAGTGGTTGAGAGTCCACCTGCCGATGCAGGGGACACGGGTTCGTGCCCCGGTCCGGGAAGATCCCACGTGCCACGGAGCGGCTGGGCCCGTGAGCCATGGCCGCTGAGCCTCCGCGTCCGGAGTCTGTGCTCCGCGGCGGGAGAGGCCACAGCAGTGAGAGGCCCGCGTACCGCAAAAAAAAAAAAAAAAAAAAAAAAA
>NW_021703768.1:53686033-54006234 GCF_005190385.1 Monodon monoceros
AAAAAAAAAAAAAAAAAAAAAAAAAAAAAGTATATTCTATGAATTTTATCGGCATGTGGAAAAGGGTGCCTAGCATGGAAGGGTAAATTAAAAATTTTTTTTAAGAATGAAAATTCTAATGATCATAAATTTAAATAGGCATAATATATCAAGGGGAAGAATTTTTAAATGCCCCTTTTCTAGAACTATAAAGTAATCTTTCAAGAAATATTTGCCTATTTTGTAGATGCTTAGGTGAAATTGTTCTTCCCTATTAGAAAATATTAATTTGGTCTAGGCGTTGTGCTTTTCATTGTGCAGGAAAAATGATTTCTAACTTTTGTCGTGTCCTAGAGATCAGTGAGATTGACTTCGTGGTGACATTAGCCCTGGTTGCTGAGCTCCTACTAAACCCCGATTTTCCAATGCTGATTCTACTGTTATTGGTGGTGGAGGTGTGTGCTTTTACTTAGGAAGGTCGGCTTTGAGGCAGAGGTTGTCTTTTGGATTTATTTGTATTTTTCAAAAACCGAGGAGGGCATTTTCTTGGAGAAGTTGGCACCCTCTGACATCCCCGTGTCACTGCTGTGGAACAAATGATGTTTACTGCAGGGGCAGTGGGGGACGTCCCCCTGGGCTGGCAGTGGGTCCAAGGGAGGGAGTGGTCTGCTTTCCCGGGCTTCCCTTGGCCTCTCGGCTGAGAGAATTTGCTCTGCATGGGGCGTATGAGTGAGTTCACCAGGGGTTTGGTATTTCAGGGTGTAAAGAATAGTGTTTAGTATCTTAACAAATCAAGAATCAATTACCTGGGAGAATAAGCAGAAGGTTTTTTAATGTCTATGATAAATTAGTTTAAACTCTAAAACCAGTCCTTGTGGACTAAGGAAGCCCTTGGAAGCCGTGGAGTATATTTTTAAAATGCACTTGACATCATACACTGAAATGAAATTAATAGATCAGTACATGGTTTCATGTCTTAGGGGAACAACAGTGGCTTTTTTTAGCTGGGATTCTAAGGTATTACCAATTTGTATGTAAATGCAGTTGATTCTGGTAGAATCATGGGGAAAAATAATGTCATCAAACATCTGTTAAAAAGCATGTTACTTAATTATTATCTCTGAGATTTCAGGCCACTTGGCTCTGTTCTAATTTTTGTTTTGCTGGAAGATGTTGGTTGGACACATCCTTAAGACCACAGCAGGGGGTGGTGATGGTGGTGGTTATATGGGGAGATACTTAAAAGGAGAATTAAAGCAAACATAGTTCAGATTGGTACTTCTCAAGGCTCTGTGTAGTCTCTTCCCACCCATGGACCTTTTATCTACTGTTTAACATCACCTAGGCTGTATTATGTTAAGTACCCAGGAATTGTGAATTCTATTTGTATTAAACCACAAAGGAAATTAAAACAACAAAACCACTTCCTCTTATGAAATCCCATGTATAGCATGAACCAATTTAGGGTGTCCCAACAGCAGCATAACCCTACATGGTCTAACAGTTAATGTTTTCCCCAACAGCTAACAGTGCTCCTCTCTCCCCTTTAGAAAAAAAAAGAAAAAGAAAAAGCTTAATTGACCTATAATTGGCATACCATAAATTGCACTTAAAATACACAATATCATAAATTGACATATATATATATTCACACCTGTGAAACAGACTCCATAGCGAAGGTATTGAAATATCCATCTCCTCCAGAAGTTTCCTCTTACCGATTTGTAATTGCTACCTCCTCCCAGCCCTCACATGCCCAATCAGACAGGTACTAATATTTTCCAACCCTAAAGATTAGTTTGCATTTCCTAAAATTTTAAATGAATGGAACAATACCGTTCGTACCCTTTTTTGTCTGGTTTATTTCACTTGGCATAGTTATTTTGAGATTCAGCTCTATTGTAGCGTATGTTAATAGTTCCTTACTTTTATTTCTAAGTAATATCCTATTGGTGGATACACCATAGTTTGATTATCCATCCACTTAGTGATGAACATTTTGGTTGCTTATAGTTTGGGGCCATCATAAATAAAGCTGTTATACATGACTGGTAAGTTTTCTACCAGCTTGTGGCTTGTGTTTTCAATCTCTTTACAGCATCTATTAAAGAGCAAAAGTTTTTAGTTTTGATGAAGTATAAATAATCAATTTGTTCTGTAAGTGCTCATGGTTTTGGTGTTGCATCTAAGCCATCTTTGCCTGACTCAGGGTCACAAAAGTTTTCTCCTTTTTCTTTCTATAAGGTTTATAATTTTAGATTTAAAATTTTAGATTTTTACTTCTATGATCTATTTTGAGTTAATTTTGTATATGGGTAAAATATGGATCGAAGTTTATGTTCTTGCATACAGGTATCTAATTGTTCCAGCACCGTTTGTGGAACAGACTGTCCTTTCTCTGCTGAATCTCTTTGTAGTTTTGATGAAAATTGTTTGTCCATATATGGGTGTCTATCTGCAGACTTTCTATTCTGGATCATGGCCTGTTTGTTTTATATCAGTACCCCACTGATTTGGTTATTGTAGCTTTATAATAAGTTCAGATATCAGATAGTGTTAATCTTCCAACTTTGTTCTTTTTTTTTTTTTCAAAATTGTTTGGACTATTCTAGGTTCTTTAATTTTGGAATCAGTTTGTCAATTTCCATCCAAAAAAGCCTGTTGAGATTTTTATTGGAATTGCATTAAATCTGTCAATCAATCTGAGAAGCTATGAAGAATTTTCCAGTGGTTATAACCTATCTTTAGTCTTAGGGATGAATTAGGGAGAATAATGTGTGAGTTGATACAATGTGGAGAGAGTGGGGTGGAATTGTCCCCCACGATATACTGATGGAGGAGGTGGCTGACCCAGCCGGGGAAGGCTGAATTGAGGAATGAGTGACCACAAATGAGAAAATATCCCCTCAGAGAAGCTCAAAGAAATGGTTGGGTGGGTGATTCAGGGAGCAGGTCAGGTAATGATGTCAAGCTGAAGTCAGAGGGGACTAGCTACATTTCTTCCGGAAAGAAGACCTGCAGTGGAGAGCTCGGGCTCAGCATAAGCGGGGATTAGAGGAGGAAGAGCATGGCCAGACAAGGGTCACGTATTCATGTCTAGTCGAGGAGAAGGCCATAATGCCTGGAAAGATTGTGATGCAGGGGACACTTGCGGGGTGGGGGGAGTGGGGGGAGGCCATCATGTGGTAAAACAATGAAGGTCAGTTCTACATTAGAACTAATTATTGGTCTAGAACAGTGCTTCTCAACCAGAGGTGATTTTGTCCCCTAAGGAGACATTTGACAGTGTCTAGAGACATTTTTGATTGTCACAACTACTTGGGGTGGGGGTGGGATTTCTCCTATCATTTAGTGGGTAGAGAGAGGCCAGGGATGCTGCTAGCCATCCTACAGTGTACAGGAAACCACACACCACCCCCCCAACAAAGACTTATCTGCCCAATATGGTAATAGTGCCAAAGGTGGGACACACTGGTCTAGAAAGGGAGGGTCAGCAAAGAGGGTGGAATGAGAGTGGAGCTAATTGATTGCTCTGACGCCTTATGTCTGTATTGTCTTAAGGAGAAATGCTCTGAGTTGTAACCATGCAAAGTTACCCTGCATGATCAGGAATCCGTCTTTGGAAATCTTCTCTGGGCATGTTTTCAGAAGCTGCCTAAAGGTGTTATCAAGTAAGGCTAGTTTAACAAAAGCATGCCTTGACTGCAAATGAAGAAATATTGAACATTTGAGTTATTTCGCTTAAGAAGGAAGTATTTGTTTAGTCCATAGATGAGTTTATCAACTGGAATACATTTGATTGCAAGTAATAGAAAACCTAACTCAAAGTGGCTGAAAAAAATAAAGGAAATTTACCAGCTAATGTAACTAAGAAGTCCATGCTTCTTGCAAGGGTTGATTCAGAGGTTCAGTGTTGACACAAGGACCCAGTCTCTCCCTCATCCCAGGGCAGGCTTCCTTCCTAGCTCATAGATGGCTGCCAGCAGTTTTCATGGTTACTGTGACTACTAGAAAATTTAAAATTGTGTGACTCCAAATTGTATTTCTGGTGGACAGAACTGGCTTAGACCATTCAGGAATTTCTGGGAATGGGGTGGAGTCAACCCCACCCAAACCACATGGCTGATACACATATGGGAGAGAGACAGAATGGATATTGGGCAAGCCATCAAAAATGAACACTGCAGTGGGGGGCTTCCCTGGTGGTGCAGTGGTTGAGAGTCCGCCTGCCGATGCAGGGGACACGGGTTCGTGCCCCGGTCCGGGAAGATCCCACATGCCGCGGAGCGGCTGGCCCCGTGAACCATGGCCGCTGAGCCTGCGCGTCCGGAGCCTGTGCTGCGCAACGGGAGAGGCCACAACAGTGAGAGGCCCGCGTACCGCAAAAAAAAAAAAAAAGAACACTGCAGTGACTGGCATAAGCAAAGAAGGGAATATTTATTTAATGGCTACTATTTTACTACAGGTGAATGTCTGGAAGTCCTTCTGCTCTACTACCACTAATAAAAGCTAATATTTTTTTCTTAAATGTATTCTGAAAGTTGTAAAATTAATATAGTGTTCATAGTAACTAGTGAAACAGCACAGAGAGACACTAGGAGGAAGTAAATAATCCCCATCCCTTCCATTCCCTGTTCCCACTCCCAATCCTGGGTGGCCATTGTTAGCCTGGTCTGTGTTCTTCCATTCCTTACTCCATGTACATGTGAGTGTCTGCATGTCCATTGTTTTCTTCTGGTGGTTGTTGCCGTTCTCATAATGGAAGTATAGCTCTTCAATTTGCTTTTCTCACCTTATCAGCCTTCCAAGTCACTATGTACAGATTTATCTCATTCTTTTTAATAATACATAATATTCTATATTATAGATATTCCACATTTCATTTAAACGTTTCCTCATTAATGGGCAGTCATGTTATTCCCAGTCCCTCCTCTTCCTCTGCCCCACGACAAACAATGCTGCAGTAAACATCTTTGTACCTATGTCCTTACATACTGGTCCTTTTTTTTTCCCTATAGGATAGATTCCCAGAAGTGGAATTGCTTGGTCAAACGGTATGTGTATTTTTAATTTTAATATATATTTCTAAATTCTTTTCCCCAAAGGAATAGCAAACCACGTTTGCACATAAGAATGCCCATTTCCTGCATTCTCACCAGCATTGGATGCCACTGTTTATTTTAATTCTTGCCAATCTTATTATCTCTGATCATTAATTTACATTTTCTTCACTGACTGCCTCTGATGTTAAATATATTTTCATATGTTTATTGTTCATTTGAATTTCCCTTTTCTTCATTTCCTATTTATTTTCACTGCCCATTTTTCTACTTGGTGGTGTTTTCCCATCACAGTTTCTGGGAGGTATTTATTGTGTTTTATCGTTACATATGTGCAAATATAGCTTTATTGTTCTTTATAGTTCTTGTCTCTGTGTATGATGTCTTTTACCAAAAGAAAATCCTTACTTATTATTATGTTTTGTAATTATTTATGTCTGTCTTTTTCTTTATTGCTTCTATTATCTGTTTTGCTTAGGATGGTATTGTCCATCCCGTGGTCATACAAGTATTCTTGTAAATATTCTTCCCCATTTTTAAAAGCATTGAGATCTTACTCCAGTTTTAAGTTTTGTACATGATATGAGGTAGGATTCTATCTTTCTTTCTTTTTTCTCCCCCTAGATAACCAGTTACTTAAGTCCTAGTTACTATGAGAAACTTTATTGTTCATGGGATTGAAATGTTACCCTTGTCACATATAAAGATGCCATATACATTTGTATCTATTTCTGGCCTCTCTGTTCTGATCTCTGTCTGTTTCTGTGCCAACACCATTTTGTTTTGAATGCAGTGGCTTTCTAGTGAGTTGTAATGTCTGGTAAGTTCTCCCTCACTGGTCTGCTTTTCACACTTTTCTTAGGTGTTTTTAGCCATTTATTTTTTGTTTCATATTGATCTGATTAACTTAAATTTTAAAAGTTAAAGATGCGGAGTTTTATCTTAAATATTTTGAATATAATATATAATAATACATGTAAATAAAGCCAAAAAATTATTTCTCATTTTGGGGATCTCTTTACTTGATGTTACTAATTGGAAAATATTTATTGATTACCTAAAGGTTTTTCTATGAATTTTAATTCTTTAAATGTGACTTTACTTTGTGATGATTGTACAGTTACCCTAAGGTGTGAAAATGGGGATGCAGGCATGACATTTTTTTTTTTTGGCATGACATATTTTAATCTGTCTAAAAATTAGATTGTAATAAAGCTAAAGTGAGCTTATAAATAATTTGTATTTCTGCTTATGTAACGAACTATAAAGTATACCCATACCTGGATTGGTTGAGGGGTGTGTAAATATGGTAACGTGAACAAAGAATTGTAACTGAAGTGCATAATAAACTATGTGTTTTGCAATCTTTTATGATTTGGTTTTTCTAAAATTTAAATGTTGACTTAAGAAATTGTCACATTTGGAATTTGAGGTAAAGTTGTCTAATACTTTATGTTTTTGACAATTCTTAACATGAAGTTTATATTAATGTGATATTAACTTAATTGTTTTCCCTGACATTCTTAATAGCTTTTTTGGAAACTTTAGTTATAGTATTAAGGTAATAAATACCTTTACATTTCTCTAAAGGCATTTGAAATATTGGAGCTAAACTCTAAAACTGTTTGTGATTTAAAATAATGGTAATATTGTCTCACAAATGAACACATATGCATTTACACGTGAGGTCTGTATTTTGCTTATGAAAGTAAAGGGACATCCCCATGTAGGTTCTACCCATGTTTACTTGGTTAATTAGAAAAAAAGCCATTAATTTGTTCTATAGCCAAAAAGGAAATGGTGAAATAATATATTGTGATTATTATTGAGTGATATACTTGAAAAATATAATTATGTTTTTAAAAATGAGTCAATCATGTTTTATCAAAGGTTGACACATGATATAAACTGTACTACATAAAAGGCATATCACATTTCTCATGTTTCCTAATAAGCTGTATTTTGACCAACTCAGATTGTGTTTCCTGCACTTAAGTTTTAATCATCATCAAAATAGGCAAAGATGGTAACATAAGCATCTTTTTATATTTATGTTTATCAAATATTATATGATATCACTTACATGTGGAATCTAAACAATAACACAAATGAACTTACTTACAAAAGAGAAATAGACTCACAGGCATAGAAAACAAAATTATGGTTACCAAAGGGGAAGGGAGGGGGGAGGGATAAAGTAGGAGTGTGGGATTAACAGATATACACTACAATATATAAATTAACAAAGATTTACTGTATAGCACAGGGAACATAACTGGCTGCTACAGTTGGGATAAGGGAACATTCTGTTGGTTTCAAAACAGTTTTTTTTGGTTTTTGGTTGGTTTTGTTTTGTTTTGCTAAAGAGAAGGGATGCTTTCAATAGTGTGTGGCGCTATAAAGAGATGAACAGAACGGAAGGAACTTCTGCTGGCCAATAGTGGAAATTTAAGTGACAGAGGTAATGCTAATTATGAGCCTTTGAACAAGCTTATAATTACCATTAAGTTTATTGAATATATCTTCCAATAACCTATAATGGAAAGGAATCTGAAAAAGAATTTATGTGTATGTTTACATATATATGCATATATATATAAACGGAATCACTTTGCTGTACACCTGAAACTAACACAATATTGTAAATCAACTATAATTTTTAAAAAAAGATATAGAGTATATTTTAAATACAATTCTGCGTGTGTGTAAATTCTGTATTGTTAATTATAAAGTTGTTTTTAAGTATATGTAGGCTATCACAGGAACTTAAAATCACAGTAAGTAAACAACAAATAAGGATATCATAAGATTAATAATAAAGGAATGTTTCTTTTATAATATGCCAAATATTTAAGCCTTTAATTTGCTCCAGGGCTGCCCAAGCTTAGACTCTGGAAGATAGAATTGTTTAAATTAGAATGGAGAACTTCTCCTTTTTCGTAAAACAAACAAAACCATTTGTGACCAGGGGTTGGAGTGGCTATAGTAGAGTCCACAGGCAATAAACAAGAGTTTTTTGTTTTTGAAGCTAGAAGAACTCTAGTTGCCACAAGTGTGCCATCATAGCCAAAAAGCCACTGTGATTTCAAGGACTTGAAGTGATAAACTGGGAAGATGTAAGCGCTAGAATAATTAAAATAGTGTTCACGGGACTTAAGGAATGAGGAAGGAAATGCCCCACAACTGAAGCACTGGGTAAAAATAATCATATGTGTGGATTTAAGTGAATCAACTAAAGTTATGTTCAGCCTGTCCACCTTACGTGAAGATACTAAGCAAGTGATGGTATTACTGTGATGGCCAAAGAACAGTGATGTACCTCCAAAAATATTTCAGGTATTATGTTCAAAGCAATATTCCTTAGGGCCAGAACCCACCTTAATTCATAGGTATTCTTAATCTAGATCAAACTGAAGTGAAATGACCTTATGTGACATTGTACTTTTAAAAGATGAAAAAAGTCTTACAACTAAAAATTAAAACTGAATCAAGGTAAATATTTTGCACACATTAATTATCAATTTAAGATTTGTAAATGTTACAAATGGCCACAGTAAAATGTAACTTCACTTAATACTGTTCTAATTTAATACGATTCTCTTGTTCTTGTTAAAATGTTACCCTTGTTAAATACTACCTTCCTATGAGTGATACTATCTTAAATTGTCTCAAAATACAATATCACCAGTTTCCTATCTTTATTTTGCCTTAATTCACTGTTAGATAATATGTTAAGCCTCCAACATGTAAGAGGTAGAACAAAATATTGCTGCAGCAGATCAAATGCAAGGATGAGACTTCTTCTATATTGCTTCGCCTTGAACAGGTCTGTTGCAAGTCAGGTGTATTATCACCAGAGAAGATAAGGTTCCTTTGGAATGAAGACCCACCCTGTCCCTGGGCTCATTGCAGAAATTATAAATCAACTGTAATTGTGACCTAAGCACTTGTCCTTTCTGCTGTCAGGTCTTCTGGCCATTAAGAAACGTGTTGAGACTGCTCCATTTATTTGTATGAAGCATTGGGTCAGTAGTCAATGACCCTCATTCCTCAAAAGAGAGATAACTGCTTCTTTTGAGAAACCTATTGTGAGCTGGTGACATGAACCTCCAGCTGCATTTAGCTTCCAGGTTGGTTATGTCAGAGGATAACTTTTTTAAATGGTACATTAAATCTGGGTGCTAGTTATTAATCCCCATAGTATTTTTATACATCTAAATGTTGATGTGTCAGTCTCCTAGAGTTTTGTAGTTTCTGCTAGCATTTAAATTCTGATGAATGAAATAACTCTTTGTAAAAAAAAAAAGGAAAGAAAAAAATAAAATACGATTGGTCCCTTCTCCTAGTATTGGATTTGTTAAAAGCCAGCTCACTGTTTCTTAAAAAGGGATAGGACTATTGAAATGTATGAATAGAAAACTTCAAAAGTGAACCTGTCAAAGCAATAGAAAGTAAAGATATTTTAAATACAATTGCAGTTGTATTCAGTAGTGAGAAAAAAAGTCAAAGCATTTCTCCTTAATGCCAAACTGAGGTGTGGAACATTTTATGAGAATGAGTAGAATATTCATAGGAAGGTGGGCACCTCAGCGTTCTCCAATTTAGGACGGCTCATGTCTGCCAACCTCCCATTTATCTGACCAGGTTTCCACTAGCTCTGTTGAGACCCCTTCATTTTCATCTTCTTAGACACCCCGCCATGGAGCATAAGATCACATTTGTAGGGACACTGTGACTGAACAAACACTTTATTTTACATGGTGCTTTCAGAAGAATTCTTTTATGTCCTAGATGGCTAGGCTCCTTGGATGTCTGAACAATGAAGAATCGGAGCAAGAAATTTCTACACCAGAACCCTGGGAGCTTAACACACTTTGAAGTGGATTTCTCCCCTTTCTGGGGCCGCAGTAAAAAGTGAGGGTTTTTCATAGTCCTTGCATTGATGTCTGCAAAGCCAGATGGCTTTGTAAAATGAGCCCCAAAGCAGTATAACTGATTAAAAGAAATGCCAGGTAGTTGAAGGCTTTCCTAACCATTGTGAGCCTGGCAGAAAGAATTGTCCTCTTGGGTTCCATTAATATTGGGGAATCGCACTCTCCGTCTTTAGGGGTCAGCCAGTGACAATCGAGACAGGTGTTGGCAGCAGGAGCCTTCAAAATGAAGGCTGAAAATAATCTCTCGAGCCAGCCTCTGGGAGGACTGCCTCCAAAAGAAATGACGCTGGTCAGTGAGGGAAGTAGGTGCTTGAGGGTTGTAGGTACTTTCAAAGGTTGTGGCTCACGTATTTCAAGTTATCCTCTCATTCTTGGCTTCTTTTGGTTGTGTTCCTAGAACTGCATCCTCCTGAGAGCCCCAAAGCTTCCATCGCCTCACACCTGGGGGCGACTCCCACTCATCTGTCTTCTCTGTAGAGTGTAAATGACTCTTGAGGATGCCCAAGCTCTTGCTTTTTTTGTTGCCCATATAGAAATCATTCTGCCCGTGTTTGTAACCCAGACCACTGACCTTAACCTAAGAACACAGTCATATATTTCAAGTTGCTTGCAGCAGGGGGAGGGGGGTGCTGATGAAACTTGGCCTTGCAGGCAGAGGAATTCATAGACGTAACAAATTGTTCTCTGGCTTCATAACCTACCACTTGATTATTGGGAAATGGGGTTCAGAACAGAAGGAAGGAAAAGCGCATCTTAAGGTAAGCCTTAAAAGCCTGTCGTAAAAGAGGTAGCTGGCCCTGAGTTCAGTTGTGTTTCTATCATCAGGAAATACTTTACTCCTGCAGTGTAAGTCATATGAAAGGGATTTAAAAACCGAGCCCCCTTGCTCTCCTTTTTCTACCTGTTACCATGTCCTTTCATTTACTCATCAGACTTGGTGCTGATCTGCTCACAGAGTAGCAGTAGGGGAGAACCAGGGACCTGTGTTCCGCTGAAATAGCTAATTTCAGAAGAGTTTGTACATTCTGACGTCTCTGAACCTATATGGATCCTTTCAAAGAGGGAAATAATTCAGTCTAGGAGGCATTTCCGAGACTTGTTGTTGGAGAATGATGATATGTGGTCTATTATTGTGGTCTATTTTTTGAGTAATAATGTAGGATTTATAGTATCTTATTAAGTTAGGGCTAATTGACCTTTGTAGAAAATAATAATTTAAGCAATACTTCTATCAATCACACAGGGAATCATTGTGGAAGAACTAGTAAACGCAGGAAAAAATGCATTCAAAATTTCCCTATATCTTATCACTTAGAGAAAAGACACTTTAAAAAAGCAGAGCATTTAGCTTTCACTTGTGTCTTTTGATGCATTAAATACTTTTTCCTTCGGGTATTTTCAGTATTGTAGTCTTGTAGCATTTAAGAAATGGGGTAGCATTTTATTTTACTGTGAGAATTCTTAGATCATAAAGCATTGATCATTTTTCCTGATTATTTCCATTGTAGAAAAATAGAGAAGTATGAAGAAGAAAAGTTCTCATCCAGAATCTCACCTTGTAGAGAGAGTCCCCATCAGCATTTTAGTGTATTTTAGGCTTTCTTCTAAATCCTCATTCTTTGATGCTTATTGATTCTTGGAGTCCATTTTCTTTCCAGCTAGGAAGTATTTCTGGAGCAGACCAGTCATATGTGAGCTGAGTGCCCTGCTTGCCCACAAAATTCGCTGTGTCTTCCAACGGAAACAGCCAGGAGAACTAAGTGCTGGGCTGTTTCTAATGGTCATGTATCATTGTTTAGGTTCCTGACCCACTTCCTTACTTCCAGTAATTCGTTTTATAAAATTCCAAATATTAACATTTTTTTTCTACAGCTGTTGGCGATATTTGTTTAGGTTCAGAAAAGTTCTTACTTTTTATGTGTGGGAAATCACTCTGAACAGCACATTTTCATAGGTTCCACTAGTCAACAAAGAGATGCTATATTCATTTAGGGAACAGAACAGATTTTCTTTGCTTGGCTTTAACACTTGGGGTTTTATAAGATTTCTTCAGAAACCAGCACTGTGGCCATTCTTATCCAAGCTGTGATTTGTAGAGTGATTTATTGATCAGGGAGGGTTTCCCAGAGCTCCTCAGAATATGGCATTAGTGTAACTTTGCACATGCTGTCCTGCTGGGGTAGAGGTTCCCTAGGGCCAGGGAGTTTTGTTCCCTGCTATATCCTCCATGCCTAGAACGATGCCTGGCATGTAACAGTTGTTTCGTAAATATTTTTATGTGTGTTTTAAAATCATGTACCTCCCTTACTGTTTAATACTCATGGACTAACCCATTAGTTAGTTGACTAAGCAATTATTGTATTCCTACATTAAGTTGTTCCAACTTCCAATAAGAATATGCTAGGCTCCAAATATGGTGGTAGATGTTGGGTCCTCCACTTAATGTATTTGAGTCTAGTGCAATTTTATTTTATTGTTTGCGTTTGTCTTTTATGAAAACAGGTAAGAGTGATGGATTCATTACTGATAAATGTTTTCATGTTTTTCCAGTTCTCTGTATAAAGGAGTGCAATTGTTCTTCTCCTGAATTCTAATTTGTTTGTTTTGGTTTGTTAGAGAATTTTGAGTGTAGGTGAAACAGGCTTCCATTTACCAATTCGAATTGAGGAGTGCCAGAAATAGATAACTATTCAAAGTGTACTTCCTCTTGGTCTGGCTTGAATTCCCTATATCACAGCTTTATTGAGGGGAGAGGGGAGGTAATGCAGTAAATAAAATAGATATTTGTTGGCAGGAATCAGATTAAGCTATTGACAGTTGTGATCCCCATGGTTTGAGTACATTTATCTGATAATTAGTCTTTTTCTAGATGAGGGAAAGAAAGGAAAGAGACAGTTTAAAAAAAAAAAAGAAGTAACCAGTGGGACTGTGACCAAGGAGCCCTCTGATTTTAGGAGGGTTGTTTTTGTAGTAAAAGTATAAAGGCTTGCATGAGAATAAGAAACACGAAATTCATGTTGATGGTTACCTCTGGGAAGAGAGAGGGGGACTGAGATCAGGAAGGGGTGCTGGGGGTTTCAGGGGTGTTTGATTTATCAAGTTGACTAGGTGACATTCAGGTGATATAGATGTTCATTCTGTTATTCCCTTCATAGATTTTTTTATTAAAAACAGTAAAAGATAGAGAGTGGCTATGCATAGAAGGGAGATTTCCCCCAGGTCACTTGTATCATTGAAAGATTTAGCTTTCTTCACAGCTTTTTCAGCCCCTGCCATTCCCAGCGTCTTCCGGACAGATCCTGTGGTGAAAAGGCCAGGAGAGGGAAAGAAAAGACAGGTGTTACGGAAGCAGAGAAACGTGTTTGAGAGATCTTGACAAGCAGAGTAGGCTGAGATGGTTGAATCCTCAGAAGTGAGTGACTGCAATGCCTCTTGCTGCTTGATCCTTTCCCCTCGCTTTGCTTTGGCTCAGACCGTTGTTTCTACATTAAGCCAGAGGCAGTTGCATCTCCAGGCAGCTCTGTCATGGGCACAGACTTTGAAACACAGGTCCTCTGTTTAGCAGCGCCTGACTTCACATTATCTTGCATAGTGGTGAATGATCCTTGTTGGGAGTGGGGAGACCCTATTAGGGGGGGGAATACTCACTCTTACCCCAGCCGTCAGTGAGTATTCCTGGAACCCGCAGGGCTGGAGCCCCAAGTATGTAAATGATGGTGGCTGAAAACTAAGGCCTTGAGAGGCCACTTGAGGCCCACACAGGAGGTGGATGCTTGAGAGAAAGGAAGCATTGTGCCTGGGCCAGCAAGGCGGGTGAAGATGCTTCAGCCACGCCACGTAATGAGTCTGCTAAGGCTGCCCTAACGAAGTGCCACAAACTGGGTGGCTTAAACAACAGAAACTTTTAGTTGCGGAAGCTAGGAGTGCCAGATCAAGGCGTTGACAGGGTTGGTTTTTCATGAGAGCTGTGAGGGAGAATCCGTCCCAGGCCTTTGTCCTAGCTTCTAGTGGTTTCTGATGCTTTAGTGCTCCTTGGCTTGTACATGCATGGCTCCCATCTCTGCCTGAACCCTCACATTGGCACTTCCCCCCTGTGCGCATGACTTCCTGTGTCCCCATTCTATAAGGACACAGTCACATTGAATTAGAACCCTCCCTAATGACCTCATCTTAACTGGATCGTTGGCAGATTCTATTTCCAAATCAGGTCACATTCAGAGGGGCTGGTGGTTAGGACTTCAGCATCTTTGGGCGGACACAGTTTAATGCATAGTGCCCCTCCATTCTCATCCTCACTGCTCACATCCGGAAGGTGGATTCTACCTGTCATCTTAAGCTTGTTGTGGCCTGTGCAATGTCTCCTCGTTTTCTCACTAATTCCTCTGAATGGGCTCCATAGCCCTGCTGCTAGAGAGAAGGGACTGTGGAAAAACACAGGGATAAGACAAGTTACTTGTGAGGGAGAGAGCAATTGAAAGGAGCATTTGCCAGAGAACAAAGCCAGGAAGAAGTAGGAGTTGCTCCTTGCTACTGTTTTCTTTTTCCTTCTATTCAGGCTCTTCTGCACACCTCATTAGAGCAAAGACTAATCTGTCAAAATCCAATCAATTCCACTTTAGTTGATGGCCAATGAATACTGTTTCTACTACATTACCTGTGAAATAGGCCTTTGTGGTGAAGCCTGGAAACCTCCCGCACTGTTTATAACGTTGTTTCTCTGAGAATGCGGTCTGGTGTCTCAACCTTACAGATGCCCCTTCAGAGCACAGCCTAGAGTGTTGTTGAGATGAGCTGGGGAAACGGAGCTGCCCATGACTAGACGTCATGGCAGCTTTCTCCCTCCCATGTCAGGGTGCTTGGGGGGCGATGCAGAGGGGCACTCTGAGCAAGGGTGCTCTTCCCTGCTGGAAGGCTGTCGCCCCACTTGGCAGTGGTGTCCCTTTGGTAAACAAGGCTGGACCTTCATGTGCCTCAAGGATTCTCCTGGGAACTGGGCTCATGCCCAGAACTAACACCAGCTAGGGCACCAGCAGAGACATCCAGTTGTATCTCCAGTATCCTGGATCCCCCTTCTGCTTTACTGATAAAAGTAATTTTTGTCAGGGTGGTAAAGCGCTCAATTAAGAGAATATACTTACAAGCCACCTTCCCTCACACCTTCCCTCATATGCTATTATGCTTTGGCCAGTGAGATCTAAGCAGACGTTACTTGGGAGATAGACGGCTGGTGAGGATCCTTTTTCTTTTCTTCTACTTCCTTCTTTCTGTGTGGAATGGGTTTGTGTTGGTCAGAGTTCCAACAGCCATATTGGTCCATGAGGTAGAACGTGAGGGTAGACCACCTATTAAGGATGATGAAACTGAAAGGTAGAAGTAGTTTAATCTGATGATTTGGTAGTCATCACATCAGCTGTGGATTTCCTGCTTCTGAACCTTTTTTTACGTGAGCAAGCAATACACTATTTTGCTCAAGCCACACATTTGGGTGCAGCTGTAGCTACACAGTATCCTAAGTGATGCAGAGACCCTCTCCACAGAAACCCCCCATCACTGCTCTTTAAAGTGTATCAGAAAGGAAAGGTTGGTCCAAGGATAATGAAGAAGAGAGAATTTCCTTCTAAGACCTAAAGAAGAACTAGTCTGCTGTGCCCCTGACATCTTTTCCCCAAAGCATCCTTTATGTGAGCTGAAGACTCTGAAACTGTGCCCCCCTTTAATCGCTCCCTTATTGATTCACAACTCTCTTTCCTGATACCATAGGTGGTGTTAGTCGTTACCATTTTCTGCCCGCTAACATGTAGCTTCAGCAGCAACACCATCTTGGTAGCAAAACACTGTTTTGAGTACTTCATTGCTTTTTACCATTGTTTCAGAAAGTTGACTAGAAAACAGAGCCAGGAACGTGCTGATATCGGTGATAAGATGTGTAGCGCCCATGAGCTTAATGCAGCTGACACCAGAGGGAAATTATTTGTCTTCCAAAAAAGGACTAATACTTAGCTTCAATCAGACGTTCATTGTTCTTAGGCCAGTGGTGTACGTATTTGACTGTGAGTGAAAAGAACAGAATTAAAGGATGTGGATTTGACACATAGCAATGTGTCACAGATTGACATAGATTTGACATATAGCAAAGAAGAATAATTAGGAACTTTGGATTAAAAAAGTCCTGATTATATATTTGACTCTTTAACATGTTTTCAGCGGTGTGTGAAGCAGGAAAGTAGAAAAGTGCCTTTATATGGGGATTCGCTATCTATTTAGCATCTGATTCTGTGATGTAATGTAGGGAATTGGGAGGAAAGGAGGATGAGTGAGGCTGCTTCAGGACTGCACTTGTGGACCTGAAGGAAGGAGAAGCTAAGGTTTATAAAACTGCTGGGGCAGGACTGAGGTTATGTACTTGGTGTTGAGCTGGGAACCCACTCCACACACTCCAAAGCTTTCTTTATCCATCTTGAGCTACTTTTGTTTCTCTGCATTTCCAGATTCACAGCTAGCCCCTAGAGATGAACATTTTCATGGAGGTCCAGATTTAAGGGAAATATAGCTTCTTCGGATTTATTTTATCTATGACAAGCAGACGTCATTTTCTAAGTGTCTCATTTAACGTCACGATGGTGTGAGATCCTAAAAGGTATCTATTGCTTGAGGAACTTAGAAGGCAATTACTGCCATCCATTTATACCTACTTAAAAGTGTATGAAATGTATTTTCTCATGGAGTATGCTTTTCCTTATTTTATTTTTAAGGGGTTTCAGATATTTACCAAGGCTTTTAAAGGTTCACTCCTATCCTCAGTTCCCCTTACTGTATTTTTGCCCACAAACTGTTGATTTCATCAGTTTTCTTGGTGTTTATCAGGATCCTAACTCTTGAGGTGGGAGAGGAATTTCTGCATTGTTTTTGGATAAGTATTATTTCTTTAGCTAGCTAGCGAGGTTGGGGGAGTGGTGAAGTTCGTGAAAGGAGCCCCGCTAACTCTGATTCAAACAGTTTTCTTACCGCATTCCTGATGAAGTGATAGTTGTCACTTGTAGATAAAATAGGATTGGGCATGACATTACACTGGATTTCATTTATTAACTTCTAGCTGTTAATCTGAAGCAATCTAGAAAGTTTGAAAATTATTTGTGTTTTATTTATCCATATTGTCCCTGGCCTCCATCACCAAAAATATTCAGATTATATTGAAGGCAGTGTTGCTGCCGGGAAGGCGTGTGTATATTAAGATACTGTAAAAAAGGGACAGCATCCAGTTTCTCAAATGCAGGACTCTAGTGACTTCCCACTGAAATTCCAGCCATTATGGGAATACTGACACATGGTGATCCTGTCAGATGGTATCACAGGTGTTTAAAAGACATCTTGGAAGCAGCCCTGAGTCCATGTTATCTTCATAAAATTATGGAAACACTATAAAATGAGGTTAGTATCCAGCATTCTTTTTTTTTTCTTCAGGGGTGGTGATGGTACGGAGACTATCTTCAAATAATAACCAGCTGGTGAGAAATAGAACACACTGACTGCCTTCCACTAACTATCCCTTCTGAATTGCTGTACATAAAATCTTAATCAGTGAGAGCTTTTTATAGATGGGTCTGTTTGTCACACTTCAATTACCTGAGAGGTTTCTGGAGATGAGTAGGTAAGAAGTCTTCATCAGGAAAAGCTCTGTCACATTTACTGGGAAAGATGACAGAACCTCATCAGTTTTATAAGAGATTGGCCTTTTCGCTGGGAATTCTTGGGACTGGAAAGAGGGGTTCAAGCCTAGAAATGAATGTCTTGTTTTAACCTCTAGGTTCCTCACTCAGATAGTAATTCCATAGGATACATTTTCCATAGAAGACTTTATTCTCATAGCTGGATAGTGTGATTTCAGAACTAGAGGTGACCGAGAACTCTAGGCCACCCTGCAGGTTGTGCATTTCAAGAAATAATGTAGTTTGTTTTCTCGTGAAAATAAAAAGGAAAATGTGGAGAAAAAAAGAGATGAAATAAACTTGTGTTGAAATTGTGCTTGCACTTTGAATTAAGTTCCCTGCATGGCTGGTTCTTATTTATGACGAGAAATGATGAAACCTTGATCTGAAAGCTGCAGTACAAACTGAATAGGCAATGAAGGATTTTTCCATTTGGGGGTTGATAATTAGCTATGCACGGGTCATGGGTTGACAATTAGTTCTGTTCCTCAGAGCATGTCTGCAATCTTTGATATCTACTTAAGCTATGTAAGTAATTTGCACAGTTTTTATTATGATTTTTCTGTTAATCTTTGATAGAGTGAAATTTGATATTTTCTCTATGACAAACCATGAAATTTAGTAATTAAATCCTTTTATTTATTCAAAGTCTGCACTTGGTTAAAATAAATTTCACCAAAACATTGTGTTGGGTTTTCAAAGTATTACTTAGTGGTTCTTTTTTTCTTTTTCTTTTTTTCATACTGAAATTTTTATTATGAATTTTTTTTTTACATCTTTATTGGAGTATAATTGCTTTACAATGGTGTGTTAGTTTCTGCTTTATAACAAAGTGACTCAGCTATACATATACATATGTTCCCATATCTCTTCCTCCTTGCATCTCCCTCCCTCCCACCCTCCCTATCCCACCCCTCCAGGCGGTCACAGAGCACCGAGCCAATATCCCTGTGCCATGCGGCTGCTTCCCACTAGCTATCTACCTTACGTTTGGTAGTGTATATATGTCCATGCCTCTCTCTCGCTTTGTCACAGCTTACCCTTCCCCCTCCACATATCCACAAGTCCATTCTCTAGTAGATCTGTGTCTTTATTCCTGTCTTACCCTTAGGTTCTTCATGACATTTTTTTTTCTTAAATTCCATATATATGTGTTAGCATACGGTATTTGTCTTTCTCTTTCTGACTTACTTCACTCTGTATGACAGACTCTAGGTCTATCCACCTCATTACAAATAGCTCAATTTCGTTTCTTTTTATGGCTGAGTAATATTCCATCATATATATGTGCCACATCTTCTTTATCCATTCATCCGATGATGGACACTTAGGTTGTTTCCATCTCCAGGCTATTGTAAATAGAGCTGCAATGAACATTTTGGTACATGACTCTTTTTGAATTATGGTTTTCGCAGGGTATATGCCCAGTAGTGGGATTTCTGGGTCATATGGTAGTTCTATTTTTAGTTTTTTAAGGCACCTCCATACTGTTCTCCATAGTGACTGTACCAATTCACATTCCCACCAGCAGTGCAAGAGTGTTCCCTTTTCTCCACACCCTCTCCAGCATTTATTGTTTCTAGATTTTTTGATGATGGCCATTCTGACTGGTGTGAGATGATATCTCATTGTAGTTTTGATTTGCATTTCTCTAATGATTAATGATGTTGAGCATTCTTTCATGTGTTTGTTGGCAGGCTGTATATCTTCTTTGGAGAAATGTATGTTTAGGTCTTCTGCCCATTTTTGGATTGGGTTGTTTGTTTTTTTGTTATTGAGCTGCATGAGCTGCTTATAAATTTTGGAGATTAATCCCTTGTCAGTTGCTTCATTTGCAAATATTTTCTCCCATTCTGAGATTGTCTTTTGTTCTTGTTTATGGTTTCCTTTTCTGTACAAAAGCTTTGAAGTTTCATTTGGTCCCATTTGTTTATTTTTGTTTTTATTTTCATTTCTCTAGGAGGTGGGTCAAAAAGGAATTTGCTGTGATTTATGTTATAGAGTGTTCTGCCTATGTTTTCCTCTAAGAGTTTAATAGTTTCTGGCCTTACATTTAGGCCTTTAATCCATTTTGAGCTTATTTTTGTGTATGATGTTAGGGAGTGATCTAATCTCATACTTTTGCATGTACCTGTCCAATTTTCCCAGCACCACTTATTGAAGAGGCAGTCCTTTCTCCACTGTACATTCCGGCCTCCTTTATCAAAGATAAGGTGACCATATGTGCGTGGGTTTATCTCTGGGCTTTCTATCCTGTTCCATTGATCTATATTTCTGTTTTTGTGCCAGTACCATACTGTCTTGATTACTGTAGCTTTGCAGTATAGTCTGAAGTCATGGAGCCTGATTCCTCCAGATACGTTTTTCGTTCTCAAGATTGCTTTGGCTATTCGGGGTCTTTTGTGTTTCCATACAAATTGTGAAATTTTTTGTTCTAGTTCTGTGAAAAATGCCAGTGGTAGTTTGATAGGGATTGCATTGAATCTGTAGATTGCTTTGGGTAGTAGAGTCATTTTCACCATGTTGATTTTTCCAATCCAAGAACATGGTATATCTCTCCATCTATTTGTATCATCTTTAATTTCTTTCATCAGTGTCTTATAATTTTCTGCATACAGGTCTTTTGTCTCCTTAGGTAGATTTATTCCGAGATATTTTATTCTTTTTGTTGCAATGGTAAATGGGAGTGTTTTCTTGATTTCACTTTCAGATTTTTCACATTACTGTATAGGAATGGCAGAGATTTCTGGGCATTAATTTTGTATCCTGCTACTTTACCAAATTCATTGATTAGCTCTAGTAGTTTTCTGGTAGCATCTTTAGGATTCTATATGTATAGTATCATGTCATCTGCAAACAGTGACAGCTTTACTTCTCCTTTTCTGATTTGTATTCCTTTTATTTCCTTTTCTTCTCTGATTGCTGTGGCTAAAGCTTGCAAAACTGTGTTGAATAAGAGTGGTGAGAGTGGGCAACCTTGTCTTGTTCCTGATCTTAGTGGAAATGCTTTCAGTTTTTCACCATTGAGGATGATGTTGGCTGTGGGTTTGTCATACATGGCCTTTATTATGTTGAGGAAAGTTCCCTCTATGCCTACTTTTTGCAGGGTTTTTATCATAAATGGGTGTTGAATTTTGTCAAAAGCTTTCTCTGCATCTATTGAGATGATATGGTTTTTCTCCTTCAATTTGTTAATGTGGTTTATCACATCGATTGATTTGTGTATATTGAAGAATCCTTGCATCCCTGGAATAAACCCCACTTGATCGTGGTGTATGATCCTTTTAATGTGCTGTTGGATTCTGTTTGCTAGTATTTTGTTGAGGATTTTTGCATCTATGTTCATCAGTGATATTGGCCTGTAGTTTTTTTTCTTTGTGACATCCTTGTCTGGTTTTGGTATCAAGGTGATGGTGGCCTCGTAGAATGAGTTTGGGAGTTCCTCCCTCTGCTATATTTTGGAAGAGTTTGAGAAGGATAGGTGTTAGCTCTTCTCTAAGTGTTTGATAGAATTCGCCTGTGAAGCCATCTGGTCCTGGGCTTTTGTTTGTTGGAAGATTTTTAATCACAGTTTCAATTTCAGTGCTTGTGATTGGTCTGTTCATATTTTCTATTTCTTCCTGATTCAGTCTTGGCAGGTTGTGCATTTCTAAGAATTTGTGCATTTCTTCCAGGTTGTCCATTTTATTGGCATAGAGTTGCTTGTAGTAATCTCTCATGATCTTTTTATTTTCAGTGTCAGTTGTTACTTCTCCTTTTTCATTTCTAATTCTATTGATTTGAGTCTTCTCCCTTTTTTTCTTGCTGAGTCTGGCGAATGGTTTATCTATTTTGTTTATCTTATCAAAGAACCAGCTTTTAGTTTTAATGATCTTTGCTATCGTTTCCTTCATTTTTTTTTCATTTATTTCTGATCTGCTCTTTATGATTTCTTTCCTGCTGCTAACTTTGGGGGTTTTTTGTTCTTCTTTCTCTAATTGCTTTAGGTGCAAGGTTAGGTTGTTTATTCGAGATGTTTCCTGTTTCTTAAGGTAGGATTGTATTGCTATAAACTTCCCTCTTAGAACTGCTTTTGCTGCATCCCATAGGTTTTGGGTCGTCGTGTCTCCATTGTCATTTGTTTCTAGGTATTTTTTAATTTCCTCTTTGATTTCTTCAGTGATCACTTCATTATTAAGTAGTGTATTGTTTAGCCTCCATGTGTTTGTATTTTTTACAGATCTTTTCCTGTAATTGATATCTAGCCTCATAGCGTTGTGGTCGGAAAATATACTTGATACAATTTCAATTTTCTTAAATTTACCAAGGCTTGATTTGTGACCCAAGATATGATCTATCCTGGAGAATGTTCCATGAGCACTTGAGAAAAATGTGTATTCTGTTGTTTTTGGATGGAATGTCCTATAAATACCAGTTCAGTCCATCTTGTTTAATGTATCATTTAAAGCTTGTGTTTCCTTATTTATTTTCATTTTGGATGATCTGTCCATTGGTGAAAGTGGGGTGTTAAAGTCCCCTACTATGAATGTGTTACTTTCGATTTCCCCTTTTATGGCTGTTAGTATTTGCCTTATGTATTGAGGTGCTTCTGTGTTGGGTGCATAAATATTTACAATTGTTATATCTTCTTCTTGGATCGATCCCTTGATCATTATGTAGTGTCCTTCTTTGTCTCTTCTAATAGCCTTTATTTTAAAGTCTATTTTGTCTGATATGAGAATTGCTACTCCAGCTTTCTTTTGGTTTCCATTTGCATGGAATATCTTTTTCCATCCCTTTACTTTCAGTCTGTATGTGTCTCTAGGTCTGAAGTGGGTCTCTTGTAGACAGCATATATATGGGTCTTGTTTTTGTATCCATTCAGCCAATCTGTGTCTTTTGGTGGGAGCATTTAGTCCATTTTCATTTAAGGTAATTATCGATATGTATGTTCCTATTCCCATTTTCGTAATTGTTTTGGGTTCGTTATTGTAGGTCTTTTCCTTCTCTTGTGTTTCTTGCCTAGAGAAGTTCCTTTAGCATTTGTTGTAAAGCTGGTTTGGTGGTGCTGAACTCTCTCAGCTTTTGCTTGTCTAAAGGTTTTAATTTCTCCATCAAATCTGAATGAGATCCTTGCTGGGTAGAGTAATCTTGGTTGCAGGTTTTTCTCCTTCATCACTTTAAATATGTCCTGCCAGTCCCTTCTGGCTTGCAGAGTTTCTGCTGAAAGATCAGCTGTTAACCTTATGGGGATTCCCTTGTGTGTTATTTGTTGTTTTTCCCTTGCTGCTTTTAATATGTTTTCTTTGTATTTAATTTTTGACAGTTTGATTAATATGTGTCTTGGTATATTTCTCCTTGGATTTATCCTGTATGGGACTCTCTGTGCTTCCTGGACTTGATTAACTATTTCCTTTCCCATATTAGGAAAGTTTTCAACTATAATCTCTTCAAATATTTTCTCAGTCCCTTTCTTTTTGTCTTCTTCTTCTGGAACCACTATAATTTGAATGTTGATTTGCTTAATTTTGTCCCAGAGGTCTCTGAGACTATCCTCAGTTCTTTTCATTCTTTTTTCTTTATTCTGCTCTGCAGTAGTCATTTCCACTATTTTATCTTACAGGTCACTTATCTGTTCTTCTGCCTCAGTTATTCTGCTATTGATCCCATCTAGAGTATTTTTAATTCTATTTATTGTGTTGTTCATCATTGATTGTTTCATCTTTATTTCTTCTAGGTCCTTGTTAAATGTTTCTTGCATTTTCTCCATTCTATTTCCAAGATTTTGGATCATCTTTACTATCATTATTCTGAATTCTTTTTCAGGTAGACTGCCGATTTCCTCTTCATTTGTTAGGTCTGATGGGTTTTTATCTTGCTCCTTCATCTGCTGTGTGTTTTTCTGTCTTCTCATTTTGCTTATCTTACCATGTTTGGGGTCTCCTTTTTGCAGGCTGCAGGTTCGTAGTTCCCGTTGTTTCTGGTGTTTGTCCCCAGTGGCTAAGGTTTGTTCAGTGGGTTGTGTAGGCTTCCTGGTGGAGGGGACTAGTGCCTGTGTTCTGGTGGATGAGGCTGGATCTTGTCTTTCTGGTGGGCAGGTCCACGTTTGGTGGTGTGTTTTGGGGTGTCTGTGGACTTATTATGATTGTAGGTAGCCTCTCTACTAATGGGTGGGGTTGTGTTCCTGTCTTGCTAGTTGTTTGGCATAGGGTGTCCAGCACTGTAGCTTGCTGGTCGTTGAGTGAAGCTGGGTGCTGGTGTTGAGATGGAGATCTTGGAGATTTTCACCATTTGATATTATGTGGAGCTGGGAGGTCTCTTGTGGATCAGTGTCCTGAAGTTGGCTCTCCCACCTCAGAGGCACAGCACTAACTCCTGGCTGCAGCACCAAGAGCCTTTCATCCACAGAGCTCAGAATAAAAGGGAGAAAAAGTAGAAAGAAAGAATTAGTAGAAGTAGAAAGAAGGGGGGGAGGGGGAGAGAGATAGAGAGAGAAAAAAAGAAAGAAAGAAAGAGAGAGAAAGAGAGAAAGAAAGGAGGGAGGAAGGAGGGAAAGAAGGAGGGAAGGAAGGGAAAAAAGAAAAGATAAAGTAAAATAAAATAAAGATAAAATATAATAAAGTTATTAAAATAAAAAATAATTATTAAAAAATTTAAAAAAACAACCAAAAACGGACGGATAGAACCGTAGGACAAATGGTAGAAGCAAAGCTATACAGACAAAATCTCAGACAGAAGCGTACACATACACACTCACAAAAAGAGGAAAAGGGGAAAAAATCATAAATCTTGCTCTCTAAGTTCACCTCCTCAATTTGGGATTACTTAGTGGTTCTTTTGCAACCAGTAAACATATCTCTTCGTAGTTATTTCTAATCTGGTAGTTTCATCCTTCAATTCTCATATAAAAATGAATCAAATACATTGGGAAGCCAGAGATTTCTTTGGCCTTTCAGAGCTTAATATGACCAATCCTTTGCATATCCCAAGTTTATTATCATTTATTACTACATTTAACCATCTGTAGATTCTGTCTGTATCTCTTTAGTTGGAGTAAACCAAGTACTTATATTTCTGGTAACTCCTTATGCCTATATTGTACTTATATGCCGCTCTTATGTAGTTAAATTTCTGATGAATAAAAATATTTCAGTGATGATGAGATTTTTTTATTTTTGCTCCTTGAAGGTGAGATCATGAGATTTGGAATTGTATAGACTTGTATCTGAGCAAAATTTCCCCAGCCAAATCTATTAATAATAGTTGTTCCTAATTCTTTTACTGATCTAGCAAGTTGTTTTCAATTTTTTTGGTCCCCACTTATTTCTTTCCTGGTTGCGTGTCATCGCCTCATTTCCACTTCCTAATTAAATAGAATAATTTGCCTTTTCTAATTATTCTTATTCTCTGATTATTTAGGTGTTCTCATCGTAGGAGCTGTGAACAGCTTTCTGGAGTCTATGAACTCCCTGGAGTTATATGTAAACATGTGTGCGTGTGTGTGTTTTCTAATAGCTTTCATCTGATTCTCAAAAGCCTCATTAAGAAGGCTTATTTTGGGAATTCCCTGGTGATCCAGTGGTTAGGACTCCGAGCTTCCACTGTAGGGGGCACAGGTCCGATCCCTGGTCGGGGAACCAAGATCCCGTGTGCTGCGCAGCATGGCCAAAAAAAAGATGGATTAGTTTGTTTTTCTCAGAGGGACCTTTTCTCTCTACCTAAAATTTGAGCTCCCTGTGGTAAGGCACTTGGCCTCACGCTTGTTCTATAAGGAGTACAGATAACACAGTGGCAGCTTATGGAGAATGCTGACTGATTCACTGCTTCCCGAAGCAATGTAGCTTGTGACCATGCATTTAGAAGTGTTCCTCTAAATTGAATGATGTGTAAAGTTCTTTTAAAAGAGAAAATTTTTCACACCCGCAATGTTGACTTAAATATGTTTATTTTAATGATAATTATGTATGAAAGGAAAAGTCAGGTACAAGCTTGGATTTAACAGTTTTATCACTACAACTAAAACAAATTAAAACAAATATTACAAAACTGCAGAGTAACATTTAAAATGACACTATCAGGATTACATACTTCTCTGGTACCTGCTTCCTTTATTTGCTTGTGCTTTGAGTTAGCATGTTAAGCATATGCAGTGTGAAGCTCAGGTCTATGACTTTTCTGATAAAAAGCCATTAGTGATGGTTCCATGTTGCTCCGTGATACCATTTCGCCTCACTTTACACGGGTACTTGGGCCTCTGATCTTTTCTCATTAGCTCAGGGCAGTTGAAATAGTACTACTTGGCCAACTTGATCATTAACACAAATGGAAATATGGCACTGAAACCGTCGAGCAGCCTGAAATTAAAGGATAGTCATTACATAGCATCAATGAAATGTCAATAAAAAATGTTTAATGTATTAAATATTCATATTTCCCTAAGAATCATTTTTAGATTCTGCTTTGAGGAACACTGGCATAGAATATATGATGGGCCAGAGTTGGTGCAAAGTATTTTTAGTGCATTAATGGATATAACTTGATTTATAACTAGTGTAATTTAATATTTATACTTAAAATGAGTGAGCCTGGGTTTAATTAATCCTTGTCTTCATAATGACTTCACAGAAATAATTATTTGACCTAAGCTTTGTGGGGTTTTGTTGCTGCTGTTGCTGTTGTTGTTTTGTATTTGGCTTTGGTCATCTCTTATTCAAAACCCAGCCTTGCTTTGATCTGTCTCACCTACTGCAGGTACACTAACCCGGCAGCCCAGGAGGGGTCCCAAGGGCGGGATAGGGAAAAATGTCTGCAGACCAGGAGTTAATGAGTTAACATGTGGTGGACTTCTGTAGCGAGTGGAAACATGGCACGCTTGACTTGGTGATTCCCGGTTTTCTCTAAAGATTTTCCCCCAAACGTCTGTATTTGAAAGCAGTAACTATAATACTTAGTTAAGATCATATGCTTTTTTTCAGGAAGTAAGAGTATCTTCCAGTCTAGTTCTGCCGCCCCACAGCTATGTGACTTTGCCTCTGTTAAAATGGGAATGATGGAAATAGGACTGTTAGGAGGATTCAATGAGATGGTGCATCAAAAATGCTCTGCAGGGAGTGTGGCTTGTGCTAGGCACCAGTGAATGTTTGCTGACATCTAATAGAATACTAGCATGAGAAGAAAAGTGTTCAAACTATCTAATTGTTTACTCAATTTATATACAGAGTACACAGGTAAAGGTCTGAGAAGAGGCTTCCCCAGTTTTCAACTTAGTCCTTAGATTTTGATACTCTGCAGTGTTTTTGGTGTAGAAGTTGGTGTACTCTTTTTTTTTTTTTTTTTCCGGTACGTGGGCCTCTCACTGTTGTGGTCTCTCCCGTTGCTGAGCACAGGCTCCGGACGCGCAGGCTCAGTAGCCATGGCTCACGGGCCCAGCCGCTTCGCGGCATGTGGGATCTTCCTGGACCCGGGCACGAACCCGTGTCCCCTGCATCGGTAGGCAGACTCTCAACCACTGCGCCACCAGGGAAGCCCCTCTTTTTTTTTTTTTTTAATAAATTTATTTATTTACTGTTGGCTGCGTGTGGGCTTTCTCTAGTTGTGGCGAGCGGGGGCTACTCTTCGCTGCGGTACGTGGGCTTCTCATTGTGGTGGCTTCTCGTTGCGGAGCACGGGCTCTAGACGCACGGGCTTCAGTAGTTGTGGTGCACGTGGGTTTAGTAGTTGTGGCTCGTGGGCTCTAGAACACAGCCTCAGTAGTTGTGGCGCACGGGCTTAGCTGCTCTGAGGCATGTGGGATCTTACCAGGCCAGGGCTCGAACCTGTGTCCCCTGCATTGGCAGGCAGATTCTTAACCACTTTGCCACCAGGGAAGTCCCGAAGTTGGTGTACTCTTATTATTTCTTTTATAAGGGGAAGTACCATCTTCCAAGGTGCCTGTGGAGTCAATTATATTGTAACCTTGTAACCTCCTTGCTGCCCTCTGAATCTGCCCTTTTACCCTTTTCCAACCTAGTTATCCCTCAACTCCTCTAAATTCTCTGAGTCATCTTTCCAGTTCTGTCCTTTCTTTCCTCTCTGTCCTGGGGGACCCTGCAGCATGCCTTGCCTGCTCAGTACTTAGTGTGATGCTCAATACTAATGCAGCCATAGCTACATTTGTTGCCCTTGTTCCAGCTTTGTGCTCCTTAGTTCCCAGGTGCTTCTCCATAGACATTTTTTTCTCAGTCCTTAATTCTGAGGCTAAATTGTATTATCTCCATTTAACTGATGAGAAAACCAAGGCCCAGAAAGTTTATTTAACTTGCCCAGTGTCTCATAGCTGGTAATTGATAAAAAGAGGATTAAAACTCTGGTCTTCATCTCTCCTTTGACTATTCCCTTTATTTCTTGTTGTTCTGTTATTCTCATCTTAAAACGAGAAAGTGTTCATTTGGGGGTCGTGCACTTGGGATAAATTTTATCAATGGGAACTTATTTATAACAGCCTGAATTCAAATCCTGTCTTTACCAATTAATAGGTCCATGGTCTTGGTCAAGCGGATGTGGTCATAATGGCATCCAAATCATGGGTTACTATAAAGATTAAATTAAATAATATTTAGTGATTTTTTGTGCTGCATAAATGAAATTTATTTTTATATCATTACATTGTCATGTCCTTTAATTAAATTCATCTTAATGAGCTTACATTTTTGTGAACCTTTTTATTATTTTGTTCCTCTAGAAGTCTTTTTTTTCTTTATGAGAGATGTTGTGTTTTTCCCTTCCAATTTCATTAAGAAATAATTGACAAACAGCACTGTATAAATTTAAGGTATACAGCATAATGATTTGCATGATATACATCAGGAAATGATTACCACGATACGTTTAGTGAACATTCATTATTTTATAACTGGAAGTTTGTACCTTTTGGCTACTTTCCTCCAATTCCCCCTCTCCACCCCCCACCTCTGGTAACCACATATCTAATCTTCTTTTCTATGACTTTGTTTGCTTGTCTCTGAAGTATAATTGACCTACAACAGTATGTTAATTCCTGGTGTTCAACATAGTGAGTCAGTATTTCTATACATTTCAATATATTTCAAAATGATCACCACAATAAGTCTAGTCAACATCTGTCACCCTATGAAGATATGATATTATCATTAACTATATTCCCCACACTGTACATTTCATACCTGTGATTCATTTATTTTATAACTAGAAGTTTGTACCTTTTAATCTCCCTCACCTATTTCTCCTCACCCCCACTGCAGCAACCACCTGTTTATTCTCTGTATCTATGACTCTGTTTCTGTTTAGTTATGTCTGTTCATCTGGTTTTTAGATTCCACATAAAGTGAACTCATAGAGTATTTCTCTTTCTCTGACTTATTTTACTTAGCATAATACTCTCTAGGTCCATCCATGTTTTCGCCAATGGCAAGATTTCATTCCTTTCTATTGCTAAATAGTATTCCATTGTGTATATATACCACATCTTCTATATCCATTCATCTATCATTAGAAACTTAGGTTACTTTCATATCTTGGCTATTGTAAATAATGCTGCAATGAACATATTGGTGCATATATTTTTTCAAATTAGTGTTTTCATTTTCTCTGGATAAATACCCAGGAGTGGATTTGCTAGATCATGTGGTAGTTCTGTTTTTAATTTTTTCGAGGAATCTTCATACTGTTTTCCATAGCAGCTGTGCCAATTTACGTTCCCTCCAACCATGCATGAGGGTTCCCTTTTCTCCACTTCCTTGCCAACACATTATTTGTTGTCATTTTTTTTTAAGATTTTTTTGATGTGGACCATTTTTAAAGTCTTTATTGAATTTTGTTACAATGTTGTTTCTGTTTTATGTTTTGGTTTTTTGGCTGCAAGGCATGTGGGATCTTAACTCCCTGACCAGGGATGGAACCCGCACCCCCTGCATTGGAAGGCGAAGTTGTAACCACTGGACCACCAGGGAAGTCCCATGATAATAGCCGTTCTGACAGGTGTGAGGTGATATCTCATTGTAGTTTGCTTTGCATTCCCCCGATGATTAGTGATGGCGAGCATATTTTTAAGTGCCTATTAGCCATCTGTATGTCTTATTTGGGAAAATGTTGATTAAAGTCTTCTGCCCAGTTTTTAATCTGATTGTTTGGGGCTTTTTTGATGTTGAGTTTTATGAATTCTTTATATATTTTTGGATATTAACCCCTTATTCATATATTGTTTGCAAATGTTGTCTCCCATTCAGTAGGCAGCCTTTTTGTTTTGCTGATGGTTGCCTTTGCTGTGCAAAAGCTTTTTAGTTTGAGTAGTCCCATTTGTTTACTTTTGCTTTGTTTCCCTTGCCTGAGGAGACATGTTCAAAAATATATTGCTAAGACCCATGTCAAAAAGCATACTGCCTATGTTTTCTTTTAACAGTTTTATGGTTTCAGGTCTTGCATTTAATTATTTACTCCATTTTGAGTTTATTTTTTTACATGGTGTGAGAAAGTAGTCCAGTTTGATTCTTTTGCATGCAGCTGTCCAGTTTTCCCAACACTGTTTATTAAAGAGGCTGTCTTTTCTCCACTGTATATTCTTGCCTCCTTTGTTGTAGATTAATTGACCACATAAGTAGGTTCATCCTGGGCTGTCTCTTCTTTATGTTCTGTTGATCTATGTGTCTTTTTTTGGTGCCAGTACCATACTGTTTTGATTACTGTAGCTTTGTAGTATCGTTTGAAATCAAGGAGCATGATACCTCTAGCTTTGTTCTTTCTTCAGATTGTTTTTGGCTATTCAGGGTCGTTCATGTTTCCATAAAAAAATTTAGAATTATTTTTTCTAGTTCTGTGAAAAATTCCATTGGTATTTTGATAGGGATTTCACTGAATCTATAGATTGCCTTGGGTGGAATGGTCATTTTAACAATATTGATTCTTCCAATCTGTGAGCACAGATATATCTTTCCATTTGTTAGTGTCTTCAGTGTCTTTCATCAGTGCCTTATAGAGAAATATGAAATGAAATAATATTTGTAAAAACACTTGGAAGAGTTCCTTGTGTCTATGAAACATGATGTAGGTGTGTTAAACAAATAAAATAAAATGACTTCATAATATAAGCAAATGAAAAAGTGTTTTTTCTTTTCCCAGAAATGTCTTTTTCATAGGTAATCTTCATCTCTGAGCTCTTATGCTGCCTGTCTTTCCTTTTAGAAAGTCACAAAACTGAAGTGTTTGGGTATTTGGTCTTATGCTTGCAATCTTTAGCAATATCTTCTTTGCTACTCAGAAATCCTTTCTTCCATTTCTTACTTACTCTGTCCCTTTTGCTTGGACGCTCTCTCTCCTTCTGAGTACAGTGCTTGGCATAAAGTGAAAAACATGAAAAATGTCTTTCTTTAATGAAATCTCCTCCCTTGCTTTCTTTCCCTCTAATCATTCTACCAGTGACAAATCGCAGTAGACTTTCCCTCATTGGAAGTGGAAGGATGAGAGCCCAGGCTTTTCTAAGAGAAACACACCCAGGAGAGTACTCATATTATTTTAAAATACTTACTGTAATTTGTTATTCTGTAAATACTTGAGCATCTACTGTTTGTCAGGCACTGTGTGTTTGGGTGTGAAGGCATTGGGACATGCAGTAATAGGACACATGTAGCACCTTGTAAGTTTCACCAGTGCTTACTCAAATTAGCATAGCAAAATATTTCCCACTAGAAGGGATCAGGGGACCTCAGTGCACTTTCACATGTGCTACCTCATTTATTATACTACTAGACTGTCTTTTCACTTTTGAATCTCCAATACCTAAGTGTCTTGCACCAACAGGCACAAAATGTTTCTTGTCTAAATGGATTTGTAATCTATTCTGTACATAGTAGGATAACATTTTCTTCCCATTTTGCTATCCAGTTACTCCCTTCTCCCATTACTAAATAATTCTCTCCCTGCTGATTCGTTATACCTCATCATATTTAATATATGTCCCATAATATCTTGTTTCTTTCTGTGCTCTGTGTTTTCTTTAACCAGTACCACACTTTTTTTACCAACTGTAGACATATATTTTCATTATTCTTCTTCAGGTTTTTATGTGATAGGCTCATCTCTTCTTTTTTTTTTTCACCTATTCATTTTGTTCTAGGTAAATGTTAGAATTGTATTTGAGGTTCACTCACCATGCCACATTTCCCTAAATGGAATATTAAAAATATACATTTCATTTAGAGGGAAGTGTCATCTTATGGTATCTTTTTTTTTCATTCTAGAAATGTTTATTATACTCAGCTTAACCATACTGATAATAGCTTCTTTCTGTAAAGTGGTTTTTTTTTTCCTTTTTCTTACAGATCACAGTTTTCTCATTAAGATACCTTGAAGTATTTTTAACTTTTTTTATATATAAATAGAATTTTTAAAATCACATTTTGTTTTTGTTATTGGTAGCAAAAGGGTTACATTTTATATATTTATATGGGATCTGTCCAGGCTACGTAACTCTTTTATTAACTCTGATAGGTTTTCAATTGATTCTGTTTGGCTTTCTTGACATAAAATTACATCATGCAAATAACAATTTTTATTCTTCAGTATCTTTATCTCTTTTTAAACTGTCATATCACATTGAACCCTATCCTCAAGTAAGCATTACATAACAATCATGGTAGATGGTTTGCTCCTGGAATGCTTCTAGTGCCTTGTGAGGTGAAAGACTGTTAGTGCAAAATACACTCTCTAGTGTAAGAAATACTACAATTAAAAGGGACATAAAACTGAACATTTTTCTTACATTACATAGTAATTTTGTCACATAGTGTTCTATGCATATTTAATGAAGAATTGCTTGCCATCCAGAAAGAGAAATATCTTCAAGAAATGAGTAAATTGCCTGAATTTAGTGGACTGATCCCTTTTAATCAGAAGAACTCTTTCTTGATTGGTTCTACAGTGAGGATGCTAATTTCTATGCTCTAGTCATGAGTTTAGAGAGGAATTGGGTCAAAACCCCCCAAACCATCAGTTGAATGCCCTAGAGGGCCTGCAGTGTAGGAACAGAGGCCAGTCAGAAGTAGGCTAAATCGTTCCAAAAGTGCAATAACCTTGAATTAGCTCAGGCTATGATTGGATTAAATGTGATTCATTCTCTGTCTAGAAGAGGAAGAGTAACCCTTTTTGGTAGAAGATGACATTATTTAGAGCATGTGTTCTCAAGGTGGGTAATATCTCTCCCGAGAGGGTAAACCTTGGTTATTAAGTGGTGAAAAAATATTGACTATTACAGTGGTTTGTGTTTTTTAAAGGTCACAACACATAAAGAGATATACAGTATATCTGTGTTATTAAGATGCCGTGGGTGGGATGGGGGAAACACTGACTTAGATTCTTCAGGGTTTTTTTACACAACACCTGATAATCAAAAGTTGTAAGTATCCTGGGCTTCCCTGGTGGCGCAGTGGTTGAGAGTCTGCCTGCCGATGCAGGGGTCACGGGCTCGTGCCCTGGTCCGGGAGGATCCCACATGCCGTGGAGCGGCTAGGCCCATGAGCCATGGCCACTGAGCCTGCACGTCCGGAGCCTGTGCTCCGCAACGGGAGAGGCCACAACAGTGAGAGGCCCGCGTACCACAAAAAAAAAAAAAAAAAAGTTATAAGTATCCTAAGAGACAAGCCCGTATGACCAAAATACATGAGAAAAGAAAGGGAACATAATTTATAGTTGGAATTTTGCCCCAAAGATTGAATAGAATGTAGGGACTTAAAAATAACATGAGTAATATGTTAAAAAGAAAGAAAAAATTGGAAAGTTTCACCAAGGAATTGAAATTTGTGGAAAAAGAGGCAAATAGAAAATTTTGTGACTGAAAAATACAGTGCCTGAAATTAAGAACTCTTTAACAGCAGATTAGACACAGCAGAAGACAGTATTCGTAAATTAGAAGACAGGCTAATAGAAAATATCCAAACTGAACCAGAGAGAAGAAATAATATATGCATGTATTTCCACTAGCTAATGATTTGAAAAGAACCATATTTTTCCATATCCCTACAAGGAATAGGTATTTTAATACTGTTTATATTTTTCCACTTTATGTATAAAGTGATATTTCATTGTTACTTTAATTTGCATTTCACTAACAAAACATTTTATGTTTTATTTTCCTGTTTAGGTGTTCTTTTCTGAGAAATATTTATTCATATATTTACCATTATGTCTCTGGGAGTGTATACTTATCAATTTGTACATTTTCTTGTATATGAGATATAACCTTTTGTTGTCTCCATTACAAACATATTTTCTAGATCTATATGTAAAATAGTTGATTAATATGCTATTTTAATTTTCAGCAAAAAAATCTGAATTTCTATAGTGACAATTATACTGGAAGTGTATATAAAATGATACAAATTAGCTTTCAGTGAAGTAAGTCAGACAGAGAAAGACAAATATCATATGCTATCACATATATGTGGAATCCAAAAGTATGATACAAATGAACTTATTTACAAAACAGAAATAGACTCACAGACATAGGAAACACTCTTATGGTTACCAAAGGGGATAGTGGAGGGTGGGGGAGGGATAAATTAGGAGTTTGGGATTAATTTATACACACTACTATATATAAAATAGGTAAACAACAAGGACCTACTGTATAGCACAGGGAACTATACTCAATATCTTTTTTTTTTTTTTAGGCAAGAAGTAGATTTATTAATATAGGATGCTTGCGAGGGATACGAGCAGCAGGCGAGGGGCCTTACCCCCAGAACTAAGTGGGAAAGCAGGTTTTTTTAGGGAGACACACACTCCACAGACAGAGGGCAGGCTGTCTCGGAAGGCGAGAGGCCCTGAAATATAGGGTGGTTAGTTTGTATGGGCTGGGTAATTCCATAGGCTAACAAGTGGGAGGATTATTCCCACTATTTTGGAGAAGGGGTGGGGATTTCCAGGAGTATCTTGTAATAACCTATAATGGAAAAGAATCTGAAAAAGAATATATATATATATATGTATATATCTGAATCACTTTGCTATACACTGGAAACTAACACGACATTGTAAATCAACTGTACTTTAATAAAAAATAAAATTAGCTTTCACAATTGATTCTAAATTACATTGATAAGAATAGAGTAATTGTTTTCTATATTCCAGCCTGTCACATATACAAGTTTGTGTGTGCACGTATTTCATAATTACGCTTGTAATTTAGCTTGTATGACAAAAGCTGTTGGAGATAACTTTATGTTCTCAGTTAACTTTCTTAATGATTTTCTTTTTGGTCTTGGATTAATTATGTCATTTCACTTTATGTTTAGAAATTAATATAACTATTGTCTAATTTTCACATTACACATTTATTTAGGTATAATTAAATAGCTAGTAGCTTACATGCAGTTCAAGGTAACACTCTTACTGATACCGGCATGAAAGTGTGTCTCTTTGTGAAAGTGGGAGGGTGCACGTATGCTGTTCCCTTGTAGATCCAGAATTGTTGGATTAGTGGCTTACATACATACAAAAATTTTCCATTGATTTCTCCCTGTCATGGTAAAGTAGCCATGATAGATGTTTCATTAAGGGTAATTCTGTCATGAAAGATAGTTCATCTGAGGATTGCTTGCTTATTTTGGCTTTGAAGACTGGCCATCCCAGTTCTACCACTTACCGCCCCACTTAACCTTAGACAAGTTAAATAACCTTTCTAGGTCTTAATTTCATTACCAGTGAAATGAGGTTGATGATAGTATCACCTCATAGAATTAAATGTGATAACGCATGTCAAGTGTTCACCCAGAGCAAGCATTTATGAATAGAAACTGTAGTTAGCATTTCTGGTAAAACCTGCCTGTTCACATTTTGGTTGAAATACAGAGGTCAGACTCTGAAATTAAAGAGTATTTAAAGATTCTTCCCTGTGTTCTAAAGTTGTTACTGCTTTTAAAAAGTGAGCAGTGACTGCAGGGAAGTTTCACGTGTCCAGATAGATCTTGATGTCATTATCTCATGGAAGCTGTAGCACTGCAGCTGAAATATATTTACATAAAATTAAGATAGTAACAAATTCCAAGAGGCATATTTGTTTAATAGCGTTGCATGGTGAAATCACTTTGTCAAATTCTGTCTTTAAGCCAAAATTACTGCTAATAGTACTTAAGACTTTTTAGTATTTATTTGAATATTTCCATTCTTTCTCCTGGAATGCCAAGCTATCAATTACAATAAGGAGAGCTGTGTGCTTACAGAGCAGTGCTGTCTTTTCTCTATAGTAGCATTCTGAAATATTTGGAGGCTATGTTGAACGTATATGCTTTTCTTCTTTTTTTAAAGAATCAAAGTTAGAGCATGAAGAATGGTAGAAATTTCAAAATGATTCTGAAGTAGCAAAGATATGCTTTGCACTCACTGGTCTTCTCTGATAAGTCAGTTTCAGTTTTCAAGGAACCTCAAGGGTTCTGGTGACATTAACGTTACATATCTTACATAAATGTTGAGTTGTTTTTAGGGTACAGGTAACCCTCTTCTCACTTTCTGCTCTGTGGTTGAGTATGATTCCTATTTTTAAAGCATTATGGGGTATTTTCTGATTTTGCTATTTAAAAAAAAAGTTTGCAATTTATATTTTATTCTGAATGGTTTTGGTGCAGTTAATTGCTTTTTGCATTGCCATGTATGTTATGTTGCATCTATTTCTAAAATAATGGGTTTGTTTTCCCATTAGTAGAGAACATTGGTTCTGAATGACCTATATGATAAGCAGTAATCTTATTTTGTATAGTTGTTTTAAAGGTTACAATCACCTATCCATTGGTTGCTCTGAGAGTTTTTAAAATAAAAATCTTCAAAGCCATCTTTGGATTATATCCTTTTACTAGTTAAAAGATTTCTATCATGATAAACTTTTAAGTTGGTGGTAATTTGGCTTTAATTTGAAACTTTATTTTAGAGTAATAGAAGACACTGAAACTTCTTTCTAAATAAAACTGTTTCTTTACAAGAGACAACATTTGTAAAGCACCTATGAGAGTGTCTGGCTCAATACATCTCAAATCTCTCCCCTCCCTCTACCTTTTTCTCTGTGGTATGTATATACTATGTTACTTCTGATGCCTCTTTTCCCAGTAGTTATAGACACATGAATTTATAGCTGTGTTCTGTACCAGTTTTCTATTGCTGTGTAACTAATTACCATAAGCTTAATGGCTTAAAACAACACCCGTTTATCATCTCCTAGTTCTGGACATCAGAAGTCTGGGCAGGGCTCAGCTCTGTTCTCTTCCCAGCTCACATGGTCAGCAGAATTCAGCTCCTTACGATTGCTGAGTTCACAGCATCTTCCACCTCCTTTGGTCCAGTGAAGCCATTCTCTGGTGCTTCACCTTCTTGAAGCATTTGCCTGATTAGGTCAGGCCCACACAAGATAATTTCCTTTTGATTAACTCAGCGCCATCTGATGAGTAATCAAGTCATTGGTGTGATATTCCATCATCTTGACAGGTCTGGCCACAGTGGACGGAGCGGGGGGGGGAGTATACATGAGTGTAAGTTATTGGGGTCTTCTTAGAATTCTGCCTGTCATATCCTGGGCTTTTAAATTTTTTCTCTGAGGAAAGAAATACATGAACATGACTACTTCCTGGTGGCGAGGTAGTGTTATGACCTCCATTTTACAAACGAGCGAAACTTAGACTCACAGAAACAAAATCACTGGCTCAAGGTCTCACTGACTTAAAGGGCCAAACAAAAATCCTTAGAGACAGAATCTCCAATTGAGGGAGAGCCTCATTTTTAGTTGCTTTTTCTTAAACAGACACAGGTTTTCAAATGAGCTCTCTTTGAACAGTTCATGTTCAGATGCTTGTTTGAGACCTCTGAACTCATTTCCCCAGGGAAGCTATGCCAGAAACGATGGGCGAGTTCCCAGGCTGCCCCACAGAATCCGACTGAACACATACTCTCAGGCAAATTGTCTGAGTAGTCCAGAACCCCTCAGGTCCTAATCCCTGAGCCCCATGGAGATCACCAAAGGTCCTGGCACTGTGCAGCTGGTGTGGCTGCCTTGTGTGATGGAAGTCCCCGAGGCCCGGGCCACCCAGGGAGGGCAGGAGGAGATGCTGCCCTCAGCTGTCTTTGTGCCTGCTGGCAGGTAGATGGGGACAACAGTAATATCTGCTTCTGTTGTCATGGGAGAAGCTTCCGGCGTTGAGTATTAGGATCATATTTAGTTTATCAATTAGGTAATTATGTTATACTCTATATACAGAATCTTGTTAGTTGAATTATCTTGTGTACAGAATCATTTGGCAAGTGATGTCAGGTTTTTAAATGGGGCCATTAAATTTGTGCCATAGCTTACGTGTGAAACTATTCGACAATCATTTCTACTCTTCACTTTTCTGTAACCATATTCTTTTGGATATATATTTTTAAAATGGCTTAGAAAGCTTATATCAAGCTAATATCTACCTGTTAGCTAGAATCGTTTCAAAATAGCACAGCCTCTCTTTCTCTCTCCTTCCCATCTTGAATTCTATCACGTTCTTCCTGTCTTTAAAACGTGCTTGAGGAAAGAGAGAGAAATGTGAATGATTCCCAGGGAATCCCCACAGACAGAAGGAACCACTCTCAGGCTGAAATTATCGAAGAGAACCGAGGTGGTGCCCATGACCCGTAATACAGGGGGATCTGTGTCGGTGAAGGTCAGATGGAAGGTGACTGAGAAGAGAAGTGAGAGGAAGGAATATCTGGCTTTATTTTTCTTTAACTCCTTTTGTTGCTTTGCCTTCAGTTTTATAGCTCAGTGTCATGCTTTGTGACTTTGAGGAAATTATTGAACTTTATGGATCTTAGGAACAAAGTACTGATGTTGACCTACATTTAAACTTTTTTCTTTTAAATCCTAAATTTTACTTTCTTTTCATTCACTGCCTCAGGTAAAATAAATAAATAAATGAATTCTATTCCCTTTTGATCTTCATTTCAGGTTATTCAAAATGTATGGCTGACAGCCTTCAAAGGAATAATGCAGGCCTTGGATGTTTTATTCAGTGCATTGCTGCTCTGCCCTTTGCTGCAGCTATTCAAATTGCTACAGAAGCGCCTGAAAGGTTGTCATGGATTTTGCCAGCAGTAAATGACAAGTCGTAATATATACGGAGAATGTTCTAGGTGTATTGGAAATTACCATCGCAGCCCCTAATTCATGGAGTTTGTTTGTTTCCCATGTAATACTCAAGGTTCAGTCTAAATTCTTTGTCGGATAGATTTGGGTCTTATCTCACATGCAGTGTGTGGAGTAAAAATCATTTAGAATGCAATCACAAGTGGGAAAGCAGTAACTTTTTAAAAGCGCATAGTAACTTTTTTAACAGATTGGGTTTTTTTGTTTGCCGTACGCAGGCCTCTCACTGTTGTGGCCTCTTCCGTTGCGGAGCACAGGCTCCGGATGCACAGGCTCAGCGGCCATGGCTCACGGGCCCAGCCGCCCCGCGGCATGTGGGATCCTCCCAGACCGGGGCATGAACCCGTGTCCCTGCATCGGCAGGCGGACTCTCAACCGCTGTGCCACCAGGAGAAGCCCAAACAGATTGTTTTTAACAGTTCTGTGCCATTGGGACAAATGCCATTCCCTTTTTATGCCCTCTCCCTTTAAGATGTCTACTTACTTTTGCATTGGCTGCAGTGAAATCTTTCGAAGATCACTACCTTAGTGCCCCCTAATGAAATGTAAATAAAATGAATGATTACAGCTTGATTATGGGTCCAGTATTTATGAGACTCCTGGTAACTTGCTGCATAAATTTAAGTATGTGAGTAAATTCTCTTAGGGACAGTCAATGTGAGAGTATTTTATTTTTCTTTCCTATTTTTTATGATGTACTAATTCTTTTCACCTCTGAATTCTTTATTGTTGTTTCTGCCTTAGAAGAAGTAGGACCCTGGAAAACGGACATATTTTTTTTTCTGGATGACTTTTATGGTCCCTGTAGGGTTTGGACCAGACGTGAGTTTCAGCCTGATCCTGACCTGTCAAAGGAACGTTAAAATAAAGGAACACAGCTTTTTTTTTAATTCCTATACCGTATCCATCTCCACACGAGGAGAAAAATGTATGAACATTTCTCTCTTCTGCATTTTCTCATAAAGCACATCAAATTTCAGTCTATACTTTTATGGAAATCATGAGGGAATGGGTTAACATTGTTTTCTGATTACTTAAGGATTTCAAGTATTTTAAGTTTTCCACTTTGCCATCTAGATATTGGAAGCTAACCTCCCGCTCACTTTATTCTCAATACCAATTTCACTGCAGTCTTTTCTTTCTAAAAGAGTTATTATAGTGAAATTTCCATAGGACGGTCTCTTCCCTGCTGTAATGTTTATCCATCCTTCAAAGCATTTTCTCTGGCAGGAGACAGAATAACCCTTAAAGCTTGTACCAACCAGGCTCAGGCCCCACAGGAAAGGAAAGTTGAATTTTAATTTGGGTTTGAGATCATTTGAGATCATAAGACATTTTATGTCTTAATGTTGGTTCTCAAGAATTTGATTCTTTTAGAGGCAATAGCCTACGATGTGAGGAGAAAGCTTGGGACTGAACTTAACATTAACATTAACTTACATTAACATTTATTTAATTATCTTGTGCTATCTGGAGACTTTTTTAAAAAAAAATTCCTCTCCCATGCAAAGTATGAAGGAAAATAAGAGTATCTAGATGACAGGCTTCTCATATGAAGTGACTGTCCCTCTCATCCACAAGGCAGGTGTCACAGGTCCCATCCATTCTGAATCCCACATTTGTAAAGAAGGCGGTGGGGTGATGAAGAGGACTGGTGGCTTATAGGACTTAAACCTGCTGAAAGACTGAGCTCCCAAGTTGGCTGAGCAGATAGAAAAGGAAAGGTGAAGATGAAAACCCATGTCATTTTCTGATTTGGATTCTTTGTCTTGGAACCAAAGACTGAGTTCTGTTAGAATGTGGGCATGATAAGAGAGATGTATAATCTGATTCCAAGGTTTAGGTTATCTGGGAGGGGGTAAGGCGTTGCTGATATTCACATAAAAACTGTGTCATGTCATCAGAGATTCCTCTTGAGCAGTTCTCTGCTGTTTGGCATGACAGAATTATCAAAATTTGTGGCCTTACACTTCTCCTTTCTCACCCTCTGATACTCAAAGCCTTTTTGTTGGCTCTGCCCATCTCTGCTGCTGGTCCAGGGCCAGCCACCTCAGCCCCTCTCTCTCCAGGTAGCTCTCCAGTGCACTTTGCAAGCTATATGGCTCTTACTGCTGTTCACAGGTGATGCCATCTGTATCACTGGCTTGCATGGACTTGAATAAAACATGGCACGCTGGACTTCTCAAGATAGCCCAGAGTGATTCTGATTTCTCTAGTCAAGAATGGTAACTAAGCCTTCTAGAAATAATCTCTAGAAGTTGAATTTGATGCCTTCACCCCTGTGACTCTACTTCTAGTTTTCTTTGTTAACTGTTCTTTGTCAAGTACTTATTGAGTGCCTTCTATGTGTGAGCACTGTGCTAAATAAATATTTAGTATAAAATGGTGAACAGAAAAGGCATGACCCCTGCCCTTATGGGGTTTATATTAATATATATTAATTAAAATTTACCCTGTTTGTGATAAGTGCTCCAAAGGAAAAGGGCAGAATGTTCTAGGTGAAGACAATTATAGGTCTAATTTAGATCAGGAGGTCAGGGGAGACCGCTTTGAGCAAGTGATGTTTAAGTTGAGGTAAATATTTTAATTTAGTAAAGTAGAAGAAAGGCATTTTTTGTAAGATAAATTTGAATTGTTTTATCATAGGGTTCTTAAAGCAGTTGAAGTCATAGATCCTTCATATATATTTAATCTTACAGTGCTAAGTGTTAAACTTTAGATGTTACAAATAAAACCCGAAAAAGTAAAAAAATTCAAAATGTATAAAATGTTTATAAATAATAATCCCTATTAAGGGGAAGAATATTGGGGACAAAGAATAAATATTGTCGTAAAATGGTTGAATATGGAAATAATGAGGGTTGCGAATGAAGATAATTACTTATTTTGGCAACAGGAAAGGTCTGAGTTCAGACAACAAATTTGAGTAACTACCATGTGTCAGAGTGTGTACTAGGAGATAAGATGCCGTGTCAACCGCCACAAGTGTGCCATTTAGTTCAGAAACAGATGATGTCCTTCAGTAATCCTAAAAACCAAAAATGTTCAGTACACTGGTCTAAGAGGCACTTGCTTTTGGGGAGGGAGCAGATATTTTAACATAATGTTGTCAATATTAGGTCAAGAAAATAAAAGTAAAGTTAATTAGGATTTAAATGGATCTCTGTTGAATGTTATATGCTATAAATGTAGACTGTATCTTCCCACTGCACTTTGCAATACTTAAGGAACATTCATCAAATTGATCCTTCATTAGGCTACAGAAAGCAATCTCAATAAATTATCCAAAGCAGACTATTACAGGTTCTCTTCTCTTCCTAGCTGGGTGACCTTGGACAAGTTAATTACCACTTCTCTGCCTCCTCTCCTCATTTGTAAAATGGGGTAAGAATGCCTATAGGTTGTATATGAAATTGACACGAATGCTACAAGTTAGATATCTTCATAGTATAATACTAGAAATTAACAAGATTTTTCAAAAATTTTGGGAATGTTCTCCTAAATGAAATTTGACTAAAAGAAAAACATAAAAATTATAATTAGAAATTCTTTAAAGGATAATAATGATCAACCAAAATATTACACATTTAAAAATTCAAGTTCTGCTCAGGAGAAAATAGTTTAAAATGTGTTTTTCAGCATATAGAAAGCATTTTGTGTTTTCAGGTGGCCCATCTCCATGTTGCAAAATTCACTGATCTTTGATTTTATAAGATGCTTATTTCAGCAATGCCTGGTGTCCTGAAAAGGTCCTATATTTGCATCGAAAGACTTTAATTTTCAACGGAAGAAATGGGAATTGGAGAAGGATTTTCAGATTCCAAAAAAATGATATTTGTATTTCAGACTGCATTCTCTTTTTGGTTTTCTTCTTTGGATTCATGATGCCACCTAGGCCCAGCTTATTTGTACTTGGGGGACAGGTCTTACAAGCTAAAAAAAAAAAAAAAAGTTGACTGTGAGGGAGATGAGATAGGATACACTCTTTTTAAAAAGCTTTTAAAAATACACATTGATGAAGATGGAAAATACAACACTAACAGCAGTTTAGTTAGTTTGTGTTGCTTGGCTAATTGAAATAGACAGGCGTAAGCCCTCATTTTCTCTTTTGCTCAAACAAGATGCTTGAAGTCCGAGCAGATATTATGACCACAAAGCCAACATTAGTCTTCCCAGACTTTAATTTCACCTTTTGTATTGTTTTGTAGAACTTGGAATATCAGGGTTGAAATCAATATAAAGTCTGTTGTTAAGGCAAACAAGTTGGGGCGAACTTGTCCTTCCTTCCCCCGCTTCCTCCCCCAGAATATAGCCAATAAAACCTTTTCCATAAAATCCTATTTTTAAGCCAAGTAAACATTTTATATTAAAACTAGGAAATACTGATTTTCTTTCTTATTTCCAGGAAGGTGCACATAATAGTTATTCAGTAAATGTTCGCTGAAGGAATGGCAGCTATCAAACATGGAATATAAAGAAATGGCATTTGTTTTTTCATTGCTCTGATGGTCTCCATCGAGTGCATTGCACCTAGTCATGTAATTTTGGTGTTTTTGTTACTGTGACTTCAAACAGCAGGGCAACACACACATATGGGTCATCTGTTACGGGTTGTCAGACCGTCATAGCATTTCATAATAACTAAATGATATGCTTGACTTGGAATTATGCAAGATATGTTGGGGCCAGAAATTTCAGAAAGATGAGCATTTTTAAAAGAAGGCTACAGATCTTTAATGATGATGCAAACATTTGTGCCTCTTCGTTACACATTGTCTTCCCCAGGTTTCAAAACCTGGTGTGTCCATAGGTGTTGATGATGACATTTCCCTAAAAGAGCTTAACTACTGCATATGGCCCTTTATGTTTAAAATTCACTGATGATCTTCTGAATTTTTCCTTCTTTCTTTTAACTGGTTTGAATTTACCATTCTCCCCCTCTTATTTAAAAGATAAGGTTTTTCTTTCATTTGTCAATCTTCACGTTACCGTTTTAGGTCTCTATAGATGTTGCATCTATTATTTATAAAAATTTTCACATAGCTTCAACTGTGGAAAATGCCTTAATTGTGTAATTCACAGTGCGAAAAAAAATTTAAATATATTAAAAAATTAGACATCATTAGGATAACCTCTTGAAGAGGGACTTTCTCTAATGAGGAACTCTGCTAATGTGGGTTGAGCTCTTGAAAGATGATGGTGTGGCTGTTAATGGGTCAGCAGTTAACAAAAATAGAAAATAGTAAGGATGGTGTGATACAGTCTTTGCCCCTGATAATCTATCCAAACAGGAGATAACTATGGTGTTGCTGAGTGTGGAGATAGAAGAGGTCTGTTATCAGTTATCACCTCTAGAAAGTGCTTTGTAGTTTGTGAAGATTTTTCCCAAGCCCTGCGTCATTTAATTTAATTTTTGTTTGTTGGCCATTTTTGACAGTTTACCTGTCCAAAAATAGAGTTTACTAGCTTACCTTTTGGGTTACGTATCCAGAATATATCTGATTTTATGCAATATGTTTTCCAAAATGCTACTGAAAATCAATTTTTGGTGAATTAAATATGCTGAATATCTTACCTAGAAAAATGCTCCTGGAATCATTTTGTCAAGTAAATGTCAATGCTTATACTTTTTGATCTGGAAAAGTGTAGTGTACTTTAATAAAAAGAACAAAGTAGGTGGGGTCAGAAAAATCTGACTTACTAACTATATAATGCTGAGTGAATAATTAATTATTTTGGTCCCAGAGACCCCCATAAAATTTGCCCCTTTACTTTAGCATTTTCTGAATATTTGGGTTTGTATTTTCCTGTGGATTTGTCCCTTTATTCCATTTTCTAGTTTTCTATTCTCTTTGGTTCTGACCTAATGTACTTGTACCTTTGTGTATGTGTGTGTACTTTTGCTTTTTTACTTTGCTTCATTTATTAATTTAGCAAATAGTGAGTAGTGTATGTGTGTACTCTTACATGTTGCCCCAAATCCTGCATGGAATGATGTAGAGTATAAATAAGTTTTTAACAAGAGGGAGTATATTTGAGAAGCGTGTGAGAAAGCTGTAAAACCTCTAAAATAGATTCTTTGCTTTTATGAGAAATGCAGCTTGAGACTTAGAGGAATCCCCAGATTCACAGGTTTGAGGAATTTTCACAAACTGTGTGTATCGATATAACCAGCACTTAGGTCAAGAAACAGAACATTATTTGTCCCTCAGGAGCCCTCTTCGTAATTCCTGTCACTACCTCCATAACCGCTATCTTGACTTCTAAAAGTATAGATTGGTTTGGCCTGATTTTGAACTTCCTGTAAGTAGAGTCATAGGATAGGTATACATTTTTTTCTTTTCTTTTGTTTTTTTAATTGTAAAATATACATAACAAAATTTACCATGTTTTTAAGTGTGCTGTTCTGTGGCATTGAGTGCCTTCACATTGCTGTGCAACTATCACCACCTTACCCCCACAGAACCTTTTCATCTTTCCAGACTGAAATTCCATACCCATTAAACACTAACTCCCCACTCTCCCCTCTCCCAAGCCCTGGCAACCACCGTTCTACTTTCTGTCTCTAGGAATCTGACTATTCAAGGTACCCCATATAAGTGGAATTATATAATATTTATCCTTTGAGGCTGGCTTATGTCACTTAACATACCTTCAAGGGTCACCCATGTTACAGCATATGTCAAAATGTCCTTCCCTTTTCAGGCTGAATAGCATTCCATTTCATGTGTATATCATATTTGGTTTATCTGTTCAGCCATCGATGGACACCTCCATCTTTCTGTTGCAGATCGGTCTGTGTGCTCTGTAGGTCTGCTGCATGGCTGTTTTCTTGGGATTTCCTTTTTACCATCACTACGCTCATCCTGGTAATTCCCTTCACTTCTCTCCATGCACTGTCCTTTCCTTGATCTTATGCATTTCTCTTAAATGGTTTACTTCATTGTTTAGCATATCCCCCAGTACTTTCGTGAGAAAAGGTGTACCAGGGGTTAATTTGGTACCTTATATGTCTTAGGCTATCTTTAGCAAACTATGTAGATGATGGTGATAAGCCTCTGTCAAGAAAGGATCTCATTTTGTTTGGGGAAGGAAGAGGAACAGGAGAGAGCAGGAGACAGGGAGGGGAGAAAGAGAAGAAGATGCTTCTGCCCTGACCTTTCCTCATCATGCCGCACTAGGAGGGGTCCTAGCTTAGTCATCTTGCTTCTCTAATGTCTTGCCCATAGGAAGCAGTTGAGGTCTGTCCTTCAATGAATGAACACACATGGACAGCCTCATGATACCTGCTTTATGAAGTGATGGACAATCCTTAGAGGTCATTAACTGGCTTCTCAAAAAGGCCTGCTTGAACAACCAATACCCATTATTAAACATATCACTAAAATCGAAACCTGGTTCTTTATCTCCATGGCAGATAGAACAGATTCCTCCTTTAACTTTTATTCTATCCTTCTTCCTGTTTTGCCAAATGATAAAATCCTTAAGAATCAAACTTTTATACGATTCATCCTTACATCCCACACGATGCCATGCATTACATAAATGCTTAACAAATGTTTGTTGCGTTACTACAATCAGACACATGACTTTCTTTAAGGCCATTAAATGAGCCAGCCTGTCCCAGATTCGGAGACTTTGCAATTGCTGTTCCCTCTGTCTGTGGTACTTTTTTCCCGACTCTTCATGAGCTGGTTCCTTTTCATTCTGCAAATGAAGCTTGCACATCACTGAGTCCTTCTGGTCCCGATCTAAAAGCACTGTCTACTCCCTGAGTCACTGATTGTCCTATCACCTGTGGTGGCCCCTACACAATACCCATCCTTATCAGAAATGATCTTAGTTATGTCTTTATTTAGTTTCCCCAACTCAAATGGACTCCACAGATGTATCTTTCCATCTCATTCACTGCTGTATCTCTCATACCTAGAACAGGGACTGCTAAATAAAATTTTGTTTTTATTAAAAAAAATTTTTTTTGAAGTATAGTTGATTTGCAGTGTTTCAGGTATACAGTAAAATGATTATGAATTATATCAGCTATTGAGAGAGTGAAAATGTTAATAATATGGTCTAACTATTACTGGGTTATGTGAGTTGTAAAAGAAGAGAGCAGACACACATACACACCTTTTTTGAACGTTTTCCTCAACCATGCTCACCTTTTAAGAATATATAAATAATTGAACATTCAGGCAGGGTGATACTCATTTTCACTCTTACCTTAAGGTTTTGTATCTTTCTTCAATCTAGAGAGACAAAATATCAGAAAATATTGGATTGGGGAGATCTGCCCCTTGAATTTCGTCTAAGAAGTCAAACCCTTATGTGTAAATCCTATCTGCCTATGTGCCTCAGGTCAATGTACCCGGCCAGACGTGTGAGACACCCTTTTATCCATGGCCTCGGAATCACGGTGGAGCTCATTTGGCTGTAGTTTGGGATGTCTTGCTTTGCAGATTTCTGTATCTAGGTTACTGCTTGGGTGTGGCATGGAGACCCTGGTAATTAGGTTTCTGTGATTACAGGTACTTCTGGGGCTCTGGTAAAAAAGCCCTTCCCCCTGAAAACAGAACATTGCCTACGCTTAGGTTAGTAATATTGCTGAGAGAGGAGATATCGACTGAGAAGTGAAACAATAAGACTGCTTTTTTTTTTTTCCCCTAAGCTGAGTGCAGTGAAATGAGAACCAAAATGTTTGAAACTGGTTAATGATGCTGCGGGTCCTGCAGAAATTGACGCTTGCCTTTACTGCAGGATTCCTAGAGCAGCACTGTTTTTAATTTTTTTTAATAGAGGTTTTGCAAATTAGTTTTTTATAAGTTTATTTATTTATTTTTGGCTGTGTTGGGTCTTTGTTGCTGCACGTGGGCTTTCTCTAGTTGTGGCAAACGGGGGCTAATCTTCATTGCTGTGGCTTCTCATTGCGGTGGCTTCTCTTGTTGCGGAGCACGGGCTCTAGGCGCACGGGCTTCAGTAGCTGTGGTGCACGGGCTTAGTTGCTCCGCGGCATGTGGGATCTTCCCGGACCAGGGATCGAACCCGTGTCCCCTGCATTGGCAGCCGGATTCATAACCACTGCGCCACCAGGGAAGTCCATAGATCAGCACTGTTGATTTGGGGTTGGGTAATTCTTCATTGTGGGGCTGTCTCGTGCATGGCAGGGTGCTCAGCAACGTCCCTGGCCTCTGCCCAGGTGTGACAACCAAAACTGTCTCCAAACATTGCCAACCCTAGTTGAGAACTACTGCTCTAGGGAATACATAGAAGAACCCTGCCTTAAGCCATGCCACTGGATTTGTTCAAAACCCATATGTGTTGCCACCATTAATGTGGCTGCGTGGTTTCCTTTCCCGTACATAAGAAGAGAAGGCTGCTTAACTCCAGCCAGTGTGCATGTCTTCTTAGTGATGCCAGAGTAGTTTAAACCAGCGTCTTCCCCAAATACTCATCTCCCGTCAAAATGCAGCCCCCTAGTCTAGTGTGACCTTGGTTTTCTCTGCACGCACATGTGAGCAGCTGGGCCTTGGTGTGTGCCTTCCAGCCAGTGGGGGCCTTTCTGGGTCTTCATGTGGTATCTGAACATGTCCTGATCTTCCAGTTTCTTGGAGGCCACTCTCTGAGGTCATGGCTATGGCACTTAAGTTATCTAACGCTGTGGAGATCTATAATTATAAGAAAAAGGAGGGTAAGTCTCTTTGGTTGGTGGCTGCTGCAGTATAGGGAGGGGCATTTATTCATATTCAGCAGATAGGTATGGGATACCTGTGTGAGCCATTCTTGGCACCGGAGGTACAAACGACCCAGTTACCTTCTTGGAGCCTCCTCTCATAGGGAAAGACAGATGATCAAAAAATGAATATAAAATATGTCCAGTTGATAAGTGCGGAGGAGAGAAAGACATTAGGATGATAAGGAAGCACTAGGTGTGGGGAAGCCTTGCAATTTCACATAGGGAGGACGTTTGGATGCCTCAGGGGAAAAGAGTTTCAGGCAGAGGAAGCAGTAAATGCAAAAGCCCTGGGGTAGGAGTGTGCTTGGTGTATGTGAAGAACAGCCAGGAGTGAGAGCAGGAGTTGTAGGGGAAGAGGCCAGGGAGGTGGGCCTGTACATGTCACATGGAGCTTTTCAGGCCTGGTAAGAACTCTTCTTCAACTTTTTATTACAGAAAATTTCAAACATGTACTAGACAGAAGAGTATAGAACCCCCTATCTACCTATCACCCAGACTTACTAAATAGTAACTCAGGGCTAGTTTTCTTTTATATATAGTATTGGGTTGGCCAAAACGTTCGGGAAAAAAACCTGTGGAAAAACCCGAACGTTTTGGCCAACGCAATATATCTTATAATCCCTCTCTAGATTGATTTGAAGCAAAGCCTAGACATATTATTTTATCTGTGAATATTTTGGGGTGTATATCTGGAAGGTAAGGAATTAAAAATGATCCTGATCCCAATGTTATTCTTAAAATAAATGATTACTATTAACAAATACCCAGTGTGTGTGTATGTATTTGTGTTTGTGTGTATATGTCTATTATACTGATTATTTCTAAATGTTTGATTATGTGTTTGATATCAGGACTCCAAAAAAAGTTTTTATGTTGTAATTAGTCAATGTATCTCTTAAGTCTTTTTTAATATTGAGGTTCTCTTTCCATCTTTTTTTTTTTTTTCCCTCCTGCTTTGAAAATGTTTAAGAAATCAGATCATTTGTTCTGGTTTTCACAGTCTAGCTTTTGCTGATCGTTTTTCTGTGATATTAACATGTTCCTTTGTCACTCTCTTTCCTATAAAATGATATTTTGATGTAGAGGCTTGGTTGTGTCCGGGGTGATGTGGCTTTTTTTTGGTGAAACTACTTCATAGGTGTTGCATCAAGCAGCATATAATACCCAGCTGTCTCTTCGTGATGTCAGCAGTCATTGTTGGTTATGGCCGAGATCTGTTGATGGCTTAGGGTTTGCAAAATGGTGCTAATCTCATTTTGTCACCCCTTCTTTATTTACCACTTGGAATATGTCTATGAAGAGAATCATTTCCCATCTATGAGGTGGAATTTATAGGGAAAGCAGGATAAGTGCTTGCTTTTTTTCCTTTACCAGTTTTCAAAATTAATTGGGTAGTTTTCCAGCATCTTCCAAAGGTGACCCTGGCTGGCTGGCTGGCTTCCTTCCTTTTTTCCTCCCTTTCTCACCTTCTTGAACTCATGATTTCAAACTTTGGATACATTTTAATATATTGCTATTGTCAATCCTATTGATGCTCAGTTGTCCCATTTTTTTGGCCAAGTTTGCTAGATTTTTGGCTTTTATTTGGAATAAGAGGGAAGGTAGTGGAAGATTTTGAACGGAGGAGTGATATATTGTGGAAATGATCATTTTGGAGTTTGTGTGGCCAACAAAGGGTAGGAGGGTAGCAGGGAAGAAGTAGAGAGTCCAGTTAGAAGGAAATTACAGTAATCTAGTCAGGACGTGGTACATCTTGGATCACTGTGATCTGGGCGGAAAGAATGGTGAGATTCAGGGTATTTTAGCAAAGAAGCTTATTTGGGGGGGAGGGTAGAATGGGGAGCAAAGATGATCCCTCCTCTTTTGTATTCCATTGTATCTTTATTATTTCTTATTGTTATGCTTTTATGCTAATTACAGATATTTGTTTACATTCTGTCTGCCTCCCTATGGTCACTAACCAATGACTGTGTTCCCGTTGTGGATTTGTTGCCTCTAACAGGGAGGAAGGTTGGTTAGTTTTGTGAGCTCACACAGAAGGAGAAGTAACATTAACAAATGCCCCAGAGCATATTGGCAGGTTAGGATATAGAGAAAGGGTATGGGAAGATCATGTGAACCTCCTCTGGCCCACATGCACCTTTGTAGGTTTAGAAACAGGTGACACTCTAGATGGTGCAGAGCTGAGGGTGATTTTGTGAAAATGAGAAATAATAGGGTGGAAGCAGCACAGAGCATTAGTTCAAGCTTGGCAAAGTGGGAAGCAGGCTGGATTTCAGCCCTGACTTCCCTCCCTGCCCAGCACCCTTGTGCAGGGCACAACCTGAACTACTGCACACGGCATCCCTGCACATGACAGCCCCTGGGACAGGAGTAAACACACCCGAATCTAATTCCGGCACTGCCACCAACTGTGCGCCCTCAGCTTCATCATCTGTGAAAAGATGGAGTTTGACTTCATGGCCTTTTAAATGTAACCACTTGAACACAGTTGTTTCACCACAGCTTGGCTATGTGTGGGTAGACTTGCAGTGCTTGAAAATGAGAAATCTTGCTAAAATAAAATCCTAATTTGTTCTAGTATTTCTTCTCAACAAACCAGTGGTTGCCAAATTTTAAAACATTTTAAAATGCATTAGAGGAAGTGAGTCAGATACGTTCTTCATACACAACAGTGGAAGTACACTGAGTTCCAAGTTATGAATACTGTGAAAAATTGTGTTCGTTGTATAAATACAGGATGAAACTTTCAGTCTTCCAGGATATATGTTCTCCCTTTCCTTATTTGTATTTGATTGCTCGTTAACGTATGTATGTATCACTGTGACATTCTTAAAAATCAGCTTTCCAAAATAAAAATACAAGCTCCAATCTCTTGTGTATCCAGTTGGTATTTTCCCATTGTTGGGTTTTGCCTGTTCACACAAGTCTTTGCCTCACAGCAGAGTTCAACTTCCCCCAGATTAAAGCAGTTAGTTTATTCCTCTTTCTGATGATTGCCATATATAGAAAAAAAAAATCTATTTATTTTCATTGGGCACCAATCCCCGTGTCTTTCTTGTGGAACATGACTGATTTTGTTAACTCCACCAAGGAAAGAATAAGCAGAACTTGCTCAGGGTGGCCACATTCTATTCAGGAACATCCCCGGGAGGTGGGGAATAGTTGAGGTCTGAGATAAACTCTTTTACAAGTATGATACCATTGCTTTGTTATTATTTTTTCCAGTCTGCATGGTGAAAAGGACTTTTCATTTCACTGAGGTGAAAACTGGGTCTGTGAGAGGAGCGACTTTCTTAAAAAAAAAAACAAAAAACCCAGAAACCAATTACTTGATATGCAGAGCCGAAAGCCTCATTCCCTTAACGAAATCAGTGCAGTGTGCACTGCCGTTAACCTGAGGAAAGCGGCTGACATCCCTTGATTACGACTGGAGGTGGAAAGACCCAAACTTGCAGGATTCCCCTCCCCCTCGAGAGATTGTTAGTCCAACCCTTTCTAGAGGTTCCTTTCGGCTCTCTGTCATCACCGGGACGCTAGCAGGGAATATGTGTCATGGTTACAATAGAGTGTGGTAACATATAACAACCATGAAAGCCCAGCGGGAAAGGCTACAGATTCCGGGGCTGACCTTGGAGTAAGTATTGTCTCTCTTTAATATTTTAATGCTTTCTGCATGGCACTCGCTTTCCTGCGACCAGTAGCTATTTAGCATTTGTTTGTACTGACAGCTTCAGAGCACTGCAGTGTGAGCTGGAAGGAACATGTCTTAAATGTATAGCATTTGATTTCAGCTGATGTGGAAGCCCAGACCTAGCATTTTGCGTTGCAGTCAGAGGAAAAGAGCTGCTGCATATTTAAAGTTACTAAACCTCAGTGCTGGAAACATCTTAACAGCTCATTGTGAAAGAATGTATCAGCAGGCCTGTGGTGTGTCTGTCTTTTTTTTTCTTCTCTCTTACTGTTTGTTTATCCCCAATGCTGCCTTGTTCTAAAGAAGGGCCTCTGTCTGTCTTGAATAACAGAAGACATTACAATGGATCAGAGTGCAAAAGAAGGGTTATTTGTGACACTCATTAGATGTGATCCATGTTTTATCTGTGCAACACAATAGTAATGAACTGTAGTACATTTTGCATCCTCTCTGCAGAGTCTCCATCCACCGCATGCAGTGTGTTTACCTAGTTGAGCTCTGTGTTTGCTTAGCTGGGGTTTTTTTGTTGTTGTTTTTTTAACCCATAAACGCATCTGACTGCCTTCTGATTTGATGCAGCCACGTAAAATGCCCACATCTAATTTGTGGAGAAGTTAAACATCTGTGATGAAGGAAGTGTCAGCAAATTTTTATTTTAAATCTGTTTGTCAAAGATGCAGCAGCTATGAGTTAGTCTGTGCTGGCACACTTAAAATAATTAGCAGTACAATAGAAATCTGGTAGAAAAATATAAATATGTCTTCTAACTTGCAGTACAGATACAAAATTACATTTTCATTGAAATCTGTGCAACCCAAATCATCTCATACTGGACTCCTTCCAGGAGGAGACTGCAGGGGAGACCTGTACCCAGTTCTGAGGGGTAACTTTTCCTCTTGAACCCTGTAGGTGCGTAATACAAGGGAAACTGTTTCCTTGGTTAATAAGTGAATAAAAACATGACATTTCTGAAGGGATGTGAGCACTTTCTTAATCAGTTCTTGCTCTAAAATTATACACTGATTTTTACTGACAAGTGATCACTTATAAAAGTTAGAGGGCTCCTACAACCCTCTTGCTAGATGTGGCTTTTTATATAATAGAGATACAAAGAGTATTTACCCATTGCCTACTTTTGTCCCCATCTCCAGCCTGGCATTCAGCCCTCCTCACCTATGTGGAATATTTTAGTGGCATGCGTGAATTTTTCTACTTAACCCTCATCTCTCTAGCATTCTGGAAATGTGCAGCTCAGATGCCCATGGCTCTGTGTGCCAGGCCCAGGAACTTAGCTTTAACCCCCAGCTTCACTTTGACCTCTATTTCTGATTGTGCTGCTTCCTTGCTGTCTTCTTTGGCCTTGGTATATACCATTTCACATTACACCTTTTCTTTCTTTCGTTTTTGGTATCTCGTCCACGTTAACAGGAGATGCTTCAAAGTTACTCTGTAAAATACAAACTCAGTTGTATTCATTGTTCCATCTATAATTTGAAAGACTGAGGTATGCCACAAATGTTATGATGATGCAAGACATACAGGTCAGCTCAACACAGGGGGTTCCGTGCATTTTGTTTTCATCCCAGGCCACACCCCCTCAGTCTAGGCTCTACCCTGGTACATGTTACTGTGCATCTGAAATAGTTTATCCTTTACCTGAGGAGCTTGAGACAGTAGATTGAATTAGAGTATCACTCTTCAATGTCATTGTCGTGTTAGCGTGAAATTCACTTTGAACGTTTTGTTTACCTTGAAATGTAAAACTACTCTTAGGTAGACATAGCTGATTTTACATTCATTCATGGAGAAAGCTAATTCTGCAGTCTTTGAGTAAATTCCGTTTCTTGACACTGCAGAGAATGGTTATAATGGAAAGCCTTATCACTGATTTTATTAAGAGCACATTTAGTGTATCTAATTTTATTTATTTGGGGACCTTTTAACAGACTAACTCTGCAGAACAGCTTCTCTGTGTTCTCTCATGAGATGTTTCTGGTTTTCTTCAGGAGAGTTTATTCCATAGGTACTGCAGCACAAACTCTTACATTAGCATATTTTATACCCTGTAGAGGCAATTCAGAATTTTCCATCTGATTTATCAATAACATGAGGCAGTTTCTGATTCCTGTTTCAGAAAGTGGAATCCTGGATGTGAGACAGCAAATATATAAGTATTTCAGAAATTAATGGATTATTAATTTATTCCAAAATTTCTGACAAGTAGATAGCCTATGCATGGATTTCTGATTTATGAGAAACTGGGTCTTTTTTTTTTCTTCCTTTTTTCAATTTTAGTATAGAATTAGGTTCACAGATACTTCATAGCACACGTGATAATGTATCTCAGCTTGGAGGCATGGAGTGGCTTCAGTGCCTTTGCGTGCCTATTTTAGGACCAGAATGAACAGATAAGACTGTACTTAGACTAAACGATGGCTGTATCAGTGGGCATTCAGGAGGGCTTTCCAATGAGCTGCTAAGTTAGAGTACAGTATGCTTAAGAGCAGCAGCTTTTTGAACGTGCTCTGAATGTATAAGGAAACCAATTCCTTAGTTTGCTGAGTACTGGTACCAAACCAGAGAATGGTTTTAGAAGATATGAAACAGATATAAAATGTTACTCTATTAAAACATTTTATTAAACAAATTGGAGCATTGTGAGCAATGATTTACATTTTGGTTTAAAACAAACACAGCCAAGTCTCAATTATCCACATAATGGGAAACAAGGATGGCATTAAGAATTTGGGAAGCCTAAATCTGATTCTAGCCACTGTTGCCACTTCTCTGTTCAGTGAAGGGCACAACCAGCTTGAATTAGCCAATATACCTTTGCAAAGGTAACCAATTACCTTTGCCTAAGGTAAGAAAATGTGGTTACGATGTAGAGTCATGGACCAAAGGAGAGGCAGAAGAATGTTAAGAAACTCATTGCAATATAGCAGGAGTTTCCAGGGCTCACTTCAGCCTAAGAGTTGGTACTAGAACCCTTAGCTAATTCTTATTTTGACTTTGCCATGTGAAAATAATTAAAATTGACTAGTATTAACTTCATATTTTGATAGACCTGTTGGCAAAATTGTTGCAAGTAAGATATCTGACAAATTTGTTTCCTTTCCTCCCTAAAAGAGAAGAGCCTTGAGGCCAAAAGGAAAAAAGATAAAGGGACTATAAGCTCACCACCCCATGCTGAATATTTGAGAGTTGGCTGGTGAATATGCTTGGTGGTTTGGATGGGTTGTTGGGAGTAGAAATTATAATGGTCCCTCGATAGATGAACTTGCAAAAACCTCTTTGGAGAGTAAAACACTTTACAACCATATGTGAGAAATTTTGAAGTTACTTATTATGAATATAAGCATAAGAACACTTTTTACCATGAGAGTTGGACAAAATGTTGCTGGATATTTTTCAGTGCAAAGCGCTTAAAAGTATGGAAAGGTTCGTTGCTTTGCTTTTTAAAAACTACAGTATTTAACCTGAATTTTCATTTCTGTTCTGATAACTACTTCCCTAGAGTTCTGCTACAGATTCACCATTGGTTCTTAATCAGAAATCGAATATACTCAGTATAAAAAACAGCACTGACTTGACTTTGCAAACAATCACATGTTGAACATATCTGCGAAGTTGCTCTGTGACAAAGAAAAGGCACAAAGAAAAATGGCAGCAGTAGTTTTGAGAATGTAAATTTCAGCAGGAAGCATTGTGCTTGTTCTCTGTTTTAGAGCTAAAAAGGGGCACGTGATCAGATGATTACCTAGTGGTACTGATAGGCAAGCCGTGATCATTCTCGCCTAAAGGGAACACAGTCCCTTCAATGAGCTGTGCTATTTTTACTGCCATCATTTCTCCCACTTGGAATGACATTATTTTAACTTTCAGTCTCACTCCAAGGAGCCTGAGTCCAACCCCATCCAGCCCAGGCAGTCCCTGTAGTCCTCTCTTCGCTTTTCACTTCTGGAGGTAAGCGCGCTCCAGTGCCTGCCCGGGGCTGCTTTGTCTTCCCTTCCCTTCCCCCAGATCCCACCACGAGTATTTGAACACTTTGGATCACAATACGCAATAAACAGTTTTTTCTTAACTGTTTTCTTAGTGTTAACATAAAGTAAGGAAACTTGTTGAGCTGTTTACTTGATGACTTACAGGAACACTGAGAAAATGTACTATGCTTATGCCATTGAGCATATCTTAATGTTTCACTTAATGTCCAGTGATTGATTAGTTGTTTGTTTGATTCCTGTGTGTGTATTACATGTGGCTTTCCTTAGGAAATGGTCTGCATTGAATTTCATGAATTTTGATCCATCTTTTATAATGATACTGTTTATGACAATTTCTAAGAAACATTTTCTGATTCACATTAGAGTATCATATCTGTTGCCACAAATTATTTTATATCCTGTTATTTACAGGACAAAGTACTTGAATTGTCTAAAACCATCAGTATTTTAAAATCTTTTTTAGAATTCCCAGTTACATACCCCACCCTCTCACTCATAGGCTGATATAAATTCATTCTTCTCTGTTCTCTAGAGAAATATCTTCAAGGAACTATACTTGCATTTTAGCCTAGTTTGTTACAAGAGTACATAAGAGAAAATGCTGTTAGTATTGTATGTATAGTACATACGCTCTGTTAGGATTTTTGTGAATTTAGTGTCTGTGGGTAGAGTTGGTCTCCCTGTATCTAATCAGAAAAAATACAGAGTATCCAGCTTCCCCTCACCCTTTTTAAATCCTAAATGAGAAAGTAGAAGCAAACTCTCAGTTGATGGAAAGAGTGATTTAAATGACTTTTTAATTAATGAATACTTTTTATTTCATATATGCAAATGAATGAAAAACTTGCCATGCATGACCAGTTCCTTAAAATTACTCACTTACAAGCTTTATGCTTATGTTATCAGTGGACAATTTAACAAATTTGTTTCTCTCATTTTTCTAAAATAAGACTGAACCAAAATCTGAAGAATTGACTAGGGAAATGAAAGAACGACTTTGAACTTTGTTTCTACTCTTCTGCCGATGGGATTATGTTTATTATTTTAAAAGTGACTTTCAACATGAAGGTTCCACTAATAGCTTTTATAAAGCGTCCCCTGAATGTAATAGATCCTAAAGCATAGGAAGAGTTTTCTGACAATCCAGAGAATTCCATCACTCTTGTAGCTAGTCTATTTTTGGTAATCCAACCACAAGTAATTGGACTGTCTTCTGAACTTTTTTCTTCAGTGTAACATGACTTTATTAAATGCTCATGTTTCCTCTTCTTTTTCCTTCCCAAAGACAATAGGCTATTCGAAATAAAGGTGTTATCAGTAATGGAGAAGAGCGACTCAGAGTAAACGATGTGGTAGTGCAGAGGAGGATGAGGTTCTGAAAACTGTTTTTGGAGAGAGATGTTTTTAGAACTGGTGATATTGGAGCTGAACCATGAAAAATGGGGGTTTCAATGGGGAGAGATGGTTGTAAAGAACAAAACCGGACAAAGAATAAAACAAAGGCAAGGAGGTGAGAGAGTGTGGCACATTGTAGAAATGGTGTGTATGGCTAGAAGATAGGGTGGGTGAGGTAGAAGAAAAGCATGAGCTTGTACAGAGTCTGATAAGGACTTATACATTAATTTGAGACCATGCTATGTAGGGCCTTGAATACTGAGCTAAAAAGTTTGACTTGCATTTTGTAAGCATTCCAGAGTATTGGAAGATTTTTTTTGAAAAAGGAAATGACCGATCCAAGCTCAGACTGGGAAAATTTACCTTTACCAATCTATTCTTTAGGTATAGATAGGATTTTAGGTAGAAACTCCAATGAGGATGCTGGTACGATATTTCATGAATAACAGGTCCTGGATTAGGACAATTGCAGTGAATTAAATTAAAAATTGCAGAGAACTTGATAGCTGACAGAAAGCTTTCTATCTCTTTCAATTTAATCCACCTGACACTAGGCAGGACGGAATATTGCTTCTGTTTATAGATGAAGATGCTAACACATTTAGATATTTAAGAGGCGTAACTAGCCTAGGATTCAAAATGAAGTCGCAGATCTTTCCACTGTGACTAACTTAAGACAGACACATTGCCATGGGATCATTTATATGGGGTTTAAATTATCCAGTTTATGTAGACTCTGTGACCTCCTTTAGTCATTTTTATTTCCCCAGTGCCTTTCTCAATGCCTGGAATGTAGTTAAGTGTTTGCAAAATGTTTATTAAAGAATGAATGAATGAGTGAATTGGAAAATAGAAGATGTATTGGTAACAGTGCTGCTTACAAATCAGCCACCGTACAGTTGGCTCAGATACAATGGAATTGTATTTCTCACTCACAGAACAAGAGTGTGGAGAAGAGGATCCACTCCACACAGTCATTCAGGGATCTGGGGTAGGGGGTCTTCAACACATGGCCTTTAAGGTTGCCCTGGCCATCATTGCAGCTGGTGGAAAAGGGAAAGAGCACGAGAGATGGTGCATTGCCAGACCTGAGAGTGGCATGCATTACTTTCACTCCCATTCCACTGCCTAGAATTTAGTATTCTACTACACCTAAGGACAAGGAAGGCTGGAAAATACAGCTGCCCTGTGTCCAGAAAACAGAGGAAATGAGTTTGGTAAATAGATAACAATCTTTGTTACAGAGGTTGAAAGAAAGGTGCACACAGTAGGTGTTCAGTGGATAGTTTTGAATGAATGATTGACACTCCGATTTCTAGCATTAACTGAGCAGAACCCAAGAGAGAGAATTGGAGAGGGAGGAAAATTGTAGAAATGATGAGTTTGGTCTTGACCACACTGAGACATCTCTAGGTAGAGATAGCTGGTTGGCCGCCTGGAGTTGGGTGTCTCCAACAGTGTGCCCCCAGATGATGGTCTAATGTGCATGGTAGAGATTCCAAATAGGTTCATGCTATTACCACAGAAAAGCATTTATTGCATCCCTGCATAGAATTTTTTTTCTTCCATTGATTGTGATGGATCAGATTTCTTCTTGCTCCTTTTTTATGAGTGGGGGTTGAAGGTCCGGGGAGAGTGATGGTGGTGAGCATTGACAGTGTCTGTGCCCTTTTGAGGTGCTGACACACAGAGTTTCTAAATGCGGCAGTGGAATATTCTGTTCCTTTCATGGTGAAGCCCTGGAGGCAGGCTGTGCTGGGATGGGAGTTACCCTCCTACCCTCTGTCTCCATGGGCTTCCTGAGAGTTGCCCTGAAATGAGAGATCTGTAGCTTCTGGGGCAGCTCAGCTGCTAAATGAAATGTAAATTTAGTTGAGTATGTCTCAGGAGTGTAACCTTACACTGCTACAGGGGGGCTACAGGGGCTACAGCAAGGCACATTTTGGCTGCGTATGAGGGGAAGAATTTTCTAAGAAAGCTTTCAGAGTGTAGAATGGGCTGGATCATCAGACCATCAGTTTCACACCACTGGAAATCTCCCAGGAAGGCCAAGTTCCCATTTACCTGGAAAGTTGTAGAACAGAGAATTCAACCACTTTATTCCCAAATGCCCTTTCATCCTGAAATTGTGACATTCTTGTCTTGCAGCAGGGCTGGAGAAAGAAAGGCAAAACACAGTTTGTCCACAAGCTTAAAAAAAAAACAAACATGGCCCGAATATCCATTTATCCATATCAATGTGATAGAAAACATCCTAAAAACCTTGAGTGGAATTTATATATGCCTTCCCTTTCTCCCTTCTGAGGCAACGATAGCCACTCAGAATTTCCACAATCCCCAGTACTTAATAAATTTACTTCCATTTAGTGGCTGTTTCATATAATGATGACATCAGTGCTTCATGAGTAATGTGGATGTGATCCAGGCCAGCTCATAGTCTGGACTGTGATTATTATAGGTAGCAAAATTCCAAAGGAAGCTCTCTCATTTTACATTCTCAGGATCTTTCTTGGCACCTGGCAGGCCTCGCCCTCAGTAGGGACCAGTAAGTAGCTGGAGGCTGGCTACCGTTCCTCAGGGACCACATTGCTGTTGATACAGCAATGTTCTTTTGCATTTTCATCACATGCCCCAACTTCTGAGCGGATGGCAACCAGTAGAGCATCTGCTGCACTTCCTGCACTCTTTCTCTTTCACTTAATCCATCCTATTGTTCCCCATTTGGTTTCTGGAGTCTCGAGATGGTGGACACACAGCTAGGCCAGAGGTAGCAGTGGAGTGGCTATTCCATTTCTTCTCCTTTCCCCTCCCAAATCCCCATCTCCCTGTTTCAGCTGGGACTGAAATCACACACACCACACAGCTGGTAGGATTCAGTACTAGTTTCAGAGAAGACTATTGCCATTGTGCCATAAACTTCACGAGGACAAGGATTTTTTTTTTTTCACAGATGTATCCACAAAGCCTAAAATAGTGCCTGACACACATAGTAGAGGCTTCCTAAGTGTGTATGGATGGAATGAATGTGACTCCCTGGGACTCCAGCCTGGTCTGATGTTTTTACCTGTGCTCTCAACATGGCACACTCTTACATAGGATGTATGCTTTGGGGTTGGTGCTGACACCTTGAGAGACAGGGCATGCATTTTTGATGCTGCCATAAGTATTAAATTATAACCTTCAAAATGTAAAAACTGACCAGGTATTAATTATAAATAAAAGTTCAAGGAGAGAGTAGAAAGGCATTATTATAGAAAGGTAAACCTCAGAGTATATTAACAACTGTACCTGGCTATGGTGAGGGGCAGAGAAAGTAATCTCAAAGTCACGGCAGATGACATGCTGAAGAGGCTAAGTCTCTTTAATGAAAGAGAGTTCAATGTAAGCCCCACGGAATGGAGGCCTGCCTATTTTGCTACTTCCATCTCCCTGACACCTATAACAGCACTTGGTATATAGCAGATACTTCATAAAATCAATTAACTATTGTCATTAAAGGTACTTTGAAGCAGCAAGAGAGTTTTAATTGGGGACTTTGGGGGCTGCTTTGTAAAAACAAAAGCCCTTCTGTGAGTCTGTATTCTCTCATGGTGTGATTCTAGTCTTGCCTAGAGCTGGGCCACTGCTGCCCTTTTTCTATGGGGCTCCCATTCCCCAGTGTACTGCAGACCCCACCTGGCTGGCTCCTTTCATTCCTGTTACCTGACTGGCCCTGGAGGAGTTGAGTTATGGGACCCCAAAATACTAGCAGTATGGTGCCTGAATCTTGATCCCTGCCCCCAGCACATAGAAGCTTTGAGACCTTGGGCAAGTCATGAATTTCATGGACTTTCACTGTCTTCACCTACCTTGCCCAAGAATAAGAATAATAGCTTATAGGCATTTAGTGGGATAAATTTGTATTAGCAAGAATGGGACCTGTGGTGGTCCTAAAGTCGGTAGGAAGGACAGGTAGAGGATACTTTAGCGGAGGAGGGCATTGGGGATGATGGTCACCTAGTCCAGTTTTTGCCAAGAGCTTGTCCATTTGTCCTGCTGCTGCTAGAAAGGTTACTGGGTGTCCACAGCTGTCTGAATACCCCTCACTCCACTTGTTGCCATGGTGAGGGGCAGATATAATAAGCATTTACCAAATACATGGCAATATGCTATGATTTTGTGCCTCCTTTTTTTAATGTCTTCCTTTTTTAAATTTTTATTGAAATATAGTTGGTTTACAATGTTGTGTTAGTTTCAGGTGTACAGTTAAATGATTCAGTTTTATAAATATATATATTCTTTTTTTACTTTCTCTTCTGTTATAGATTATTACAAGATATTGAGTATATAGTTCCCTGTGCTATACAGTAGGTCCTTGTTGATTATCTATTTTATATATAGTAGTATGTATACTTTAACCCCAGATTCCTAATTTATCCCTCTCCACTGCTCCCCTTTGGTAACCATAAGTTTGTTTTCTATGTCTGTGGAGAAAAGGGAACCCTCCTGCACTGTTGGTGGGAACGTAAATTGGTGCAGCCACTATGAAGAACAGTATGGAGGTTCCTTAAAATACTAAAAATAGAGCTACCATATGACCCAGCAATCCCACTCCTGGGCATATATCTGGAGAAAAACATAATTCGAAAAGATGCATGCACCCCAATGTGATAGCAGCACTATTTACAATAGCCAGGACATGGAAGCAACCTAAGTGTCCGTCTACAGATGAATGGATAAAGAAGATGTGGTACATATATACAATGGAATATTACTCAGCCATAAAAATGAATGAAATAATGCTATTTGCAGCAACATGGATGGACCTAGAGACTCTCATGCTAAGTGAAGTAAGCCAGACAGAGAAAGACAAATATCGTATATAACTTATTTGTGAAATCTAAAAAAGGGTACAAATGAACTTATTTGCGTCTCCTTTTCATGGGACTCTTGTAAGTGCGGGAAAGTCAGCTGGCTGCTAAACCCTTTTAGTTTCATTGACTTTGTAGGATGAGCAGGACCATTTGTCTTTTTTATTCTCTGTTTTCTCCACTTCACTTTGTGAAGAGTATTGAAAAAAATCTGAAGAAGCTGGTACCAGATGGCAATTTTTTCACAGTCTACAGACACCAGTTCCGGTGCTTTTGTGAATGTGATGGTTTAATGAACTGCCTTGTGCATCCGTGAGTTTTATTTTTGAATTGTTGTGTAGGACCGGGTCTGTTTCGTGTAGGCACTCCATGGAATGGCTCTGCAAAGCAGAGATGAGCACAACTGTGAACACTTTGCTGGTCCTGTGGGCGTGGGCTGGGCACAGGTGGGAAAACTGGGGCCTCGGGTGTCACTGGAGGGGTGGCAGGGGAGGCATGGACAGGCCAGTTAGTGCTCCTCTCGGCTACCATGGTTGCTGCAGGTACCACCAGCTGGGGGCTTCTGTTTCTTGGAAGAACCCGAAGAAGGGAGAATGAGATGATGCATCTGTGGTACTCCAAGTGGGGAAATAGGTGAGGGGGCAGGGAGTAGACCGATGTGCAGGAATGGGGAAGGGTGAATATAATAAACTTATTGCAGAAGACGTTTAGGTGCTTTCCTTTGATTTTTTTTTCTGGAATTTATTAGTTTCTGAACTGATAATACAAACTTGCCTGTTATAAAGTTATCAAGCCTAGGGGATGAGGTTTTGTGAGGTCAGATGGCAAACAGAGCTTTCACATCCCACCGGGTCCCTGGAACACGTTAGTCCTTTCAAAGCCTTCACTTCTGCAGGTGTAGATGCCTCCATGGCCATGCCCTGAGAGCCTTTCAGGGGCCTTGGTTTCTGCTACCTGCCCGGTGCTGTTCTTAGTGTTTCCCATACATTAACTCCTATAGTCCTCACACCGGGCCCGTGAGTCCAGGAAGACGATTTCACATTTGACAGATGTGAAAACTGAGGCCCAGAGAAACAGACTTATCTGTAGTGACCACACATCTCTGTTTGCCCAGGTTCAGTTCAGTTGATGCCTCCTAGCCCAGTGTGATTATCAAAAGTGTCCCCTTTCACCTTCAAGCCCTCCATGTTTGAACAATAAAATGTACCCACTTGCCAATGTCTAGAAAGAGGCTTGATCTGGTTCAAACTCAGGCCTCTGGGGGAAGAGCCCTCACTTTTATTCTACAGCATAAGGTTGCACTGTCTACACTTTACTTGAACACATTCCAGTTTGCAGTCATTTTAAATTTGCATTCCAAGTAGAATACGCTATTTACAGGGAAGGTGATTTTGTTACTCTGGAGTTCATCTGCTTGGTTCACCATACAAGTAAATTTTTCAGTCCTCTGTTGAGAGTGTGGTTATGGGAGTGGGGAGCATGTTTTGAATTGTGGCGCCCTATATTTCTCTTTTTTAAAAAGTTTTATTTTAGACAGAGCTTAAGTGATGCAATGAAGGTTAAATTGATTTCATTTGGAAATCAGGCCATGGGCCCCCAAGGCACTGATATCTACTGCTGCTCTATCCTGAGCAGTCTCTGCCCAGTTCCCTCAGCCAGGGCTGGCCTGCTTCTGTCCTGGGGAGACGGTCTCTCACCATTTCTGTGATGGTCTCAGACCCTTTGAGCCCTATTAGGAGATGTACCTCTTCAGCCCCACCCCAAGTACAAGGAGCCTGGAAACTTCCTTTGTACCACCCACCATTAGAGACTCATTTGGCCCTTCATCACTCAGGAGTATTCATTATTACATAGTTTTCCTGGACCAAATACTGTGACTTCTTTACTTAACTAAATTTTGAATTTTGGTTTTAGAATACATTGAAATTATAGCAGTTATCTTTCAATTACTAGATCATCTTGGGACAAATGAAAAAACTACTTTGCGCTGTGTGTGTGTGTGTGTGTTTGTATGGGGGGGTGCTGCTGTATGTTCCATTTTGTTACTGCATTGCTTTGAGACTAGGAAAAAGACATTTCACGTCATTTTTCAAAACTTATTTCCTACTCTTAAAATGTGGCTACAACCATTAACACCCACCCTGTTGATAAGAGAATTAAGCTGTGATCTTCTCTGAAAGCAAAAGATGGTGATGACAATGTGAAGCTCAGAGGTGTCTCAGTAAGAGGAGTGATACAAATGCAGAATTAAAAAAAAATTTCTCAAGTTTCTCCAGCAGTAAATGGGGATAATAATACCTCTTGAAGGTGTTATAAGAATTAATTAGATAACGTTTGTGAAAAGTTCCAACCTGAGCATTCTGTTTTATTATTATTATCTTCATATTGTTCTTAGAAACCCAGCATTCAAAATGAACTGCAAAACCTGACCTTTGTATCGAGGATGTTGCATATGCTAATGGAACATGACAATGATGTGATATTATGAAAATGGGACAGCTGTACTCATGATCCCAGGTGAAAAGGAGATGAGCTCAATTTCATGGATCCTTATGCTATTCTACTACTTTTTCCATGACAATATGAACTGTTACTATTCAATGTGAACTATTACTGGGTCCAGTTAGTAAAACAATATGGGGATACTCCAAAGTGAGAGAACATTTATTTTCCTAAAATGGTATTGGAATTGTTTTTCTTTTCCTCTTTGTGTAAAATATGAACTTGGCTCAATCTTACGTTCTGAGTCAAAAAGTCATATCCCTGGATTTCTGTAGCAGCCTCCTATCTTGTCCCCCCGGCTTCAGTTCAACTTTTGTCCTCCTAAGCTCATTCTCCATCAAGCTGTCAGATTGGTCTTTGTCGTGTCAGTCACTTCTCCGCTCAGGGCCTTCCAGTGGGCTGCCCTCCCATCTTCCATGACGCACTTCCGGCTGCCTCTCACTCATTTCCTGCTGGCTGCATTGGACTCTGCTTTTTCTTGACCACTCCAAGCATGTTTGTGTCACGGCCTTTTTGTCTCCTGTTCCTAGAGTTTTCTCCCTTTTAAAAAATTCCAAACCTATGAAAAAAGTTGGAAGAATGGTACAGTCAACACCCATGTTCACCTTGATTTATCAGTTAACACTTGCCACATTTGCTTTATCTTCCTGCCTCCTTCCCTTTTAGCCCGTATATATATTAAAAGAAATGGGGTTTTGTTTGTTGGTTTGTTTGTTTTTGCTGAACCATTTGAGAGTAATTTGCAGACATTCAGACATTTCACCCCTAAATACTCCAATATTTATCTCCTGAGAGCAATTACATTCTCAATAACCATAACATCATTATATCATTATTTTTTTAACATCTTTATTGGAGTATAATTGCTTTACACTGGTGTGTTAGTTTCTGCTTTATAACAAAGTGAATCAGCTATACATACACATATATCCCCATATCTCCTCCTTCTTGTGTCTCCCTCCCACCCTCCCTATCCCATCCCTCTAGGTGGTTACAAAGTACCATCACTAATCATTAGAGAAATGCAAATCAAAATATTATATCATTATTATACTCTCAAATTGAAAATGATTACAATATTATCTGATATGCAGTCCATATCAAATTTCTCCAATTATCGCCTTAAAAGTTCTTTAGAGTTGGATTTCTTTAGGGGCTTCCCTGGTGGCGCAGTGGTTGAGAGTCTGCCTGCCGATGCAGGGGACACGGGTTCATACCCCGGTCCGGGAAGATCCCACATGCCGCGGAGCGGCTAGGCCCATGAGCCATGGCTGCTGAGCCTGTGCATCCGGAGCCTGTGCTCCGCAACGGGAGAGGCCACAACAGTGAGAGGCCCGCGTACCGCAAAAAAAAAAAAAGATTATATATTCCAATTAGTTGTCATATCTCTTTAATTTAGAATACTTTTAGGGGTTTTGTTTTAATCTTTTCATAATATTGACATTTTTCAAGAATACAGGACAACTATTTTGTTGACTGTCCCACAATCTCAGTTTATCTGATGGTTTCTTCATCATTAGATTCAGGTTAAACATAACTTGAAAAGATCAGGTGAAGATGTCTTACCCATAGCATCATATTACGAAGCCCAAAATCTGGTGCCTTCCAGACCTTTCCCTTGTGGTTTTACGCCTTTTGCTTTATTAAGTAATCTCTGGAGCAGCATTTTGAGTTCACATGAATATGCTTTTCTCAACAGAATTTTACCCAATGGTTTTTACATTCATCAGTGACCTTGCTTGACTCAGTTATTATATTGCTGTTTGTCAAATGGCAGTTTTCTAATTCTGTTATTAGCTGGTGTTTTTCTGTTACAGAAGAAATTTTCCTCCTTTCTCTCCCCCCGTTTTTAGGAAAGTTATTATTAATTCATGCATTTTTTTAAAAGAATAAAATAGATAACATATATTTGGTGTATAATGATCCGTGACCACCATTCCTCCTTTTGTTGGTCAGGTTGTCCCCAAATCAATCAGAGGGAAGCCTTTCAAGCTGACTCCTGGGTCCTTTTGACATTATCCTCTTGGTCTTTGAGCAGGGCATTTTCTGGTACAACAAGCTATTCTAGCTGATCGGAACAGCTAGAGGAACACTGTCCCTCCTGGTCCCCAATCACCTGATCTCTCCTTCACGTAATGTCTGAACTAAATGTCAGTGCCGCAGACAGCCTTCCCCACCCCTCGTGGAGAGCCCCGGCCTGCTCCCCCAACCCTGCTTCATGATGTTTCCTTTGGTGTGTATCCCCACTCAATATATAACATTTGTTTGTTTGTTTGTTGTTTATTTTACCCAACTAGAACGAAACTTTTAAATTGACAACAGTTTGCCTATTTTGCTCACCACTGGGTCCCTAGTGTTGGTACGTAGTGCGTCCTCAACAAATATTTGTTGAAAAAAATAAGTGAGTGGATCTACCCCCATCTTGAGCCTGCATCAAGCTCTTCCAGATTGGAAGCTGCTGCTTTTCTCCTCTTGACACTGAGATGGATCAGGCTGCGTGGAGTTCACACTCATTCGTCTGGGGTTTGTGGCAACTTTACTTCTAGTAGCTCTCCTGCCTTTGGATTCTGGTGATAATTCAGAACGATTTTCACTAACAGAGCATCACAAATGACACTCAATGCAAGGCACTTGGCAGTAACAGTGGAAGCATCTACAATGCAATTCCTTTTTCCCCAGCTTCTCTGAACAGAAGGTCTGGCTATTTTAGAAAAAAAAAATGAGACACTTGACACTGTGTTAGAATTTTTACGTGGGATCTAATGCTGGGAACTAAACATTAAGTAGAATAAGGGCTTTATTTTCTATATGGACAAATAATACCTTAAAAACCTTCATGGGACTTGCAAAGTATGAGTTGTTCTTATCCTCACAGAATTTCTTCCCTAGCTTTGATGATGAGAATTAAGAAAAGAATACGGGGCAAGAATTGTACTTTAACATTTAATGTAGTTGACGGGTGTAGTGACCTGAATGGTGACCCCCAAAGATATCCTGATCCCTGGAACCAGTAAATATTATCTTATTTGGAAAAAGAGCCCTTGCAGTTGTGATTCATTTAAGGATTTTGAGATGAAGAGATTATGCTGGATTGTCCTGTGGGTCATAAATCCAAACCCAAGTATCCTAAGACAGAGGCAGAGGGAGATTTGACTCCCCGAGAAGCTGGAAGAGGCAAGGAACATACTCTCCCCTGGTGCCTCCCAAGGGAGCATGGCCTGCTAATACCTTGACTTGGGCCTATTGATACTGAGTTTGGACTTTTGTCCTCCAAACTATGAGAGAATACATTTCCATTGTTTAAAACTACCAAGTCTGTGGTAATGTTACTGCAGCCATAGAAACCAAATATAATGGTAAACTGTATATTCTCTCACCCTCAAATGACCCTGTGAGAGCCATGTATCAGAGCCCTCTATCTCCATTTCATTGAAGAAGGACCAGGGGCTGAGGGAGTCATGTAACTCGAACCGGCTTTTCTGATTCTTAGTCCAGGGCTCCTTTCACTCTGGCACCTCCCTCACTTAATGACCAGCAGACAACACAGACTGCTCGAAAAGAGAGTTCATAAAAGAGACAGACCACCGTGGCCAGAGAGATCAGACACAGATGTGAGAGAGGTGCAACCTCAAGGGCATCCTTAAAGGGTAAAGATTCTTAAACAGTTGGAAGATGACCAGCCTATTTCCCACAGCCCAGGGGGACTTATTCCCTCTTTCCAGTGCTGTTTTAGCCCTCCAGACTGTGGATGCCTTTGAGCATGTGTGTCCGCGTGTTTGTATTTGCATGGAGGAGAGAATCCCTTGCTGTCTGGTTGACGGCGCATTTTAGTCCCATCTCATGGATCTTTCCCTCTTCAGTTTTCATGTATGTGGTGGCTTCCTGACATGTTACAGGCGATGGGATCTGGGTAAGCCTGCACAAGGCTCCAGATAAAAGCCACAGAAGGATCTGCAGTTCCCGCGCACTGCAAAGTGCTTGCTTTGGCTTGCTTTTTCTCCCTGGCATGCGTTGAAATTCTCCTGTTGGACGCCCTGCTACGGATCTGTGCCCTAGGAGTCTTGGCCTGCACTGCTGCTTCTGCTACTTACCCCGATGATGGGGCCTTATGTGCCTTCATTCATTCAGCAGTCATTTTGCTTCTGAGAGCCAGGTGCGGTCGGGAGAAGATGACAATAAATGGGATTCCATCCCTCCCCTCAGGGAGCTTTCAGCTGTGTATGGGAGGCAAACAAGGAAACAGCTTGACTGAAGTGTGATAACAGTAATAGGGCGATGATAATCCCATGCTACTCCCTGCGCAGAGACAGTAGGAGAATGAAGCCATGTGTTTAATAAAGAGGCTCCTGCGGGCTCGCTCAAGAACCAGGCGGGGAGTCCCTAGACCGTGGCATCCGGCAGGGGCATCTGAATGGTTAGCATCCCCACAGTGTAGATCCAGATATTTTGTGTGTGATGATTATAATGTGTTTTGGTTTATCCATCCTTTACCTGTTACCTTAGAGCGCTACCTAGGACCCTCGATTGTATGGGCTTTCTGTTTAGCTCAGTGTGAGATAAATAGAGTATGGATACATGAGCGCCCTCTTTATTCTTTTAGTAGCCACTGACCACCATCCTCAACTCATTTGCATCTATAGTCTTCTATCATGATGGGAGTTATAAAAGGAGCTGACTTCTATAGACTTTGCACAGAGCCCAGCAGCAGCCAGAGAGCTTGAAAAGCCCCAGATCTGTGTGGCATTGGATGACTTATGGGATCAGCATCAGGGATCTGGTATAGATGGTCTCACCTTTATTGCTCTGGGGATCCTTTGTAATGTCAGGCTTTTTGTAGAACATCCCATACAATCCCTTGATTGAACGTATCTCTTGATTAAGAAAGGATAGAAAGCAGAAAGCGACTGTGAATTTCAGGACATTTAATATTTTCTAATTTATTGATCATGACAACAGCTACAGACATTTGAGAAAAAAAAAAATACTAGTGCCTTTGTGTGTGGCTTTGTTTATTCAGGCTGTTGGCAGTGTTTGGACTCCCAGACTCCCCATTATAGCTTCACGGGTATGAGTCACTGTCCCCCACCTTAATGATCCATCGGGTTATACTCCCAGCTTACAATGGGCATTGTCTCTTTCCAGAAGGAAAAAAGATTATAAATTACGACAGCTATTGAAATAAGTGAGATTCCATTTGGTGTTACATTCTTTTGTGAAAACAGAACTGAAAGAGTTTGACAGAAAATGTATTTTATTGTTTTGTTGGTGTTCGCTTAATTTTGTGCGTTCCAGTAAAATGACAGTGACTGCAGAGGATTTGAACTCAGCACTTGAACTCTATGGTTGTCCTGTCTCCAAAGGCATTTTCACTTCTATTCTCTGCTTCTTTGGAGCTTCCAAGTGGATCTTATTTTTCACTATAGAATCCATTGTGTAGGTTCCTGTAAAAGCACACACATTTTTATATTGCTTGCTTTATTCTGAGACACTATGTTATTATATGATACGTACACGTTTGTAAGTGTGGTTATGAATGAACATGAGAGAGGATATACTTGGCAGTTACTGTGATCAGTGTAACACAGTATTAAAATCAAATAGTTTTTCCATTTATTTTACATAAAATGAACTTACCTGTTCTCCTCTTCCCTTCAAAAATGGTAGTTTCTTAAGAGTTTCGTCTGAGGTTGGGTAGCCCTTGGGTGAGTTATGGTAATGAGAATAAGGTTTATTAAAGGAAGGCCTAAACTGTACCCATTTCTAGTTTATTCTGTATTCTAAAATCAGTCCTTAGGAAGTCAGCTTAAAATTATTTGTAAGTTGTAGCATATCAGTCAGTCAGCAAATGGAACCAACTCTGGTTGGTTTGCTCTGCTAAGGCCATGGGAGATATCAAGAAGAGGTGTTCTGATTTTCTCGGAACTTATTTTGGTTTTGAGTAACAACTTAGTTCAGCCTAGACACCTGTAAATGTAAAGGGTTATGTTACGAAGGCCACATAAGTGGTACAGCCAGAGGATTTAGGAATTCAGGAGCAGGGTTTGAACTGGACCAAGAAAGTCAATGAGGAGCAAAGTAAGTGAAAGGGGAGAAGGTCATCAGGGATGAGCCAGGAATAGGAGGGAAAGGGATGATGGAGATGTGATCAGGAATGGGGAATAAGCCAGCTTGTCTTTGAGCTTGAGTTACCTAGAGTGTGGATAGAAGGAATTTTATGGAAAAGAAAGGTTGGGCACAGACTGTAGAGTGTCTCACATGCCAGTCTACGAGACCTAGGTTTTATTTTTCTCAATGTGGGGCATGTCTGAGGTTTTTAACTGGGAAAATGGGACTTTAGTAAGATTTCTGCACTGGAGAAGCATAGTATGAATATAGGAGAGGAAGCAAAGCACAGAAAAAGGAAAAATCAAGAACAGATATAGAGGGACTTCCCTGGTGATGCAGTGGTTAAGAACCCACCTGCCAGTGCAGGGGACACGGTTTGAGCCCTGGTCCAGGAAGATCCCACATGCCGTGGAGTAACTAAGCCCGTGCGCCACAACTATTGAGCCTGCGCTCTAGAGCCCACGAGCCACAACTACTGAAGCCCGCACGCCTAGAGCCCGTGCTGTGCAACAAGAAGCCACCGCAATGAGAAGCCCACACACCGCAACAAAGAGTAGCCCCCGCTCACCGTAGCTAGAGAAAACCCACTCACAGCAATGAAGCCTCAACGCAGCCAAAAAATAAATAAAATTAATTAATTAATTAATAAAAAAAAAACATCTAGAAAGACGGCATTGAGAAAGGGAAGGAAGAATGTGACAGACATTATGGAAGAAGAGTCAACAGGACCAGCTGGGATGTGGACCGAAGGAATTGTGGTAGCTCAGAGAGAAATAGGGAATTAGGAGAAAAATCAGTTGGGGAGTTAACAATTTCACTTTTAGGTGTGTGTAGTTACGTCGAATCTGAAAATGAGGACGTCACGGCTGAGTGGAAACAGCCTGCGTGCTACTGGAGGAGCAGCATCCTGGAGCTGGGATTTGTTTCCAGGACTTGGCGTGTGATGGGCATGGCGGTGTGGGATACATCGTCTGAGTCACCAAGGCCTCTGTCGGGCTGCTGGTGGGAGGTGGATGCTCTGCAGAATCTGCCTTGCTTCGTGTCCCTGTGGTTTGGGTCTCAACGAAGGAAAAACAGCGAGCAGTTTGCAGTTAGGAAAACAAGGACTGACCTTGAGGAGACATGTTCCGGCTGCAACCTGCAACCGAGATTTCTTGAGTCCAGCTAACCAACAGTGAGCCTAATGCTCCAAATGGAGAAACACCTGAAGAGCCTGAAGTTCCAGTTTGGATCCCCAGCCTCTAGACCCCCTGGAGATGCCCCCAGAAGCCCGTGGAGAAGTTCCTTCGTTTATGATGCCAGTGAGGACCTGAGTTCTAACAGTGACAGAAGTGTCTCTCCCTCTCACCTGTGGAGTTAGACCGCAGGGGCAGCTGTTGGCCAGGCTACTCTTCTTTTCTCAAGAAAGAGCAAGGACTATACTAAAGAAAAAATAGCCCTGGACGGAGACCCCAAGTCTGTGCAGTTGAGTAAGGAAGAGATCATTGGGGCAGAGAAACTTTAAAGGGAAAATTTTGTAACCTGCTGCCTTTTCTACATAATCTAACAGAACGTGCAACTTTGAGGAGCATGGCTTATTTTTAAGCCTTCTAGTGTGAGGGGCTTGCAAAATGTTACCTAGAATAGCTGAATATATTGATTTGATGCAGGAAATTATTTAATATTGATTCTTTTATTTGTTGGAAGTTATCAGCCCAACGTAGAAATTTTCATTTTGGAAAGCCATTTGACTATGTCATTTGCTCATTTCTGTATCCTAGAGGTGGCTAATAATGAATGCTTCTTTTCAACTACTCTTGTGTAAGAGGCACTCAGAACTCTGTGTTAAGAAGGATTCTGAGGCTCAACTGGGGGCTTAGTGGCTAAAAACTATGTAATCAGTCAGCAGTACTTACTGTGGTAGTGATAGGAATGAGGATAGGATAGGGGTGGCAACAGCACCTATGCCATAGATTTGCCGATGGAAATTGTGTTGTGAAATTGGCATAGTAGCATTGGGTTCATTTCGATAGAAATTAGCCAGAAGCTTTAGATGCTTCTTAAAAAAAAAAAAAAAAATCCAGGGCTTCCCTGGTGGCGCAGTGGTTGAGAGTCCACCTGCCAATGCCGATGGAAATTGTGTTGTGAAATTGGCATAGTAGCATTGGGTTCATTTCGATAGAAATTAGCCAGAAGCTTTAGATGCTTCTTAAAAAAAAAAAAAAAAAATCCAGGGCTTCCCTGGTGGCGCAGTGGTTGAGAGTCCACCTGCCAATGCAGGGGATACGGGTTCGTGCCCCAGTCCGGGAAGATCCCACATGCCGCGGAGCGGGCTGGGCCCATGAGCCATGGCCGCTGAGCCTGCGCATCCAGAGCCCGTGCTTGGCAACGAGAGAGGCCACAGCAGTGAGAGTCCCGCGTACCAAAAAAAAAAAAAAAAAAAAAATTCCTGACTTGTATTTGGAGAGCATGCATTCTGTCACCCTATAAATTGATTTGGGTTTTTGAAAGATAAGGGAGTCTAGGGCCAGCCTCATTTTTGCCCCAGCTAATTTGGGGATTTCATTTTTCAAGAGACTCTCTGACCCACTTTGGTTCTGAGGGCTGTGCAGTGATATTGCTTCTGGAGAAGCATTAAAAACTCCGCGTCTCTGCCAAGATCAATTTGGCTCAGTAATTGTACAGAGCTCTCCAATTTAAGGACACTTCTCACATACAAACTCCACTTGGTTCCTCATAAAAGCCCAGTGAGGTCATTCTTACTGTTTATTTGTTTGAACTTTATCCCATCATTTATTTCTTTGTAATGTTTAAGGCAGCCTCACATAATTTCAGGCCGCCACTTTGTGGGAGTAGGTAGAACAGGTGGGGTTATTCAGCAGTGTTATTCCCATTCTCTGGGTGAGGAAATCAGGATTTACAGGGGTTAAGTTACCATTCAGAGTGTCTCAAACTAGAAAATGGCAAGGCCAGGACCTAGTTTCTCCTTGTATGATCATCTAGTACATCTCACCTTTCTGCAGGTGAAACGTTCTTTTTCCCTTAGCAGCATCATCTTTATCCCATCCTGTACCAGGACGTCACTGTGTATGTGTGCATGTGTATGTGTGCACACTCACCTTAAGAATCTCCATTTGTCTTAAGGGGGCTGAAGCTGATTCTCATCAGGGTTTGGTAAAGCATCTCTCTTGGTGTGAGGGTCACTCAGAGATGCAGTCGAGTGATATGAATGTGTCTGGACACCATTACCTGCATAGGTAGGAAAATTATGTCCAAAAAGGAGTATTTAAGGATGACAGGAAATTTTTATTATATATCAAAGTGTGTATATCTGAAGACATCATGACAATGTATTGGAATCTCCTGTTGGTAGTCAGGGAGAACTAGCAGGTCCTAAAAAAATGACATCAATAAAAATCACTTAAAGAGCTGACATGAGGAACAAAACTCATGTTCCCCTTGAGAATGTCATATTGCAGCTTAAGCCCACACCCTGGGCTGTCTTGGCTTCGTGATGGCGTCTTGCTTTGACAGCCTTTTGTTCTCTCTAGCTGATCTTTTGGCGGCCGGTATCAGCACATCAGTTAATGTGCTCTCCCTCCTGTTGGAACTGATTTGACTACAGTTCTGTTAGCTCGTATTTTCTCCCTCATTAAAGTGCCTATCTTCAGTTTGCTCGAAGGAGGTTGCCAGCCTGCAACCACTGTTGTGCTGTGGTGCCCTTTGGCTGGTGATTAATTTCCCCAACTACACAGGGTTCATTGCCTAGTTAGATTTAGTTTTACTATCAATTTGCAGTACACTAAAATATGTATGGAGGAATGCTCCCCCATTCATCAAAAAGTTATAGCTTTAATTTAGCATTTTTATTTAGGGAGTTTGGTGGCAAGCATTGCTGTGGCTGTGTAGCCAACTTCATTTCATAGGAGCAGTAGAGACACAGTTTAAAGTTTTAGCCTTCAGTGAGCCTTTCCTGTGCTCTCGAAACCTCTATGCTGCTTCTTCATTAGGAGGATGTGAAATGTCACTAGTGCTGTCACAAATGGCAACATTTGTGAGTGAGACCCTAAGTTAAGCCAATGTATAGGTTCAGTTCTGGAGACACTAATGTTAATGTCACTTGTTGTGGTAGTGCCACTTAGCTTTGTTCCAGAAATCTGAACGTGTGACTCTGGATCTGATCTTTTTCATGATTTTGACAGAAGCTGGAGTTTGGGACGCTGATATAAAGGTGAATAGATAGTTATTTCATTTAATATATCTAGACCTCCCTCTGAGATGTTTTAACCTACCATTTTCAAGGCTCATGTGGCTTTTTCACTTGCTTTAAGGGACTTGATTCTAGTTATATAGTATCTCTGAGTCCCAGTTTCTTCATCTACATAATAGAGAAGTCAGGGCTTCCCTGGTGGCACAGTGGTTGAGAGTCCGCCTGCCGACGCAGGGGACACGGGTTCGTGCCCCGGTCCGGGAAGATCCCACATGCCGCGGAGCGGCTGGGCCCGTGAGCCATGGCCACTGAGCCTGCGCATCCAGAGCCTGTGCTCCACAACGGGAGAGTCCACAACAGTGAGAGGCCCGCGCATCGCAAAAAAAAAAAAGGACAAAGGCCTTTAGGATTCCAACAGCTTGAAGGGCACTAGATTCTCCTCCTGGAAGAATCAAGCTCTTGGTCAAGGCTAGATCCCTGAGAACTATTGGTTTTGAGGCCTTTCCCTTCCCTGTTACCAAATCAGGCTTCTCTTTAGTGCCAGCCTTAACGTGAGCAGTAGGCCTGGAGTGATTTTACGACTGAACCTATTTATTTTCCTTCAACCTGGAGCCTGCCTGGGCATGTCTGTGTAACTGAAAAAGGCCTTCAGGGTAGGTGAGATAGGAGGCCAGGCTTGGAGGAAGGATAAGGTTTGGGTAGATGGAATAAGGGTGTGGTGTATGTGGAGGGGAGTAGAAACAATCCAGTTAGGAAAAAAATCGGCACTGTATTAACATGGTAGTGAAAACTCCAGTAAGTAGTACAGCAACAAGGGGAGCCTGGGCCTCACTTTTTACTCACGTACCTCCTACTGCTCCAAGAGATTTGAAGCCACCTTCGTGTAGACACACATTGTAGAACCCGTCATTCATCCTACAAACACGTATTGATTGCCGGTAATGACCTCACAACAGAGGCTGGGCTACCAAGATGGAAGATCCATGACCTTCCCTCAGGGAAGACCAACAGGCAAACAGTTAACTGTCATATTAAACAGTTAACTGAAAACAGCTAACAGACAAGGGGAGAGAGGATTGATTCTGTCTGATTCGGCTTCAGCGGGAAGCTCCCAGAGGAGATGCTCTTTGGCTGTAGAAGGATGAAAAGATGTCAGTCAGGAAAAGAAGAAGAGCTTGCAGGGGAGCCCCTCCTGGGCAGAGGGCACAGCAAGGGCAGATGGGGTGGGCTGAGAGCCTGTGTTGTGGTTACAGCACAGGGAGCATGGTTCCTGGTGAGCACAGTGTGGGGAACTGAACGGAAGGGAGAACGTGTTAAGTGCTGAGACAGGAGCGGGAGACTGGACCAAGCTGGGCTTTATTTTTGTGGGCTGTAGGGATTATAGGAGGGTTTTTTTTGTCTTTTTAAAAAGAATAATTTATCAATCGTCATAGATATCCTTTGGCCTAAACTATAGGCCAAATTTTTTCAAAAAATTTTAATTGACTTTATTTTTTTAAAGCAGAACAGTTTTAGGTTCACAGCAAAACTGAGGAGAAAGTACAGAGATTTCCCATACAGCATATACACCCTCCTCCACACATGCACAGCCTCCCCTGTTACTGACCTCCTCACCAAAGTGGTGCATTTTTTACGATCGATGAACCCACATTGACACATCATTATCACCTCAGTCCATAATAGTTTACATCACGGCTGATTCTTGGTGTTGTGCATTCTATGGATTTGAACAAATGTGTAGTGACGTGTACCCATCATTATGGTATCATACAGAGTATTTTCACTGCCCTAAAAATCCTGTGTTCTGCCTCTCTTCACCCCTTCCTCCAGCCTCCAACCCTTGGCAACCACTACTGTCTCCATAGTCTTGTCTTTTCCAGAATGTCATTTAGTTGGAATCATACAGTATGTAGCCTTTTCAGATTGGCTCTTTCACGGAGTAATATGCATTTAAGATTGCTCTATGTCTCTTCATGACTTGATAGCTCATTTCTTTCTAGCATTGAATGATATCCCATTGCTGTATATACCACAGTTTATCCATTCACCTACTAAAGGACATGTTGATCACTTTCAAGTTGTGATAATTATGAATAAAACTGCTGTAAACATCTATGTGCAGGTTTTTGTGGACACGCAAGTTTTCAACTCCTTTGAATAAATTCCAGGGAGTGCAATTGCTGGGGATTTTATGGTAAGAGTATGTTTAGGTTTGTCTGGATCATTGGTTTTTAAACAGAGACGTAATTGATCTTTAGTATAGAAAGAGAATCTGTAAATGTGCATATCAGTTTTTCTTTTCCACGGCTTATTTCTAGCCCTGTGGGTGCAAGTGCTGAGAGAATATCGCTCCTTAGGTGAATGGACACCACATCAAATAAAAATTTCTAAAACTCATATTCTTCCTTCTCCAATGCAGTATTTTGCTTCATGCAAATATGCATGCACATGTATGTATTCTTACACACCTCTCAATTATCTTAAGTGAGTATGAATTTATGTAGATTTACTAGATTCTTCATGGTACTTTATGTGCTAAAAAATATATCTTGATGTTGGTGTATTTAACAGCATGAGAGAAAAAATACACTCTTTAGGGGTGGGAGGAAACAAATAAAAATGAAATACACTTTTTAATTGGGTGTATTTTATAAAAAGTTTTTTAAAGTCAAGTGTGTGTATAAAGTTTATGTGAGAAAAAACAGGAGCGCTTTGTTTCAGGAAGATCTTCTTTATCTGGTAGGTTGACAGTTTTTAGCCTTCTTAAGTGAATTTATAAATGAAAAAGTAGTCACACTTCTACATTTTATTTGCTGTAACCTTCTTTCATCAGCATACAGCACATAGTGTATGCTGATGGACCATGTGCCCTGTGTTTTTAAAATCAGAACCTTTCAGAAGAGCTGGATGTCTGAGTGGCTGCAATGGTTTAGGACATAAACTGCTAAAAAATAATTTCAATACTTTTAAACAAAATCCATTTCTCTTTGTTATATGTTCCTTATGTAACACAACTGTAGTGAAAGATGTGGTATTTTTCTTTTTTTCCCTGTCTCCTCATACCCCTGAGAAGTTAAGGAAAACACTCCAAGCCTAACAGATCATGTCAAATATTTGGTTTGGTAGGATTAATATTTTACTACACAGCGACAGTGGGAGCACTGTCCTAGTTTTAGGGATGATTATGTAAACTAATGAGCCCAATCCATTAGAAAACCTTAGGGAAAGAAAAAGCTATTTATCATGTGTATTACACTGACTGCACTTAGAGGACAATGAAGTAGGTATTAAATACCTACAATGGGGTTACATTTAATTAAAGTTGCTCTTTTTGTGATGCTACGGTTAATAATTATGACACTGTGCAAATGTTTAATATTTCTTTATGAAAAAGCTTAATTGGTTTATTATTTTGTGCCTTGCTCTCCACTGGCTTAGAATGGACTTTTCACTTAAGTTTACCATGGTCTCTATTTTCTTTACAACAGATAGCTGATTCACTTTGTTATAAAGCAGAAACTAACACACCATTGTAAAGCAATTATACTCCAATAAAGATGTTAAAGTTAGTTGGCTGGGGGAGTTGTAATTGACTATCTCAGCCACTAGAGGGAGGTGACTCTAGTATTTATTCTGGGGAGAGCAGGTGTTTAATTTCTCTGATCCTGTGCCTATTCCTTGACCCTTAACCTGGAAGGACCTATCCTTAGCATTGGGATCACTCCTGCTCCTAGCATAGAGAGCAATCTCTGGGAAGGAAAAGGAAGATAAGGACACTGGTCCAGGACTTGGCATCTGGATATATCTGCCTGAAAATTGGGGTCCATCTACTTCCTTCAACATAGCTCCCAGTAGATGAGCAGCTTTGTTGGGGAAAGTGAGTGATTCCTCCAGAACCATTTCATGCATTAGGTCTGAAATAACAGTAACATGACTAATATTTCTAGAATATCAGGCACTGTTCTCAACACTCGAAAAATACTAACATAATCCTAGCAACAGTCCTGGGAGGTAAGTACTCGTATTCTCATTTTATAGAATAGAAAACTAAGGCACTTATCCAAGATCACAGAACTAATAAAGATCAATGCTGTAATTACAAACCCAGGCAGTGGCTCCAGAATCCGTGTTCTCATCCCTATGGGAGATCACTTCTCTGTACATACCCAGTTTCCCGAGCACAAAGAGACATTCGTAGAATTATGCCAAGGGGATAATTGCAAGTTTGATGCAAAGGGGAAAGGTGTTTTTGTTCAAAAAACACAAAAAGAAAACTGCAGGATCAAAATTTATACCATATTTTATCCATGAAAACATACATTTTTTTCCACATTTTAACCTGACTCCATGTCTGAAATCAGGTTGTGCTTAGAGCTTTATTAGAGGAATATTTGTCTGTCAACATAACATATCCACTTTATTAATTGTTAAATTTAACATTCATAAAATTGTAATCTTTGCAAACAATTTCTATTTTAGATCTTCGCACTTCATGAGAATTCTCAAGTGTGTGTGATGACTAGTTTAGCTATAAAGCAAAAATGTGAAATACTTAAAACATATCTCACGGGGAGAAAAAAAGATTTAATATGTGATTTGGGTGTATTTTAATACATTTGATAGTATGTCAATTGTGACTTCCAAAGGTAAGAGTTCTTAGGACCTTGATGTTTTTTAAATGGCCCTGAATTCTCTTCTTGGATTCTCAGAAGCACCTTTTAACCATGTCTCTCTCCTCCACCCCTATTTATACATTATCTGGTTAAGGCTACTTATTTTCCCTTTAGGAAGCCAGATAAGCTCATCGAGTCTTTAAAAATAGCAACAGTATGGAATATCTGGGGAAAGCTGTTTGTCTTCACAGTGATTTTGCCCAGTCATTGATCAGTTGAGGTTCTCATTGCGTCACTAAAGTATGTGTCAGCCCAGAATTACTCAAGCAAACTGGGCAGAGTCTTTAATATTTGGAAATAGATACACAACAGCAACGCAGGTGTGTGGGTTTGGTTAAAACTCATATTGGCACACAAGCATAGCCCTGTGAAAATGCTGTTTTATATGGTGAAGTGTTATTTGTTTTCCCCCACTGACATGTTGAAACCAGCTCCTTTAAGGAAAGGAATACAGTTTCAGAGGAACTTTTTAAGAGAGTTCCCAAGAGTCTGCAATTAAACACATTCACACTAAGTAAAAGCATTTTCAACCAAGAAAGAAGGAAATGTTTTTCTAGAATAAGTAAAAATATGATCAATATTTTTACTTAAAAGAATTTTTATACTGTTTATCTTAAATATGTTTTAAATGATATTTGTATTCCATGTCTCATTTTCATTAATTTTTTTTTTAATCTGTAGTCAGTGTCAGAAAAGTCAGGCTGACTCTCTCTCTCTCTTTCTCTCTCACATACACACACACACACACACACACACAAGCTGAGAATTTTGCTTTTGTCGCTTTTCTCTAGACCTCTACCTTAGGGCATTTCTCTGCTATCTGGCAAGTCCACACAGGTTTCGTAGGGAGAAGCCCAAGAAGTGAAATTCAGACTTAAGAGTCTGCCAGTTGCTGACAACTCTATGGAAGGTTCATTGTGGCAAGAAGTTAAAATAATTTCATAAGATGAAATTTATGGATCGTCAGTGAATTTCTGTTACTCATGCTCTGCTTATTCTCTTTAACCAAAGAAAGAAAAATAAATTTTTATATGGCCTTGGAAATACTATGAGTTTTGTTTTGAAATCAATAATAAATTTTAATTAGAAGTATATTCTATTTATGAAGTCAGTTTTCACACCCAAATTTAAAGAGCCATGTGACCACAACTATTCTGTATTCCTTCATCTCTCAGGTGATGATACATTTATGTGGTCATATTTCTCTATGAGATTTTTTTTTAAAGTTACTTAACTACTCTTGGAAACTTTGAGATGTGAATCTATTCTAGAGTTTCTAGGAATCTGACAGGTAGATTAGATATGATTTCACTGGCAAAGGAGATGTTGTTATTGTTTTATTTACTGGGCTATTTGAAGGAAAATAGCATAGGTTTTAGTTATTCCCTCTGGAAATGCCGAGTCTTTGGATGAAAATTAAAAATAAACAAGGTTCAGAATTGTTGCAGTGAAAGCTTCTCAAGACATGATGACTCTGAAATGTAGGACCTTAAATTCCTGTATCATTCAAAGAAGCAGTTATGCCTTAATCTCCTCTGAGGTAGCCAACGGCATAGGAGAAGGACACATTTTTGTGGTACTTAGTATGCATTTATAAAACCTGGCTGTCTGGTTTACATACTCTGGTCTGTTCATCTGTTCATTGTTTCCCACTTGTTCTTTCATTTGCTTCCCTTGGAAGTAGCACATTGAAAAATTCAATAATTTATGGTGTGGCACTTACTTATGAGACGTCACAAAGACTTCTTTCCTCCTTCCTTTCCAAAACTGTCCTTGTTTGCCTACTTATGCTAACCAGTGGGCTCAACCCATTGATCACCTGTTGACAGGTGGGTATTAGATCCACTCAGAACTTCCATGCCTTGACTTATATCAATTTTTTTAAAACACATACTAAAAAGCCCTTTGTGATTTGTGGGACTGGGCCAGAGCTTTCCATTTATGAAAATTATATGCAGCAGGCTTTGCTCCCCAGAAAGGCTGAAAGTAACAAACAATACCTCATGTTTTATGCACTCTATGGATACCTGGCAACCCACTGAATTGCATATAGTCACCCCTCAGTACCCACAGGGGATTAGTTCTAGGACCCACCATGGGCACCACAATCTGTGCACGCTCATGTCCCTTTTATAAAATGGTGTAGGATGGTGGGCCCTCTGTAGCCATGGATGGGGAAACAGCGATTACGGAGAGCTGGCTATATCTGACCCCATTTCTGGGACACAGTCAGTAGATGGATCTATGAGAGCCATGAATTCTGCAGTTATGTTTTTAAAGCTGTGGTACTAGACTCTAATAAAGGATAAATAGAAGGAAAAGGTTATTTTGAAGGGGAGAGAAAGGACTTGATAGTATCAAATGCCACTCCAGATGCCCAGATGTTCAGTTTGAGCCCCTGGCAATTTATAGTTTAGTGTTTGTGAACAACTGAAGGTTATCCCTCCCCGAGCCTCCACCAGAGGTAGCCCAAGCCTTCCTGCTTTTTCTGTGTGTTTTGCATCAGGCGGTGTTATTCTGAAGGTATTTAGAGTTGTTTCGGGGAAGATGAGTTGGCAGCAAGGCAATTTGATATAATCGTGGAGCAAGTTGCTGAAGACCAGGAAATAACTGTTAAAATTTACAGTGTTCTTTCATATATACTAAAACAACAATAGCAGAAATAAAAGACTGAAATAAATCACTTAGGAGGAACTGTGTTCAGTTTTCTATGATGCCTACAAATCCTTTTCTGTATGCATACGTGATTTCATATGATAATAATCATACTGTAGTTAAACTTTTTCTCTTGTCTTTTTCAAGTTACAAATAACCATGCTTTTATATAATCTATAATGATCACTTTTGGTGGCTGCATAATTATTTAATAAGTCTTCTACCCTTGATGCTTGTGTGGAAACTAAGAGACGGTAGAATCTATATCAGGGCAAGGTTTTGCGTCTTCACTTCTGGTTTTCTCTGATGAAAAGCAGTGGGGAGATGGCATGATGGCCACCTCTCATTGGGAAACTCGTCTCCAGATTCTGATTGGTACCCTCATCCACTGAACTCAGACTCCTGCAGTCAGGGGTGGACTCTGCCCCACACCTGCTCCTTGTACCTTTCTCTAAAACTTTCAATCCTCTTGAAAATGTAAACCCAGCTATGTGGAGAAAAGGGAACCCTCCTACACTGTTGATGGGAATGTAAATTGGTGCAGCCACTATGCAAAACAGTATGGAGTTTCCTTAAAAAACTAAAAATAGAGTTTCCATATGATCCAGTCATCCCACTCCTGGGCATATACCCAAAAAAGGTGAAAACTCTAATTCGAAAAGATATATGCACTCCAGTGTTCATAGAGGCACTATTTACAATAGCCAAGACATGGAAGCAACTTAAATGTCCATCAGCAGATGAATGGATAACGAAGATGTGACATATATATGTATGTATATACACATAATGGAATATTAACTAGTCATAAAAAAGAATGAAATAATGCTATTTGCAGCAACATGGGTGGACCTAGAGATTATCATACTAAGTGAAGTAAGTCAGAGAAAGACAAATATCATATGATATCAATTAAATGTGAAATCTAAAAAAACGATAAATTAAAAACAGAAATAGACTCACAGACACAGAAAACCAACTTATGGTTACCAAAGGGGAAGGGGAAGGGGAGGGAGGGATAAATTAAGAATCTGGGGTTAACATATACACACTACTATATGTAAACTAGATAAACAGCAAGGACCTACTGCATCACACAGGGAACTATACTCAATATCTTGTGATAACCTATAATGGAAAAGAATCTGAAAAAGTATATATATATATATATATATATGTGTGTGTGTGCGTGTGTATATATATATATATGTATGTATGTATGTAGAACTGAATCACTTTATTGTACACCTGAAACATTATAAATCAACTATACTTCAATTTAAAAAAATGGAAACTATAAAGCCAGCTAAATAGTCGCATCTTCAATATTATCAACTGAAACATTAATCCTTAGTTAAACCCTCAGATGGGATTGGTTGACTGTGAAATAAGAGCAGGACTGAGATGTAGGAATGGGCACTTGCCAAAGAGGAATAGAGGTGCTAGGACAGGAGGTGGACAGAGGAGGCTGATTGTCCAGGGTTGCTCAGATCAGCTGTGTCTGTTCACCTTTGCAGCTCCTCTTAAATAGGATGGAAGGTTTTGCTGTGGAAGCTGACATAGCTGAGCCGGGGGCCCCGGGCTGCGAGGAGGTCTTCAGCAGGTTGCACACCTTGAGCACTACCGCTGTGGTGCTCTCGCTTCTCCTCTGATCACAGCAGTGAGTTGTTTGTGCTGATCATGTCCCCAGTAGGACTGAGTTTCCAGCCTCAGATAAAGGTCACCCTGCCTGAGTTCCAGTTTTTAGTCACTTTTTTCAAGAAAGACAAAGTAACTTTACTTCAGGCATACTTGTTGTGAAGGAAAAGTCAAAAGCTGATAGTGTGTTCTGATTCATTTCTTAGTGAGTCATTAAAATCTGCCTAAAAATCATAGACTTAAATTTCTATTGTTCTTTTTATTAATCATCATGAAGGCTGTCAATAATGGCAGTGCTTTAAAAGAAAAATCATCCAACCAGTTGACAAAAGCCAACATGGTTTTGGAAGCATCCCCCTAGGGCTTGTGGGTAGAAACCCACAAGCCTTCTATTAGGGAAATAGAAAAATAATCGGTTTAGTTTTTTTTTTTTTTAACTAACTTTAGAAAATAATGTATGTGCATCCATGCATTCTGCTGAGTATATACTGTGTACTCTGAGGCATACACAGATGAATAAAAACTGACCTTGTACTTGGAGAGCTTAAAGCCTAGTGGAGAGTTGGACCTATAAACACGTCATCGTGCACAGTAGAATGAACGCTATAAAAGAGGAATGTATATGCATAAAATGCTTTGGCGATCCAGGAGAAAAAACACTCAGGCATGCGAGAGAAAGTTAGGTAGACTGTGCTCTTGAGAGGTGACCTTTCAGTTCACACTTGAAAGATGAGCAGAAGTTTTCCAGGCAGAGGAGGTAGAAATTCTAGAAACAGGGAACAGGATGTGTACAAAGGCAATGAGGTATGGCAGAGCTGCTGTGTCTGGGGAGCTTCAAGTGATTCAATATTTCTGACAAGTACATATTTTACTCTTATTGGAGCATAAAGCACGAAGGGGCACATGTCAAAGGATGAGGCAGGAGAGATAACAAGGGACTGCACTATCAAGTATTCCATTTAAAGAGATTTTGATTTTCCTATGAAAAACCTCTAAAACCTTAATGTAGATAAGAATCCCCTGGGCACTTTGGTAGAATGCACATTCCTGGGCTTCACGTTCTGAAATCCTAAATCAGGGAGTTTGGAGAAGCCTCCCCAAATCTGCATTTCTAACAAGCAATCCAGGTAATTCAAGCATAGTAGGACAGAAACCATCCTTGAAGAAATGTTGCTTGCAGCAGTGGGGAGCTACTGAATCTTGTTTCACAGGAGAGTGAAATGATTATATACATACGATGGAGCTGGGCAGCTCTGGAAGAATAATTTGAAGTGGGGAGCAGGGAGAGAATGGAATTAACCCAGGCAGGAGGTAATGGAGGCCACGACCAGGGTGAGGCCAGTAGGGAGAAAACCGGAAATACCGTTGTTCTTTTATCACTTTATATACAGTAAAAGCTCTCCCAATTTACTTTTCTCCCATTTTCTAATTTTCCAAACTAGTGTATTTTTCTGCCACTTTTGAGTGGGATTTTCTCTTTTCTCTTCAGTTTTCTATTTCTGCCATGTACATGTCATCTACCCTTGTTCTTCTTTAACCTTGATATATTAGCACTCTTTAGAATTCTGTGTCCTAAGAGCCACTGGTAGAGATAATTCTTGTTTCATGTTGATAGATGTTCATCCATCTCCCATCTATCACTATAGTGGATGACATGATTGGCTATTGTTGTAGCTCTTATTGACTGGAATAACTTATGTTTGAAAGTTTGTTGATCCCTTTGAAGATTAATATGGTTGTCTTCTATGACATGTATGACAATACATTGGTTCAAAGAATATTTCCATGGTTGGTACCAGAAACTTGGTCGCAGCCTTTCAGTCCTCAGAGTCTAGCTAAGTAAAGGCAGTAAAATCTGAATTATCTAGCCTCATATAGAGTAATGTTTCTATGTGCTGAGGGGAGGGGATCCCAAATTATAGCTAATATAATTCTTGGAAATTAAGAGCATCACTTTTTACTGCACCCATATTTGGCTAATATTAAAACTGAGCTTGCTTTAAAGAGTATATAATTTTTCTGAGCAATGAAAGAAGACAGCTTTCATCTGTGGCTCAGTGGAGGGAAGCAGGTCTGGAATTCAAAACTGCTCACATAAAATGCACAGCCTGACCAATCTGCAAGTAATAACATATATATTCAACCGAAAACAAAGCTCAGTATGGATTCATAGCCCAGTCAACTTTGCAAATACCCATTTGCCCAGTTGCCATAGACAGGTAAGGTTTTATGTCTGGAAAAGAGATATTTTTCATTTTTATTTATAGAATTCCCGAGAGTAGAGAAGACTTCTTTTTTAAAGCAATTTTAGTATATATTTCTAAGGCTTATAGAGCTTTTACATAGTGCATTAATTTTGTTTGTCAAAAAGCAGCAATCAAATTTTATCAAATTTTGGGGTTAAGGTGTGTGTCTTAAGTTTGTAAACGCTTCTAAGTATTCGTAAGTTCTCAGGCGCTTGAACTTTCAGATCCTGATAAGACTGTCAAATGGAAACTAAGGGATTCTTCCTAATTAAAAATAATATAGAGTTATTATTAAAAAGAATAAAGAGGAATAAAATCACCATAATCCCATACTCATAAATGTCCACTAAAAATGCTTTGTTTACTTCCATCTCTTTTATTCATGTACCTTCATATTTACGACATTGTAAATAATTTACATCATAGAACTCCATTTTTTCCTTTTTTTAAAAAAAAATATTTCAGGAGCATTTACCACTTATTACATATTTTTTAAAAGCATTGTTCTCGTTTCCTATGGCTACTGTAACAAATACCAACAAATGAAGTGGCTTAGAACAACATATATTTATTCTCTAATAATTCTGTAGGGTCTAAAGTCATTTTCACTAGGCTGAAATCATGGTGTCAGCAGGGCTGAGGTCCCTCTAGAAACACTAGGTAGAATCTGTTTCCTTGCCTTTTCCAGTTACTAGAGCTGCATTCCTTGTATGCTTTGACTCTGGATCTTTCCTCCATCTTCAAAACCATCAGCATGTCATCTTGCTTTAGTGTCATATTACATTCTTCTATAATCAAATCTCCTTCTGCCTCCCTCTTATAAGACATTTGTGATTACATTTAGGGCCCACCTGGATAATATAGGCTAATCTCCTTGTTGCGATATCCTTAATTTAATCACATCCGCAAAATTCCTATTAAGGTAACATATTTACAGGTTCAAGGAATTAGAACCTCGTATGTTTGGAATGCATTACTCTTTCTACCACAATGGTCTTTATTGGTTTTATAATATTTCATTTTATGGCTGTTCAATATTTATTAACAGTTGCCCTTGTACCTTTGGGTTTTTCCCAATGTTATACTATTACAAGGAATTCTAAGATTAATTTTCATATGCATAGATTTTTGTGCATTTACTCAATTAGATTTGTGTAATTTCTAGAATGCGGACTTAGTTCAAATATATATGTGTGTGTATATTATTTATATGTATATATGCACACATAGACATTTATATGTAAATATCTGTGTATATGTACACATACGTCTATATGCATGTGCATATGTGGTGTGTGTGTTTTCATTCTCCAGATTACTTTCCAGAAAGTTGGTAAAGCGTATTTATCTCCTTGTGCTCTCACCAGCATTGAGTATTACCTTTTTTTTAGTCTTTGCCAGTTAAACAGGTAAAAAATACCTGATTGATGTTTTAATTGCATTTCTGTGATTTATGAAAAGTGAAAATATTATCACTTTTTATGCTTAACATCATATTTATTCTCCTATGAGTTAATATTTCTTTAAAAATTTTGTTGTTCAAATAACGTATGCTAATGCATATATAAGGAATCTAAAAAAAGGGTACTGAGAACGGACTTGAGGACACTGGGGGGGAAGAGGAAGCTGGGACGAAGTGATAGAGTGGCATGGACATATATACACTACCAAATGTAAGATAGATAGCTAGTGGGAAGCAGTCGCATAGCACAGGGAGATCAGCTCGGTGCTTTGTGTCCACCTAGAGGGGTGGGATAGGGAGGGTGGGAGGGAGACGCAAGAAGGAGGGGATATGGGGATGTATGTATACATATAGCTGGTTCACTTTGTTGTACAGCAGAAACTAACACAACATAATAAAGCAGTTATACTCCAATAAAGATGTAAAAAGGTAAAAAAAGTTTAAACACACCTAAATTGAAACAAAATGAAAGGTTAACATTCAGAAAAAAAATTTTGTTGTTATAAAAATGATATAAATTAATAAATCCAATGATTGAAGCTTGCTTGGGAAATCCTTGGCTAAAAACTTTTGTGTCTTCGCTGACACATTATCCTCTGATTTGTGGAATAATTTGAGTCAACTTTAAGAATGGAATAAAATTCTGATTTCTACAGAAGCACATGGTTTCTACCTCTGTCTGTATATGTTCCCTATGTGGTACTTCAATGGAAATTTTTACCTCTTATTTTAATGGGATAATTTTCAATAACTGTAGATGCCTGACCTGGAAAAATATTCAAGAAAAGAAGAACTGATAAATTAACCTTAATCTTATATTACAGAAAGGTCTTAGTGTCAGCTACTAAAGGGCTAAATATAACCACACTGACCCACTTAATTGACATTTCTTATAATTGCACTGTAATTCATGCTCAGGAGCTGGATGAGAAATGATGTACCTTAGACCAAGCTTCTGGATCAAGAAACACCATGTCCTTGAAGTTAATTCCAGATTGAGAGTCTAATGTAATGATTAGTGTCTGAGGTTCACTGTTACTCAAAAAGCATTTTGGATTTCATACAAAGTAGTTAGACACATATTTACATGTGTCTACGGATACACAGCTACATGTGCGTGGTCTCTTTTCTGAGATTTTGAAATCTGAGTCAGTAGGCCTAACAGGTACAGTGTATATGAATAATGGTATGGGCTCATGAAGTTCCAAGAGGAATAGACAGAAAGGGCTTTTTAAAACAGGTAAGGGATCCGTCTTAAAAATACTTGCTTTCAAGTATCTTTCTAACCCTGAGCAAATTCTTCCTCCCTTTATCCCTTGTCTTAACATTCATCCTAATGGTGTATTGAGGATTAAAAGATGGAGATACAGCCCCTGCCCTCACGGAGCTCTTACTCTAAGGGGGAGTGATCTGCAAACATACAGATTCTGATATGGTAGGGGAACACTTTTCATGCAGGAGCTCTCAGGTGCAGAGCTCAATAGAGGGATACCTAACCCAGTAGGGGTAAGGAGGCTCATAGGAAGGCTGTCTACACTAAGTGGCAAGGAAGTTTGGTCTTAAAGCAGTCTAGAAGTTAGCCTTCCTATTTGTCAGATGTTGGCGTTGGTCTCGAAGTATCGCTCTCTGCTCCATAATTGGATTGCTTAGCTCTGTTAGAGGCCAGTGCTCTGCTTGGTTTATTGATGGATCTTGCAGACAGCTGATTTTGAACGGAGAGACACACTCTTCTCTGTTTCTCTCCCAGTAGTCTCCTTCCTGCGGGATGACCCCCTCCAGCCCTGTAAGTATGACACATTTTCTAGCAGCCTAACTCCTCTCCCAGGGGAGATTAGGCTATGGGGCTTCTCCCAGGACCCGGCGTGAGAGTCAGTGATAGGGTAGATAGAGTGCTAGGGTAATATGCTTACAATCAGTGATTCTGAAACCCTCCCTGGTCCTGTGAGCTGGGCTGCTACCATGCATATTCTTTTTTTTTAATTAATTTTTATTGGAGTACAGTTGATTTACAATGTTGTGTTAGTTTCTGCTCTAGAGCAAAGTGAATCAGTTATACATATACATATATCCACTCTTTTTTAGATTCTATTCTCATATAGGTCATTACAGAGTATTGAGTAGAGTTCCCTGTGCTATACAGTTATCTGTTTTATATATAGCAGTGTGTATATGTCAGTCCCAATCTCTCAGTTTATCCCTCCCTCCCTTTTCCCCCTTGGTAACCATAAGTTTATTTTCTACATCTGGGACTCTATTTCTGTTTTGTAAATAGGTTCATTTGTACCATTTTTTTAGATTCCACGTATAGCGATAGTCATATATTTGTCTTCCTCTGTTTGACTTCACTCAGTATGACAATCTCTAGGTGCACCCATTTCGCTGCAAATGGCACCATCATATGTTCTAAGCTACTTATCTTTTGTACAAATCAAGGAGTCGCTAATTTGGGAGAAAAGTGCTTCATTTCCCATGTCTATCTGTTCTCTCCTCTTTAATTTTGTGAAGTTATTGGTTATTTGCTACATTTTCTGAGCCTCTGATTCTCCTGGGATCCAGGGAACACCTGAGGAAAATATCACATTCTCTTCCCATTCTGGCTCATATTTAGTCTGAACTTTCCCCTCTCGGACCTTGTCCTTCAACCTGCCCTTGTGGATTATGTACTTCTCTACTTAACCTATCAGGAAAGAGAAATCAGTTTTATTTGGTTTCCTTTGTTTTATCTATTCCCTTTAGAAATCTGAATCTCTCTTGCCCTATGATATTGTTTAAAAATGTTTTTTTAATGTGCCCAGCACGATGTAACCCTACTTATTATCCATCTCTTAGCTTTTCAGCATTCAGATTTAGCCCTACGAGTTAATTTTCATTGATCGTTTTTTATCTTCCTTCACATTTTAGCAATGTAAGCAAAAAAATTTGCTTAGTAATTCTAGAAGAGCTTTCTTACAACCCGTTCCCATTGATGCAACTTTCTTTATATTTCTAGCCCAGCTTTTAAGCTTTATTTCTTAAGGTATACAGGGATTACAAGCATTGCTCATTCAGGATGGGCAATGTGCTCTTCACACTCCTATACGCAAAACTCTCAAGACAGCATTTAGAAGATGACCAAAGTACACCTGTAGGTATGGACAGCCTTGGGGATGTAGTCACTTCTGGGTACTCTGATGACAAGAGTGGACAGAGATCAAAGTAAATTTATAGCAGAATCCCCAGACCAGGCCATGATCAGAATACATTTTGAAACTCAGTATTAACTCCACTTGCCCTCGTATCTTTTCATTGGACACGGCCTCATGGCAAGCGTGTCAGTGCAGGGAGCTGACAGCTTCCCAGGCCTCATGCTTACACTAGAAGACTTAATCTCCTATAGCGTCTAAGTTCAAGGCGAGGCTCCAGGGATATTAACCTTAATGCTGTTCTGTGTAGGGTGAAGGAAACCCTACTGAATAAGCATGGGTCAGCGGATGGAACATAGACAGGAGAATTCAAGTCAGTGAAAAGAACCTGGAATCTTGTATATGTAGGAGAGGGGTTAACAGTGAAGAATTTGACCCTTCATTAAATACTTACCTCATCTTAAGCTGGCATTTCAGGAGCTTGACAAGCTTATTTTTCAATCTCATTCACCTTTCTCATAAAAACAATGACTGATAATATCAACCTGATTAAATGAATGAGCATTCTGGATCACAAAACTTGTCCAGTGCTGTATAGGCTTAGTTGTGCAATAAGTAGAAAATCTGACTGGATGACCTAGATCGGCTGTAGTCTTAAGAATTTCCAATAATCTCAATTCCTTCGTAGTTCCGTAGCCAGAGTTTTACTGCATTTGCAACTAAAATATGCTTTAGTTTCTGCTCATATAATTATTTTGTCTGTAGAAAAATGTCAGCAGTTCTGACAATTTTAATTCTTGTATTTGCTGACTGCATTACCTTCTGAATCATAAGTTCCCAAATCAAGTCAGACAGGTTAGAAGACAGGTTACACTTCAGTGTCACACCTACTCCTACTCTTAAAGAAGTGTGGGGATATATCAGCCACTTCCACTGTATTAACTAATTCATTTCCGGTTCTTCACTCACTTTACCAATTTTTATTTTTCATTTTGGATACAACCCCAATTCTTGAAGCCTTTGAAGTGCAAAAAACATTAAAGGAAACATTAAATGTTTAAAGTAAACAACATTAAAGTAGTTTAAAATACTCAGGTCTTTACCCAGCACCTTGAGAATCTGCACGGTGGATTCCCCAAAATGTACAGGGTGGAGAGAGTTATGACATCTGCTGCCCACAGACCAAAATATGTATTATTCAGTCAAGAGAAGAAATTAATGTTTTATTGATTTATCCATTTTATTGCTATCATTTTTATGGGTGTTGCCCACATATGTAGGCTTTTCTGGAAGGACCATGGAGGATATGAGAGTTGGTGGTGCAGAGTTGCCCCAGAGTTCAATCATCCAGAACTTGACTCTCGCCCACTGTATCACTACAGTTTACCTCTCCTCAAACACCCACACAGGAAGTCCTTCCTTGTTGTTTCAGCCTTTTTCATCTTTGCATTTGAAGGTCCTTCCACATGGTAGTTATTTCAGTATTCAAGGACAGCTGTTGCTTGTTCCCTAACTCTTTTCTTTTCCACATTCACCAGAGTTCCTTCAACCCACAGTTTATATAGCACACTTTCAAGTCCCCTTTCACCAGCTTCATTGTTCTGCTCTGAGCAGCCTCTGATATGTAATTATCTGGATACCTAAAGAGTGAGCACAAAAATTTTTCCCTGGGCTTATCTTTGGGGATGGGGTAGGGGGTAGGATTCAAAGAGAGTTTCCCCTGGATTTGGTTGTGACATTTCTTAAAGCCATGTTAAGACCTGAAGAATGTTAGCCTAACACTTCTGTTTCCAGTTACAGAACATAGATAAAAATGAATCAATAAGAGAAAGTCTTTAGAGTTTAAAAATATCCTCCTGGGATTCTTAAAAATTCAGGATTCCTTGAGAAACTCAATTGACCTGCTAAAACGGATAAATTTCAGGGCATCTTGAAAGAAAGAATAGATACCTGAGCATCTGAAGTATCTCCATTCAAAAAACATGTCTTGAATGCTTACATAAATCAGGAACTGTCAGCTTGTAGAAGTACAGAGATCAATAAAACATGACTTTAGCCTTGAGGAAGCTCATAGACTAACAGGAAAGGCAGCAGTAAACAGTCAATTGTAATACAGTGTGACCAGCACCCCTGTAGAGGCATCTTCAGAGTGCCATGAAAGTAGAGAGTATGATGTAGGATGCCCTCTGCTCCAGTCTTGCATCTCTCTGCATGGTATTCTTTTAGCTTCTGCATATTGCCAACATTTATGTGCGTTGTGCTCTAGACACTGCATGAAGGGTTTTATGTATGTCATCTCATTTATGTGTGTGAACCTCTTAGAGGTTGGTCCTATCATGGACCCCATAAAAACAGGGAAAATGAGCAGACATTAAGTGACTTGCTTAAGGTCACAGTAAGTGTTGGATGCAGAATTCAAACCCAAGATTCTTGCTCTTAAGCAATGCTCTATACTACCTATCTCAGAGAAAGCCTTTATCTAGAGTGGTGGTTCTCAACCAGGAGCAATTTTGCACCCCCAAGGAACATTTGGCAATGTCTGTAGACATTATTGACGATCACAACTGGCATCTATTGGGGAGTGATCATGGAGGCTGCTAAACATCCTGCAATGCACAAGACAGTCCTCCAAACAAAAAATTATCCAGCCTAAAATGTCAACAGTGCAGAGGTTAGGAAGCTCTGCTCTGGAGTATGGTACTATCTTTGTGCCAGCCTTTAAAAAATACTTTTTTGGATATTTAAAAGCATTTTTTTAAGAGAAGACATGGCTTAGTATGGGGCAAAAAATATTGGACCAAGTCCCTAAGTATCTGGTGAAGTGTATTTTGCCATGTAAAATTGAGAAAATATTGTCTTCTTTGTCTACCTTTGTAGATTTCAAGGATCTGAGGAGGCCCATCAGAAATTCTTAGAGTGCTTGGGGCGAAAATATTTCTGGGGGTCCCCAGGATTAAAGAGCATCTCAAAGTAGACTCCTGTTCTTTGTTTAGCCCCATCCCTTGTCAGCTGACCCCCCATCCCCTTTTTCCTCACCCTTATCTTTCTATAAGCAAGTTTGTTCCCAGTATTTACTGATTGAACTAAACCATTTTTAAAACGTTATTTTTGATTAAACATTTTTTTAAAATTTATTATCTCTTGACATATTACACCAGATTAAAGTAGCTAATTTAAATTCTAGTGTTTTCTTTATATACTTAATCATAAGCATTGGTGGGTTTGGGGAGTTATTGGAATCCTGTGGTTTTCTTCAAAATGAATAACTGTAACATTGGTTCAACCTCCCCTTCATTCCTTCCTTTCAAAGTCTTAACACTCACGGCAGGAAAATGATTCTAGCATTGGTTAACTAAGTGCCAGGTCGTATCTTCACAGGTAGTGGTTGACCAGTCCCTAGATAGGGTGAAGCCAGACAGGTGTGCGCTGTAGCAATTCATCAAATGGATGTAAACTCAAAAATAAAGTTTACTGAGGTTTTAGGTGAGTGTGGCATTCCCTCGGCGTGCTTTTCCTACACGACAAACAGCGTCCCTCGGCAGAGCCATTACTGACTTTCTTGGAGTGTTTTCCTGGTGATCCAGTCTTCAGTGAATCACGCATCAGCCTCCAGGTGTGTGTGCGCTGTGCACTCTCCACCGGGTTCCGGATCGCGCTGGGTTTAATTTCTTTGGGGGGACCGATCCACCAGGGGCTCCGCGCTGGGGGCGCGGCGGCGGGAGATGCTAGGGTGTCCCAGTCCTCCTGGGCTCACGCACCGGTCCCGTCTGCTCCCCTTTCCCATGAGGCCCCGCTCCTATGGGGAGTGTCTGCGGTGGGGACCGGTCCCGCCGCCTGGCCCCTTCCCGCTGAGGCTGCACAAAGGTGTCCGGCTGGAGTCCGCCAACAGGCCAGCTTTCTATAAGTGCTTTTAAGTTTCCGTTTTTCGAGGAGGGGCGAAGAAGAGGAGCTTTTTCCATTTACATTCCTTTCCTTGTATGTAGATACCGAGAGGAAACTCAGCACTGGGCATGTTCGGATGTTGAATGGTTTTGCTGATAAGCACCAGCCTCCCGGAACCAAAGACTTAAACTAGTCCTCTCCCCTGCCCATCCCCACCCCCCCGCAGGAGCTGCAAATGGTATCTGCCAAACAGATGACAAAGTACCTTGGACTGAATCACACACAGACAACATTTTGAGCCGAACGCACGGCCCAACTCTTGTAATTACTGTTTATAGCTGGCCAAGGCTGACCAGGAGAGGGCAAACCCAGGAGGAAACAAGTTTCCTGAACCTTGGAGAAATAGCTGTGTGTTGATTAAAGGCTAGAACGGGTACTTTTCACTCACGCTCCAAGTTGTTCTTGAGATCACAGTTCGCAGCACGTTTCCTCTGGAGGCAGTGAGTAGATAATTGGGATCTTTTTTGTCTTTTTTTTTCCCCCTCCTCCCTCCGTTTTGGTCTTATGGCCTTGAACCTACAGTGAATTGAAGCGAGAAAGAAATGGATATGTCTGACCCAAATTTTTGGACTGTGCTCTCAAACTTTACTATGCCTCATTTGAGGAGTGGGAACCGGCTTCGGCGAACACAAAGGTAAAAAACGTGGGGGTCCTTTTAGCCTGGAGAGGGAATGAATGCTTTGGCTTAGGAGGCTGCCCGGCTGCCTGGGCCCCCTTAGCAACTGGGGTTTTGTTGATTGGGTTACAGTTTGAAAAGTTTATACTCTGCTGGGGGGCCCTGGTTCAGGTGTTGCCTCCTCTGTGGTTTTCCTGGGTCAGGCTGATGAATGTGCTTTTCGGAGTTCTTCAGAAATGTGGAGAATCAGACCTCGAGTTGTGAGTGGTGGGGAGAGAAGGGAAGGGGGAGGAGATACTTTTTCCCTCTCTTTGATCTGATCATTTATCCGTTTCATTCACTCAGGCGGTGGAGCTTCTGTTACTCTGTGTAGAGCCTTTCAGATGCTTCCCTCTATGAAATATTTAACCTTTATACGATGCAAATGTACGATTCAAAGATAGCTCAAGCTTGTCTGTTTCATATTGTCTGCTTAAAGAGAAACGTCTGCATAACTTTGCATTTTTAAAAATTGATTTGCTGACATTTATTTCTAAAAGTAGACTGGCCTTTTCATTTTGTAACATGTATTTGTTAGAACAGGTGAAAAGAAGAAAGATTTTAAAATCAAGGTGAAGCTCATGCCACAAGTGAAAGACAGTTGAGAGTTAGTTGCTGACACTTGGGTGAGAGAAAATGATTTTAAAGCAGGTGTTTCTTCTCTCTCCACATTTGTGTCCAGCACAGACAGGTGGCATGATTTTGGTTTTAGAGGGGCACACCCTTTGAGTTGTGTAAATATAGATTCTTTGTTTTTCTTCAAAACTTGCCTTGAACATACACGTGAACATGCACGAGGGCAAGGGTGCAGTCAAATAAACAGGGTGCTTGGCTATCAGATTGGTAGATTCATCTCTATGCTCCAGTGTTTAAAGAACACAGGAAGATGGTTCATTCTGTTTGGTTATACCAGTAACTTTTTGTAGCATAAGTGCAAATACATAATACTTTGGAAAACTTAGTAGTTTTTGCATTTGACATTTCTCATGGTATTTCTTAATTTTCAGAAGCGTCCTGGAATACCCTGACACATGCTGTTTATACATCCACAAACAAACGTGTGTGTGTGTTTGTGTGTATGTGTCTCAGAGAGAGAGAGAGAGAGAGAGAGAGAGAGAGAGAGAGAGCATGATTGCGTTGATTTTTAAGTTATACTTACCTTTTAATGCAACTTGAACAATATTAGTCCCACTAAACCATATGATTCTAAAGTTGTGCCTTTTAAATAAGGTGGCTGTGCTTTTCTGCTATAATGTTCAGAGACACTCTTTTGGTATTGGTCATTTTTTAACAGGCTGTGTCATCCATGCACCAAACCCCCCAAACAACGAAATCAGTTGAAGAGATACTTACTGTTCCTGAACCAGGCCCCTACTCCTCATGACAGTAAATCCTATAACTTCTTTGTCAGGAGCCCTTAAATATGTCTAAGTGATGTAGCCCTGGCGGTGATGCGGCTGCTGCTCTCACCTAGAACCACTTCTTGGGGAGATAAGTCTGCTCTGGCATCACACCTGTGTGTCTGAAACTGAAAAGCATCTGGAATCTTTCTTCCCCGCACCTACCTGTTTGATAGTATTATTGAGTCAAATGCATAAAAAATTCTCAGGCTGGTCTGACCATGGCCTTTGGGCAGTATCTGTCCAGCCCAGAGCACTCCATTTTAGACAGCTCACACTGTCAGAGAGCCTAGGTTCTGAAGGAACTTGGATTCCTCCCAACCAGATGAGGGTGTGGGAGGGCTGTGTCCATTCCCCAAGTCATGGGCCCGTATCTTCAGTTTAGAGATACAGAGAGGGAGGTGGAATTTCTTCCCTCCCGTCTCAAAGTAGAGGTTGTCACAGCCTGTTTGTTATTTGGGATTTCCTAGATTCATGGAGTTTGGAAATATATATCCTGAAGATCATCTCTAGATACATCTACTTACAGGTCTCACAGGGCTGGAACTGCTTTCTATGTATTAGGTAGATTCAGGAAGGTACGGGCAGGTGTCCCTCTCTCCGGGTCAGTGTACGTGGCCATTGCTTTCTCTTATTATACAGTGATCAGTTCTGGCTCTGCGTCCTTTCGTAAGGACATGAAGTGTATGCTTATAGTATGACTCTTCCCCTTCTGTGACCTCCCTTAACTGCTCTACATCCTTTTCCTCCTCTAAGTGCCACATTAACCCTGTTTCTTACAGCACTGATCAGTTTCCCTAAATCTGCCCTTTTAAAAGGACCTCTCCTTTCCCGAGCAGCCCGATGCTTTTGCCAGCCTCACTGAGGGTGTGCCCACTGTCCAGGTGAGGGTGCCTTGCCCTCATCCTCAGCTGGACGTGCCTGGGCCCTTGGAACAGCTCTCCTGCCCAAGCCTGGCTGCTTCTCTGCACATTTGCTGACTTTGTTCGACAGATCATTCATTTTGCATATTTTATCCCAGCTACTTGTTCTGATTACATTGTAATCCAGAGGACTTCATCATAACCTTTTCTTTATATCAGCTTCTTGCGTCTATCAAAGAGTAAAATCCAGCTTTGAGCCTGTGAATGAGCATCTTGGAACTCCTAGGGATAGGATGTTTGGTACCACTTAGACAAAAGAGAGCCTGAATGGTTCCAGACTCTTCCCTTAAATCTATATCACGGTAGAACTTGTCAACACAGAGGGCTTTGGGTTTTTGCTGCATCGCATCTGCCTTGCCAGTTTAGCATGGCTCTGGTTTTTTGGTTTGCCCTCTCATGGGAACACTTTTAAGGTTTCTCTTCCAACTCAAAGCCCTGCATGGGCCCATAACTCCCTGAGTTCTTGGGGAAAGGCACCTACAGACTGACTCTCAGGCCTAGACTCTTAAACAGGTCCTGATGCACCGAAAGCCTGGTTTACTTGTGCTGCGTCCCAACGATGATAATGTTGTTCCCTTCATTCCTTTTTGCCTGGACTGCGGCAGACACTGGGTTGTCTGGATGCACACTGACTTTGTCCGATGTTTTGCTGTAAAGCTCACATTTCCATTGGTAATGGTTCCTTTTTTATGATGGGCTTTGCCTACCTCTCCCCCTCCTTCATTTCCTCAAGGTAGTCTCAATACAGCCATTCACCTGCTGCTTTGAGGGACAAAAATCTAGGCTGAATAAACAGGGTATTTAAACGAAAATGTGTTGTTTTAAACTGAAGTAAGAATTGCATGTTTTAGAGGCTGTGAGTTTCACAGACCTGCGGATTCTCCATTCACTTCAGGATCCCCTTGCAAGGTAGGATGGGAATTAGTTTGCCTGCTTTTTGTTACTATTTGTTTGTAACATCTTTTCCTTTCCCGTAGGATTAAAAATTTCGAGGCAGAAGGGATCAAACTTCTCTTTGACTTATATCTCCTCTGTGTCTCACTGTCAAGAAAGGACTACCATTGATTTATAAATGTTGCTACTTAGTTTTGAAGTGCGCTTTTAGTTTTGTTGAAGTCTAGAGACTCTAGAAGATGCTTGATTTTTAACCTCAGTGGTCAGAAATCTGTCATGTTTTCTTTGGGCTTAAGTGATAATGTCCAAACCTCAGTGACACCTAAGTCAGTACAATCCTACCCAGGCCATTGGGTAGTTGGTGACTCAGTTCATCGCTTTGAGAGAGGTTCCAAATGTATTTTTCTGAGAACCTTGGGATAAAAGGTTATTTTGGTTTTGCTTTGTTTTTTGCTAAATTCACATTACTCAGCAGTGACAATGAACAGCAGGTACATTCAGGGATCTTTAACTGCTGTAGTTGTCAGAAGGCATTGAATTTTTATGCACACTGCATCTTCTCTTCAGAAACATCTGTAGTGTTTGGTGAGTTTTTCTTTTGTTTTGAGCATGAATATATGTCTTTAAAAAGCATGGAATATGCTTCTCTCCTGCCCTGGCATGTTAGATATTGGTTAACCCATACTTACCCCTTTTACAGAAAGCCCAGTTACATCCACGTTTATTGAGCATCTATTGTTTGCCTGGGCACTGTTACCCAAAGCCGAAAGCCATAGGCATGCCTTCAGTGAAGACCTGCAGATGAATCGTTGCAAACCAGGGCAATCAAGAAGTATTTACCAGGTACAAAGGAGCCGGGAGATGCACCAGATAGAAAACCTTGGGGAGGTTTTGAAGGGTACATTGGTATTTATCAGACAGGAAGACAAGGACTTCCCAGGAAGCGAAAGAAATGGTGTGTACGAAGGCATGGAGGCCTTGGCAACAGCAGAGGTCAAGGGATTATACATAGCTCAGTATTGCTGGAGCATAAAGAACCAGAAGCATAACTCGGTACTGCTGAAGCATAAAGTTTAAAGAGGCTACATAATAGAGCACAATGGTTAAGAGGGTTGATCTGAAGCCAGTTTACCTGAGTTCGAATCTTAACTCTGTGATATTGTATACTGAGTAAGTTACCTTCTTTGGACTTCAGTTGCTCCGTCTATAAAGTAGGGACAAGTAAATTACTTGTCTCATAGGATTGGCATAAAGATTAAAATATGTTCATATGTATAAAATGCTTAATGCAATGACTCACATCGAAAAGCCTTAATAAACTCCAACTATTAATATGGTTACTGTCATTACAACAAGGGGATGAGTAGTGGGTAATGACTGAGGAGGAGCGTTGAGACACTTGGCATTTGTGGGAGCTTGGCCTTTATCCAGTGGGAGAGAGACATGTCTAGCAGCACTTGGGGAGTTTAGGTCTGAGAAGAGAGGGTGGGACCTCGAAACCAATGAATAAGTTATTGCGGTAGCCTTTCTAAAGGGTTTTGCAGGCCTGAGCAAAGAATGTGGTGAGATTACGCCTTGAGAGATATTAAGGATATAAAATTGGGAGAAGGTGATGAGCTATTGGCTCTGAGGGATGAAGAAAGATACCACAATGGCCCTGGGGGTTTTTACTTGGGAAACCAGGGAAATGGAGAATCACCTGTACATACATATAAGACACAAGTACTTGTACTCGCCCCTTGTGTCCCCAGAGGCTCCTTCATCCACATTTATTGAGCACCTGTTGTGTGCTGAGTACCGTGGAGCTTCCATTTCTTCATTCAGCTGGTACAGCACCAGTGTCCTGTGCTGGGCCAGGGATATAGAGGTAAACCAGACAGAATGCTTGGGCCTCACAAATAAACCAACATCTAAATAAGTCAAGTGGTGGTCACTGTGTTCTGAAGGCTGTAAGCAAGAGCTGAGAAGAGAGAGTGACTGTGCGGGGACTACTTTAGATCGTGTGGTCAGGGAAGGTCTTTGAAGAGGTAATATTCAAGAGATCTAAAGGATGAGAAACAGCCGTCGGCGGGAAGACTTTGGGAGCAGGCATCTGGGAACAGCCAAGGCTCTGCGGCAAGAAAGAGCGAGCCTCAAGGCAGGCAGTTGGATGGTAGGTCCAGGGCACTCGAGGAGGCTGGACCAGAGATAAGAGGCTTGGGAGTCCTCATTAGGACCATGAGAAATATGTTAGATTAATCTGTGGGAGAGCTAAAGATGCCCCATTTAAGGAGTGGGCAGAGATGCAGATAGGAACCGGAAGGGAGACGTGGAGGAGAGTCCCGTAAGAGGGAAGGAAGCTGGCAGAGTGTTCTCACAGAGATCCCGACAGAATGATCAACTGCCGCTCCACGGAGATGAACCGTGGTGTGCGTTGTGTCTGACGACTGGGGAGTCCTGGTGACTTCCGCGTGAACCCCAGCAGCAGAGGGGTGGGCTCAGGGCGGCGGGAGGAGCCAGGAAAGCAGGAGTGAAGCAAGCGAGGCATTGGAGACCATGGGTGGCACCCCCCCCCCTCTGTGGGTAGCTAAGCACAGCAGCCACACATCCTTGTGTACCAGCCTCTGCACATTCGCAGCTGGCCCGTCAGCCCTCCTCCCTGAATCATATCCCCTTACTCAGTGTTGCTCACTTTATTGTCCGCTTCATCACCCAGACAGGCAATGACAGCTTCCTTTGCCCTCCCCTCTGGAAGCTCAAGTTCTTTCCCCAGTCTCCTGAGTATCTGCTTTCTGACATGTTTACAGTTGGAGCTGCTCCGCTGAGGGTCTCTAGCCCCTACCTGCCGCCTCGTTGACTATGCCTGAGCCTGAATCTGAGCCAAGTACAGATGGAGGGAGGGTACGCTGTCCGCCCCACCCCTCAAGCCTATTCCACAAGTGGCTGAAACCTGGCGCTCACATCCGTGCTCTCATCCTCTCTACACCTGACCTGCAGGCTCTGCCCCTCCCCGAGTCTTTGCACCCGTTTTCCTCCCACTCCTTGCTTTGCCCAGGCCTGTTTCATAACTGCTTCCTTTCATCCTTCTTTCTTCATGCTCTGGACTGCATTTTCCGCAGGTGGGACAGGCCTGCCCATCACTGCGGGGCTCGCCCTTCCGTCCTCTCATCTTGTCATCCTCCCACCTTGTCTCTAGTTAGCTCTGACATCGGCACTGGTGCCTGAGGCCCTCACTCCTGCACCCCTCCCCCAGCCTAATAAGGGATACCCCTGGGGGAGAGGAGAACGTGGAGACCCCAGGTTAGGAGCTCCCAGCAGCTCTCTGAGTGACTTGTGTGCAGAGCCTGGCTGCCCCACACCAGAGCAGCGTGTTCTCCGGGTCTTCAGGCTGGCCAGACACAAAGGATGTGAGCCGGAATATGCACATCTCAGAAATATTGCTTTAAGCTTCTAGTGGGAGGTTTACAACAGGAGATGACAGATCATTTGTTTTGCCCCTGAATTTGTAGGTCTTTTGTGAGGGGAGAGAGAAGCAGAAAGAGGGAGGAGGAAAGGAATGAGAGAGAAAAATGTGTGAGACCTTAAAAAGTAGATTTCAAAAGAAGTCCATTAAGAACAAAGCTTTAGAATGGGGAGCATGTGCTCCCTGGGGACGCATGGGCTATTCGTTGCTCTACTTGGTCGACACTGGAAGGGGTATATGTGTGTCAGTAAGTTCACAGTGAGGGGGGTGAACGTTATATGCTTTTATGGCTCTGTTTGCTTCTCTTTACGCATGTATCCTGTTATCAGAAGCCCAAGTGATACTTTTAAAACAGGGGAATCGTAAGCCTCAAGATAGAGACCGTCTGCCTTCTGGGCTAAAAACTGACAGTCGCTGGGGTTGAGAAATCTCCCCTGTGTGGAGACAGCTCATGGAGGAGAAGGCTTGGGGTAGGGCTTTATTCGGAAGACTTTGGGAGAGTCCTCCTTGTGTAGGTTGAGATGGAAATAGGCTGGTTTCTCAGGGAGCTCAGGACTAGAGGCTCTGAACCCCTGCCTCACTCTCCAGCACACCCAGCTCTCAGTGTGAGTAAGCCCGCACAAAGCTATGTTTAATCTGAGCTGTCTTCACTACGTGTAACCTAGTCATTTGGGAGTGACATCACGGTAACTGAGTAATCCCTTTGAAAGTTAATAGGAGATCCAAGATAATAAAATGGTCCTGGGGCTACCTGGATGAAAGTAGGCACAGGGTGTATGTAAAACTATTTATTAAAAGCAAAGTCAACCTCTATTGGTAGAAGCCTTGAATATCGATTGAGCAGCACACTTGGTTTTTGTGACCCGTGGCACATTTTGTAACTAGAGGAATATCTCTAAATAAAAAGTTCACGTGGTTATTAATACTTGTTCTGATACTTTATTTTCCTTCCTCTATCTTGGTAGTTAGGAAAGTTCCCTTGTGAACTTGGCTTTAAATTCTGAAAATATTGACCTTACATCTTATTAATAGCATGAGAAGACCAGTGGGAGTTTTAGCTACACTAATGGTTATTGGATATGTTTGTTAGAGAGGTAATTATAGCAATATCAAACTGAAACATCATGTTGTTTTGTTTTAAAGAAAAAAGGCCCAAGCAGAGGATTTAGGCTTTGATCAGCATTTGAAGGTAAAGTAGATTGGTAAGAAGAATAGACAGTCATTAATGTTTATCTTATCTTAAGCTCCTCCGTCACTTGCTTTATTAAAGAACCTGGGGACTTTCTACAATCTGCTGACTTTGGAATTTACATTTATCAGTGATTCTGATTTTGTTACAGTTTGGGGTTTCTTGGGAAACTAATTGCAGGCAAAATCCATATATATATCTATATCTATCTATCTATCTATCTATCTAACTATCTATCTATATATATATGGAGCTCCATGTCTTTGGAAACTTTCTAACCTGACATGGAAATTCATATAGGAGATAGCTTTTGGAGATAATGTTTTAGGTTCTGAGTGAATCATCTGGGTGGAGGGAATGAGGAACGGGTGAAACTTGGTGAAGTCTCCTAGGGTGGTAGAATCAGAAAGGGAGGAAAACTGATGGATCCGCCAGGCCCATTTTGCCCTGTGAGTGTTTGCTGAAGCTGTTCTTGCCGTGCTTTATTCTGTCTAATTTTAAACGTTACACTGCATGTTGATGTCTCAGGACCCTGACTTGGACCTTACGACATCTCCCTTGAGAGTCACTATTACATCATCTAGGCACTGCCAGATTTCTTAACTACTAGATCTGAAGAATATCACTGAACCTGTGGCTTGCGTAAAAATCACCGATGTCCCTTTAATATTCCTATCTTTTAAAGTGCTATATGATGGGTATCTTTTAATTAGAAATTATAGTTATTAAATGTTTTACTTTTACAGGTAGATGAAGGGGTTAAGGGGAAAAAGTATGTTTGTCATGGGAAAAGCTGCTAGCTGAATAAAGCACTCTAGGAAATACGGTAAATGAAACCTTTGTTACTGTAAAACAATGGCCATTAAGAGACTATTATGTAATGTTATTTCTTAAGTCTGATCTGGAGTGGCTTGTTGATCTTGGAACTTGAGATATAACTCCTGTACAAATATTACTTTCACTTGGCTAATGTCAAGATTTCTGATACAAAAATTGAAGACTTTTCCCAGTAGATTACCTACGTCAGACACTGAGCATTGGAGATATAGAAGCCACGTCAGATAGTTTATTTTTCTAGGTAAAGGTTAATTTTATCCTCTTGGTATTCTCCATTCTAGACCCACGTATATAAACATAAATTACTTGCTAATCCAAAAAATAGTTCACTGTAAAATTAGCCTACCCTTGCTTAACTGCTCCAAAGGGCAGACAGGTGGCAAGACAGCTGATAGGCACACTCACCTGACTTGGCAGGTTGAATGGATGACTGTGAATTTGCATTTTCCATAAACGATAGGTCCCCAAGCAAAGGAATTTTTAATTTTTGCTTCAAATGGCCATGGTGGGACAGGTAGAGTGTGGGATAGTTCAGGGGTGCTTTAGGTCATAGTTGTTGATGAGGATTCTGTAAAATGAGCCAGTATGTTTATGAATTACAATTTCCTGTCTGTTTTAGGATTTGATGTCTGGGGTTAGATGTTTGGACCACAGAATTAGTAAGGAATAAAAGTTACCTCATTTTTACTATATGACCTGTGAACTTTGTATGTACTGTTCTTTCTCAGTAGATGACTCCTGTCAATTTTAGATAAGTTAGCCATGGAAAGCTAGGATTTTTTTTTTTTTTTTTGCGGTACGCGGGCCTCTCACTGTTGTGGCCTCTCCCGTTGCGGAGCACAGGCTCCGGACGCGCAGGCTTAGCAGCCATGGCTCACGGGCCCAGCCGCTCCGCGGCATGTGGGATCTTCCCGGACCGGGGCACGAGCCCGTGTCCCCTGCATCGGCAGGCGGACTCTCAACCACTGCGCCACCAGGGAAGCCCGAAAGCTAGGATTTTTAAGGTGAAAAATCAGTAGTGGTTTCTATAAGCCTCCTTAACATAGGAATCCAGGCTCAAGATCAGAGCTCTGCTTCCTTCAGTGCAGTTCTTGGATCTTAGTGATTTTGATGTCATTTTTACCAGCATCGCTACTGCCAAGATGCCCTCTTGGCAGGCAGACTTCAGTTTTCTCTGAAATTGTTATTGATTACTTATCATTTGATTGCTTCTTTAAAAAAAAAAAAACTCTTTAAACCAGAGAAATTGTGGTTTATTTTACCTTCTGAGGCTTAACCTTAAAATTATTCTACCTTTTCATGTAAGACCTAGGGTGATCTTGGGATCAAAAGGTACAAATACTTGCACTGGTTAGATATTAATATGATGCAACTTTCTGATGGCATCCCTCAGGAGGAATACAAACATTCCGTTTAATGGGTCCCAGGTTTGAAATCCATAAAGAAAAGTGTTCTGACTCTTGGCACTGATAGACATATTCAGAAATGTTGTATTCAAGCCAGAGTAAATATATATGCCCTTTACACTTTCTTTCAGTTAGCAGAAGTCACTTCTGAACACTTATTTTGGCATTAAGGAAGCTCGTCATGACCTATTGTTCCAGAAAGATTATAGTTCTCATTTTAAGCCAGTTTTCTAGTTCCCATGTAAGTGAAATGCCCAGCCTGGAGCCGAGGAAACAAGCTTCGCTTTTCAAACCTTCCATTCTTTTAGGTGTGTCCCACAAGCAGTGGCTTGTAGCTGCTCCTTCAGCCACTTAACAGGTTTGATTTCAAATCTATTTAATAAGAAACTAACATGTTTGGAGGGGATTCATGGCCCAACATTTATGGATTTTGTTGGGAAGTTCCAGGTGTGTATATATATCTTAAACTCTATGTTAAGTCATGCTAGACTGGAATGATTTTGGTTTGCTTTGCTTTGTTTTGTTTTTGCCTTCTAGTCATAAGATGTATTAGGGATTGGATTGAGAGGGGGCAGCCCCCAGTCCTGAAGGCCATGCAGCTTCTCTTTCAATTCCTTGTCTTTGGCTGCCTTAAAAGCACTAAAGAGAAGTCAAGTGTTTATAAACTGGGCCAAAAAATAGAGAAACCAGAAGCCAAGAGGGATTAACCTCTGAAACATGGGAAGTTGATTACATTTAAAAATACTTGGAGGGGCTTATTTATGAGCTATGTATCTTTGTGTGATCCTTTTTTCTGCTTTGTGGCTCATGGATGAGGCTGAATCACCTTCTGAAACCTGATAACCTAATAACCTAGTTTGACTCTGTCTGACTTCTGTGGGCAAAGCCTGTGGATTTATCGCATTGCCTTATTTATTCATTTATGTACCACATATTTATTGAGTACCTTTTATGTGACCAGGACTATGATTATCACCTGGGAAACAAAGGTATATATGACATGGTCCTTTTGTTCAAGTAGCTTAATCTAGTGGGGTTAGAAAGTGATGCTGACAGATAATTACGGCAACGTGTAATAACCAGTAGGAGATCTACCAACATCAGCACAGGAGGAGGGAGAGGAAGAATATCTGTTGAGGTCGTTTGGTGCATGTTGTCTCATTTAATGGTATATATAATACCTGTTATACAGATGAAAAAATTGAGGCTTAAAGAAGTTAATTAATTGTCCCCAAATTACCAGTAGTACATGGTAAATCCAGATAAAGGTGTAACTGCACTGCCCTACCTCCAAAGGAAATACAGCTCCAACAATATTCTAATTATTGAAAATAATATTTGTAAAGTAAGATTTTAGTCACTTAATTTTTATCACACAGCAGCCTCCTGGCAATTCAAAGGTATTTGTGGAATATTGAGCGCTGGTAATCTTGATCTTTGCTATAGAAATGCCACCTGCTGTCTGAGGGAAGAGAGTGAAAAACAGAAGTAGGTTTTACTTTGTTTTAAAATGCCACCTGCTGATTCTCTTTCCCATTAGTGGAAATTGTATGTATATTCTCCTGTAATTTCCCCATCGTAAAGTATCACAGTTTATAATGGTGTTTGAGTGGGCTTGTGCTTTTGAAATTGAGGTTTCACTTATGGGGTAGCTCTGAATAGCTGCTATCTTAGAGGCCTTTTGAATAAATAGCACTACACTGCACCCGTGCTTATTTTGCTGAGATTTCTCTCTACGTATTATGAAATCCTGTGCATTCACATGAGTGTATTTATTATGCACTCATCTCAAAATCCTTGCCGATCTTGTAGTAGAGCGTATAGTCCATTTCATAGAAGGGACAAAAGTTCTCGCATCTTACATGGCAGTACAGTGTGAATGTCAGGAAAGAGCTGTTGGGATTTTAGAGCTGAATTGCTTACAGGCTTCTTCACGTTTTAAAACTACAGTAATTTCTCTTGAATGTGCGAATACTAACTACAAATATGCTGATGCTAACTACATTTTTAGAGAGATGTTTGATGAGACTTAAATACATATTTAAGTATTTAAGACTCTGTGAAGATCATTGTATTTAGAGAACTAAGACTGCTTTGCTATGCTTAAAACAATTGTATGAGAATAAAGTATGAACAATCTACAACATGCAAAAGTCATAAACATTGCATCCAGAATTCTCTAAACCACAAAAATCCTTCACTGGCCATGTCTTAGCTCTCAGTGGTGCAGTATGTGAGCTGCTTTTGAGAAATGGCTGCTCCTTACTAAGGATGGAGTAAAAAAAAGTCTTTCCTTCAGGTGCTCTTTTTTAAATATTGAAGGAGGTGTTTATCACGGCCACTAATCCAGATTTGTACTGACACAGGGTTTACCACTTTAATTTACTCACTCTAGAAAAAGTCCAGGCAGCTAGATGTGCTTTGTTTTGTTTTGTTTTGTTTTTGACACGGTTTATGAAGATACAGTTTACATACAGTAAAACTATCCTTTATAAGTGAGCAGTTCTATGAATTCTGACAAGTTATCACCACAATTAGGATATAGAAAGTTTTAGAAACTTAAGAAACTTAGAAACCTTAGAAAGTTTTAGGTACTTTTTCATTGTTTGATAATGCTAATAAAGGAGTAGAATAAGATGTTTTGTTTTGCTCTCCCTTGTCCACCCCCTGCCTTTTAAAAATTGACTCCATATTTTATTATGTTTTGCCTAGTTGTGCCCCAGTGTCCTTTTTCTATTCCAGGATGCCAGGCAGGATACGGTGTTACATTGTGTCATCCTTTTAAAAAATCATTTTGATGAGGAAGATGGTTAACACATAGTTTGATTACATGGTTGGTAATGTCAAGTAGGTACCAGGAAAAGGCATCAGAATGAGATACTCGAAAGAGAAGCTTAAACTACCTAAATTGCGTGGTCCAGTCTTACTGTATAATAGCCCCTTTGATGCTACATAGGTGAAGAAGTTTTAAGAAACCAGGTAAACAAATTCTACTAGCAGGAAATGGTTATAAATAATTTGGGGTTGTTTATTGCGGAAGGAAACAGAGCCATGAGGTGGAAGACTTGGAAGCCGTGTAATTTAAGACATTGATTATGGTTGTTGGAAAATATAGAGATCCAGAAGAAAGCATGGAGTTTTTCAGTGCAAGTGAAGACAGACCAACACATGCATTTTACAAAAGATAAATTCAAGATACTTCATTTGCTTTGTAAAATAAGTTATCATGTCTTTTCATGATTTTCATTATATTTTAATTTCAGTGGAATGCATATAGCTTTGAGAAGAAAATTTTAAACTTATGCCTAAGACAAAGAATGGAGAAAATATGAACAGCTGTAAAAAAAAACCACCCCAAATTCTAGTGCTCAGATATAACCACTATGAGAAATATGGGTTTATCCTTCCACGTGTTTTTTTCTGGGCGTATGTGTGCACACATGTGCATGTACACACCACAAAACTCATATTTTATTGAACCTCCTGTTTGATGAGTTTTCTTTTCCCCTTAAAGAGGTTCTTTTAAACACCCACCTTTACAATGGTAAGATTTCCAGAAATTTTGAAAAATATTTGTAATGTACAAGAAGGTATGGGTGGGGGGTTGTTTGTAAAGTTGTGGGGAAGCATTCAAAATCATGCTGTGAAAGCTGCCCTGCTAATGCACAGCCTCACCTAACTGTGGGAGTGTCCACAACAGCTCACTGGTGTGCAGAGTGGGAGTGAGGCCATGGACGCCTGTGATGTCACCTTGGATGGTCTCACATTTTAGGTTCTGTTTTTTTCCCCCTATATTCAGATCTCTTTTGAAATGTTCCCTTTAAAAATATTCCTGCTAACTCGGATTCCAATTAACATCTCCCCACAGGCTTAAATGTTAAACCTCAAGATCTAAACTTTATCCCTTATGTGTGTGAGCAGGCTTGCCAGATGGCAGGCCAATTAATATATTTTTGCAAGGTGTAGAAATATTTTTTCTCCATAGGGGAACAATGAATCCATCTGCTCCACATTTTCCTTTCCCCTCTGTCCTTTGGGGAAAATCATCATTTAATTTTCAGAACTAAATTGTGCAACTCTCTAAGTGACACTTTCTGCTTTTTAAGGGAGGTGGTTTTAGAAATTGAAACTTTTTCTTCCTCAAAGGATGTAAAAACCCTGTGTCATCGATTAAAATATCTGGACATCTAAGTTTCATCCAGGGTCCTTTGTTTTAAGTTGGACATTACAGAATCATATTTTAAGAAACTGATTCATAGAAGCCTTAACTTGGAAGAGGCTTCAGAAACATCTAGTCAACCCCCCTCATTGTAAGATGAGGGAGTTGATGCCTAGGTACCAAAGTTTCAAGCTAGTAAGCAACTTGGAACCTGGTCTCCAAATTAGGACAACGGTGTTAAAAGCAGAATCTTTCATTTCTCAAGGGGAATAAAAGGAGGGAGAACCTTGAATAAGGTTCAACCAGGAGAAGAAGCACACTCATATTTATTGCCTGTTTTCTCTCGATTTGAGCTGTGTGCATCACCCCTATACTCAGTGGCAATTGATATCAACAGGTAGTTAACTATTTAGAGCTGTGTGTTGCCTCCAACTCAAAGTTCCTGAAGTACCAAGTACCATGTCCTTTTTTTAAGCACTTATAAAGTGTGCTGTCTGGGCATGGAATGAATGAATTACTGAATATGTGAATATCAGTGAGGTTATTTTACAAAATCCTCTCAGGACGGTTTGGAATTCTAGGAGTGTGACTACCTTATAGCTTTGCCATAATCTGACACATTATAATACAGAATTTGCTTCCTTTTCCCTTATGGTTATGAAGGAGTTCAGTACTGAATATTCCAGAAGCTTCTCTTGGGAGGAATGTTTTACCTGTAACTCTGTTTACCAGCATTTTTGCTGTCATAGTCGGGCATAGATTGGTTAATGTTAAATGAAAGAAAGGATTTAGACTTGACTTTTTTTTCTCTTTCCTTCACATTGGCTGTTCTTCCTTATCTGTATTTATCCTAACAGACCCTGTTCCTATAGTAGAAAGAGTTCAGACTTTGGGGCAGGGAGACCTTGGTTGGAATTCTGACTCTGTGACAAACTAGACGTGTGATTTCGGCAGGTAAACTTACCTCTAATACTTGGTTTCCTCATCTTTAAGTAGGAAGAATAGCCAACAAATCTTTTTTTGTGCCTTAAATAAGATAAATTGTAAAACATTTAGATCAGGGATAGACAAGATACATTCTATAGGCCAAATTCAGCCTATCACTTGTTTTTATACATAAAGTTTTATTAGAACTCAGCCGCCCCAGTTCAGTTAGGTATTATCTATGACTGCTGGTACTACAACAGTATAATCCAGTAGTTGTAACATGAGACTGTGGCCTGCAAAGCCAAAAACATGTACTGTACTATCTGGCCCTCTACAGAAAATCTTTGCCAAACCGGGGCCTAGGGCAATGCCTCGCAACTATAGGCACTCAGTAAATGTTCATTTCACCTTCTTCCCATGGATTATTTCAAGTGCAGTCTTTTCCTGTAGGCACTCTTTAAAGAAAGGCGGTTCTGGGGTGGCCTTCTCTAGTGATTCTTCTAAAGCCCCTGCCCGCTTCTGGAGTATGGCCAAACCTTGAGCCATGACTCAGGCCAGAACATGCTGAGAGAGGCATCTCCATGGCTCCCACACCCTGATGTGGATATAGCGTGCCTGGACTTGCATTGGGTGTCGTGCATGTTACAGGAAGAGAGTTTTCTCTAATCCAAGTGTAAATAAAGTCATTGCTCTTTAGATTGCAGCATGTCCAATTTAGTTTGAATTATTTCTCCCAATGAATTAGTAGGTGTGTCCAACCTATACTTCTTCAAAAGTTTCCCAACACAGCCCGTCAAACCGTGGAATTGTTTTCATTTCTAAATACACTAAAAATCATAACACATTATAAATGCTGTCTTTAGCAAAGGACCTTCTTGATTCCTATAGCGGGAGTTTTCTGCAGCGACCCTGGGCTGTTTGAAAGAGAAACTTCTCACAGGAGTGATAAAATTTGGGGCTTATTTTGTTTTGTGTTTTAAGCCAAATGAACTCAGGGTTCTTCCGCAGTTTTGATGACACCCTGGTGTGTGATAGAAGACTAAGACGGGGAATAGACTGGTGGCATGTGCCCAGTGAGGACTTAGCAATCGATGGCTACACCCCACCTCCCACATGTGGTTGAGAGAAAGATTGAGGGCCTCTAAAAGCTCTTAAGGGCTGTTAGGCTTTCTTGTTATTTTTTATTTTTAAAAATGTATTGAGGGGCTTCCCTGGTGGCGCAGTGGTTGAGAGTCCGCCTGCCGATGCAGGGGACGCGGGTTCGTGTCCCGGTCCGGGAAGATCGCACATGCCGCGGAGCGGCTGGGCCCGTGAGCCATGGCCGCTGAGCCTGTGCGTCCAGAGCCTGTGCTCTGCAATGGGAGAGGCCACAACAGTGAGAGGCCCGCGTACTGCAAAAAAAAAAAATGTATTGAGGAAATTTTTTCAGAATAGTAAAGGGATTTTTAAAACATTTTAACATTCCCTGTGTCTTTAAAAATAACGTTGGGAATAAATTTTAAAAGCATTATCTAAGATTTTGTAAAGTCCTCCTTGACTCTTTGCCTTCCTATTCCAGCACATTTTAGTGTTTTTAGTGCTTCTGTACAGGCCCGTTAGCATTTTTCCCAACATGTCATAATTCTGTGTATACTTCTCTGAATTCCCAGCTGATTGTGAATGCCTTGAAGCACAGACTTTGTGCCAGCCTAGTGCCTGGTACATAATAGGCACTTAATAAAGGTTTATTGAATGAAAGCACTCCACAGTGAGCATATCCGAGCATACCAGCTTTTTCTGTCTTTCGGAGCTATTTCCTTAGGATAAATTCCCACAATAGAGATTTCTAGGCCAAAGAGACATGAACATGTTTATGAATTTTGATACATAGTGCCAAGTAGCTTTTATGTCTACTTGAGGTTCCTTCCAAGTTTGTGACTCTCATATCACATGGTACGTTATTGCTAGATTGGCGGCCTGGTGTTCCATATTTTCTCTAGCAAAAAAAAAAAAAAAATGACAGGAGGGTATATCATCGCCAGATTCAGGTCTGGAATGAACATTGCATATGCTTTAGGATGAAAAGCTTCTAAAAGAATCAAAATTCCTTCTGTGGAACTTGGGAATTAGAGGGAGGCAGGCAGCAGAGGCGAGGTATAGGGTAAAAGACACTGTTATAGGAGCAAATAACTCCTGGAGTTTTATTATTGCTCTGAACTTTTACGGTGCTGTCATCAATATTTCAGGAAAGCAATTGGATGTTTTTTTTATTTGTTTTCTCTCATCAACACATTTAATGTTCAAACGTGAAACATTATTTATTGCAAACTGCTGTTAATGCACATTCCAAGGTCTACTTTTATCAAGGTTTGAAACTGTTTGTCTAATGTATTATGCATTTCCATCTTCAATTGATCTGATTTGTGTGTGAAATAAGATTGAGTCTCCATACTGTGACCTTGGGCAGCACTAGCTTTTTTTGAGTTTGATAATTTCCCCTCCCTCAGCTAGTACTTGGCGGGCTCATCAATGACCGCCGATACATAGCCATATCTACCCTTTGGTACAAAGTATGCTGTTGACGAACACCTGGAATCACCTAAATGCCACCTCATAGATGGCATATAAAGTTTGTGGGGACTAGGCTGAATAGAGCAAGGGCATCGTTCAATTAGAAATGTCCTGTGTGGAGATTAGGGATTCTCGTGAATACGAAGGTTCAACAGATACTCTAAAGGATTTATGAGTGTTCTGTGTTCCATATTCCATTGCGTATATATTTTCTTACAGCTCAGCTTCAATCCATGCTCAGAGCTGTGACTTCAGTCTCTGGAAAAAGAGTGAGATAAAAGTCTTAGAAAAACTTGTATATGATAGATCTGGCTTTCAGCAAATATACCTCATCTTTCCCAGCAAACTACAATCTCTGGGCCTTGATCTAGTTAGACATTTGTAGGAGGAGCTTTGAGAAGCCAACAATTACATGGTGGCACGTGACCACACTTGGGTCATTTCAAGCCGCGGCTGTAAAGGACTCTACGAGCAATGAAGTTACGGGGTCTTGTTTCTAGTCACATTTCTGCCACCAACAAGCCATGTGATGTTAGCAAGATTTCCTGGGCCCTCTACTGCTTACCTGTTTTTAAAATTCTGGATTCCATTGGCAGTATGGTGAAGCCTTTGAACCACTTTTCTGAATAATGTTTTTAAGTGCATAAAATAAAATGTATAGAATTATAAAGGAAGCCAGTTATATTGAAATCATCATGAAAACATTAGAAATTGGGGATTTTTGTGATCCTTTACTAGCACATCAGATATCAAGGTCTAGAGGTGGGTCTACTAACTACCATAATTTTGAAGTGGTAATGAATATAAATGATTTTTTAATGTATCTGCAGCAACTGTACCATGATATGAAAACATATGTGATTTCTATTGACAACAAAATCAAAAGGAACGCTAATGCTGTGAATGTACACGAAGGAAATGATACATTTCAGTTTGTGGTTAGTGAAAAACCACAAAACAGTCCAAGTTTGTAGACTCATTAAATTCTATTCATAGATCTCTTAGATGTCCATGGATTCTGTGGAGGTCAGGAATAGCCAGATCCAGAAGCTCACTGCCATCCCTGGCAGCTTAGACTCTAGTAGTACAGAGAAAGGCTGACCCAGATGGCCTCTTGAGTTTATCAGAACACTGATTTGGGGCGCTGGCATAATTAAGGGGATGTTATGCCAGAAAAGTAACCTTTGATTCACCTAGTAATTACCTGATAAGTAAACAGTGAGAAATTCCCTGTGTTTCATATGTTGCTTTTATTTAGCATGTAGCTAGGAAGCTCAGGAAACAATAACACGGGAATGGTAGAAACAGTTGTCACCCTGGTCGTTTCCCTTTGGAGGGACCCAAAAACCAGGGCTTGTGGGAATGCGACTGTATCGCTGTTCTATGTGTATTAAGCTGTGTCCTTTACTTACATTAGAGGAACCTGAATCTTCCAGCATCTTTGCCATCAGAGCATCGCCATCTCTTTGTCATAACCACGTGTCTTCCCCTAATTAAGTAGGGCATGAACACACAGAAATCGTGTGCTGCGCCTACCTACTTACCAGGCTGGAATTGTATTGCCCAGCTGGAAAGTAAGATCTTTGAAATAAAAAGAAGTTAAGGAATAGTAGTGATAAAACACTTCTCATTTACTTGTCTTGAAGTTGTTTTCTTTCCTAGACTTTCTAAGTGTTTTAATCATGAAGGTCTAAGTATGTTCTACATAAGAGGAGTGGCAAGCAAAATTCATCCTGATTCTTTCAGAAAATGGAAGTCATTCCTTCTCATTACCTACCTACCCCCTTCAACTTTGCATTTTGGAGAGAAAATTATTTTTGGGGGGGGGGAAGAGAACTATAAATGCTTTTACATGTCACACCACTTGCCTAATTCAGCGTCATTTCACAATATTGGTTGCAAATGGAAAGAGAGATTCTTTTTGGCTTTGCAGTTGCATTATAAATGCCTCTGCATTAATCTGGGTTCAAACTCTTAGGCTAATAGACCTAGGAGTGGAGCAAAGTGTTGTGATTTGATTTGTCCATTTACTTGTGTGAAAGGTAATTCATGTGACCATAAAAATGCTTTTTAAACGTGGACTCATTTTCAGGTTAAAACATCCTCTACCAAATTAGATAGGAAGCTTGAAGCATAGGCAGTAAGCAATTTTTCCTCCTTCAGGTGTTGCTATGGATCAATATCTTTTATTGACTTCTAGGGTTTGCATGCAATTTTCTATCATGGTCGTTTATGCTGATCATCATGAAACAGAATAATTGTAAATCATAGCCCCTTAGGCACATTTTTCCCTCCTGTAATACTTGAGACCACAGAATTATGTTCAAAAGAGATGAGAAAAACAATCCATCATTTTTCAGTGACTCGCGGAGTTGACACAGATGTGGATGGTAAGGACTCCTTCCCTCCTTATCTTTGGACTTCACCTTATATTTTAATTCTGAATGCGAATGCAGATGAACTCCCTGTGAAAAGAAATTGGGTTTAAATTAGCCAGTTACCTTTATTTGTGAAAATGCAAATAGATCATGTTAAATATGAAAAGTAGAATAACTATAATATATCCTATTTTAATGTTGGTACATAAGATTATTAAAAGTTATCTTCATCAGGAAGGCATGTTTACGTAATTATTGTAAATTATCAGAGTTATTGCCCGAAGAAGTGTAAGGATATTTATCTACATATTTAATGATGTGATTCAGATAATTAGTATAGAATATAGCAGTTTTTTACTTTAATGTTGTACTAAGATAGATGGTTTGACTACTGTTCACATTTATTTGTAGTACAGAACTCATTGAAATGTATAGTTATTAACAAAAACAAAGTAAAATATATCTTTCTTGACCAGTAGCTCATACATGTATGCTTTATTCTCATCAGAGTCCCAACTGTGCCATGGAAGCAAAGTTAACTCTAGCTGTATGCATATCCCTGTACACACCCACAGATGAATGCATATGTGTTGTGTACATCACGGCGTCTGTATGGGCTAATGGTCTAACTCCAAAAGGAAACCCTATTTAGTAATGGGCTCTTAGATATGGTGCCTGAATGCATAGTTGCCTCTACCCATAGACCTGCATGAAAGATGAGGGAACCTCTTTCTATTTTTCTTTAGATCATTCCAAATAAAAACTTGACCTATCAGCGTGGAAAGTAGAAGCTCTACACTCCCTAAGAATGATAAGCCTTTTCTGCATGGGAGTTTTTGGGCCAAAGAAGGTTTATGGATTGTCAGTGAATAGAGAGTTGGATGAAGGAGTTGTTTGACTCCCAGTTTGTTTTAAGCACTTCAGGTATGAAACATCCTTACTTCATGGAAGCCACCCCTTAGTGTCAGATCCATTGTCGTGGTGACTTCTGAGTTTAAGATGTGCTGAAAGCAGGGGAGATTTCACTTGGGAGATGAGGCTTGGACTGTGGAGCTGGGTGCGGTCTGCTCTCCATCCTCTGCATCTCTTTGTTCATGAATTCAGTAAATAATAGCTGAGCACCTTCTTTATGTCAGGCATTGTGCTGGGGAGGCAGTGGTGAAAGAGGCAGGTGTTTCCAGCCCTCTTGAAAGCTTGCAGTTTCATGGGGAATGCAGTGGGGTGGGTAGGGAGAGAGGAGGACACAAAGGATCAAGAAGAATTTACAACCCTGTGTGTGATTATATGTCTGTGCTTACCCACTCTTAGCCATGTTGTGGTGGTGGGAATACAAAGAGTTTTGAGAGCATCTCAGGGACATGTAACAGAGAGTGGGCTTTCAGGAAAGTTAAGTAGGTTGGTTAGTTAGTGAAAGATGGAAGAGAATATTCCATGCAAAGAGACACATACGTGTACAAAGAGACCTTGGAGCGAGAGTTGAAAAATTTTGATGAGAGTGATAATTAGAAGCCTGGAATTTACCCTGTGAGCAAGAGGAACCACTGAAGGGTTTTACACAGAGCAGTGATAAGATCACCTTTGCCCATTGGGAAGATTTCTGGCAGTGGAGGATGAGTTGGAATTGGACAAGGAGGTGGCTGGGGGTTCAGTTAGAGCATTCTTCAGCAAGCTTCCAGGTCAGAGATGGTGATGATACCATGACCAGGTTGGGGGCTGTGAGGGTGAAGGGAGATGAAACCCACAGGACCAGATGACCAGTTGAGTGATTAGAATGAGGAAGGCCAAAGGGTTTGTGCCCTTATTTCTGCTTTAGGCTGTTGGGTAACGGTACCAATCCCTGAAATTGGAGACACAGGAGGCAGGGCAGGTGGGGTAATGATGATCATTTCAGTTGGGGACTCACTGAATTGGAGCTTCTGTAGACAGCCACGTGGAGATGTGCAGCTGACTGTTGGATACAAGAGTCTGGAACTAGGAAGGAGTTCCAGGTTGGGTTTTGAGAGTCATCCACAGAAAGATTAATGGCAAGCGCCAAAGTTACTTAGTGTTGAGTATTCCTCTTCTGGGAGTCTCAAGTTTTTAGAGCTGCCTAGACCCTGGGACTGAATCTAATATTTTGGGCCTTGTCTTTTCCCTAGCAAAATGGAGATGATTCGTAGATGGTTTAGGTAGTGTTTTCTATGCAGGACAAGCCACAGAACCATGTATTTATCTTTTCCATAGACATGTGTGTTTTCTTTTACTTTGGAATAGTGTTTGAGATCTAAGTTTCTTTGGTCATAGGAGAAGCCATAACTACTGAAGTTTCATGGTAATTCTGGAATTTTCCTTATAGTTAAAAGTATAGGGGACTTCTCTGGTGGCACAGTGGTTAAGAATCCACCTGCCAATGCAGGGGACATGGGTTCAAGCACTGGTCCAGGAAGATCCCATATGCCGCAGAGCAACTAAGACCATGAGCCACAACTACTGAGCCCACGTGCCACAACTACTGCAGCCCGCATACCTAGAGCCCGTGTTCCACACCAAAGAGAAGCCACTGTAATGAGAAGCCCGCGCACCTCAACAAAGAGTAGCCCCCACCCGCCGCAACCAGAGGAAGCCCGCATGCAGCAACGAAGACCCAACGCAGCCAGAAATAAATAAATAAATAAATCTATTTTTAAAAAAATATATTGGGGACCATCTATGTTGTCACAAATGGCAAGATTTCATTCTTTTTTATGGTGCATATATATATATGTAATCACATCTTCTTTATCATCTATTGATGGGCACTGAGGTTGGGTTGCTTCCATATTTTTTATTTTCATCGAAGTATAGTTGATTTACAATGTTAGTTTCAGGTGTGCAGCACACTGATTCAGATATATATATATATATATATATATATATATATATATATATATATTCTTTTTCAGATTCTTTTCTTAGTGCTGTATACAGTCCATATCTTGACTATTGTAAATAATGCTGCAATGAGCATAGAAATGCTATATTTTTTCAAATTAGTGTTTTTGTTTTCTTTGGATAAGTAGCCAGGAGTGGAATTGCTGGATCATGTGATAGTTCTTTTAAAAATTTTTGAAGAATCTCCATACTGTTTTCCATAGTGGTTGCACCAATTTACATCCTACCAACAGTGCACGAGGGTTCCCTTTTCTCCACATCCTCTCCAACTCTTATTTGTTGTCTTTTTGATGATGGCCATTCTGACAGGTGTAAGGGGGTATCTCACTGTGGTTTTGATTTGCATTTCCTTCATGGTTAGTGACGGTGAGCATCTTTTCATTTGCCTGTTGACCATCTGTATGTCTTCCTTGGAAAAATATCTATTCAGATCCTCTGTCCATTTTTCAATCAAGCTGTTTGTTTTTTTGATGTTCGGTTCTTTCTGTATTTTGGGTATAAACTCCTTATCGTCTATGTCATTTGCAAATATCTTCTCCCATTCAGTAGGTGGCCTTTTTGTTTTATTGATAGTTTCCTATGCTAAGAAAGACAAATACTGTATGATTTCACTTATGTGTTGAATCTAAAAAGCAAAAGAAATGAACAAAAAAGAAACAGTTATAGATAGCAGAGAACAAACAAGTGGTTGCCAGAGGGGAGGGGACTGGGATGAGGAAAAAAATAGGTGAGGGAGATTAAGAGGTACAAACTTCCAGTTGAAAATAAATGAGTCACGGGTATAAAATACCCAGTGTGGGAAATATCAGTAACAATGTGAGATCTTTGTATGTTGACACATCGTAAGTAGACTTATCATGGTGATCAGTTTGAAATGTATAGAAATATGTAACAGGAACTAACATAGGTCAATTATACTTCAAAAACAAACAGACAAACTCAGAAAAAGAGATGAGATTTGTGGTTACCAGAGGTGGGGAGTAGGGGGAGGGTGAATTGGATGAAGGTAGTCAAAGTGTACTGTACATAATTCCTGTTATAAGGTAAATAAGTACTAAGGACATAATGTACAACATGATACATGTAATGAACACTGCTGTATGTTATATATGAAAGATGTTAAGAGAGTAAAGCCTAAGAGTTCTCTTCACAGGAAAAAAAATTTTTTTATTTCTTTAATTCTGTATCTGTGTGAGATGATGGAGGTTCACATGTTCACTTAGCTTATTATGATAATCACTTCATGATGTGTGTAAGTCAAATCTTTATGCTGTACACATTAAGCTTACACAGTGCTGTGTGTCAGTTATATCTCAATAAAACCGGAAGAAAAAAAGTATTTTGGGGAACCTCACCATCCTGTGTATTGTGTCTCTAAGACAAAAGAAATAAGGATGGAAAGAGACAATAGGAGTTGAGTAGAAAATTGAAGTTGCAAAATTCTGTGGCATAATGATAGTGTTTTTTTGATTGTTCAGTTTTGCTTTGCTTTTTTGTTCTATTTTTCTTGACAGAAACAAAAAGCATTTTCCATTTAAAAATGCTCTGTTGGCAGTATGATTTCTAGGTCCACATAGAGGAAGAATGAGGTGGACAGAATGGTGGAAGTTTTAGAAGGAAAGCATGTTTCCTCATATGGGGAAAAGGGTAGGAGTAAGAAAAGTATGTTTGTTCTTTTTTCAATGTAAGTTCCTGGTAGATGGAGACCATCAGTCTCCATGGTACTTGTATCCCATCCTGGTGTCCTCTGCACGGGCAGAGAAGCTGTCAGCTTTCTGGCTGGTCCAGCAGAAAGCACTGGGCATTTCCTGGAAGAGATGGCAGACGAGGGTCATCTCTTGTCACCTCTTTAACCTGATTTATTGCTTTTGAATTTTTTAATAAGGACATATTTTAAGGTCTGTCTGGGGACCGAGAGCTCTGATCATTCATGCAGTGAACTTTGAATAAGTTGGTAAGTTGGCTGGGCCCTATTATCATAATGGATGGTGACTATTTGACATTTACAATGGTATGCTCCATTTGCACTAAAATAAATGAATTTGTATTTAAAAATAATTGGCCAGTGTGGGTTCCTATCAAACCTAAAATAGAGGCTTTTTGCATTCAAAGTTAAAAACTGAAAAACTGCATGCAGACTTAGTGAAGATTTACTGAATATGTTAACTGGTGGAATCCCATTAAACCTGATTGAACCGATCTTTAGCTGGAGAAAGCACAGGAATCACCTTACTCTCCTGTGCTTACAGTCTAAGTTGTTAGATTTTCTGAATACATGAGGATTTTTATTAAGTGCCTATTATTTGTCAGGCCTGTTGACCTTCCTGCCTACTAACCTGTTCCTAGGTCAGGACGGCGGTTCTCCCTGCCGAGGCAGTATTAATTCCAACTTCTTTTGTTAGAGTACTGATTTGTGCAGCTCTTCCAGTTGGAGAATTAGATCACTGGTATCCTTTGCTGCCCCATGATACATGTGGAAATGAGTCAGTGGAAAATTCACTTACTCATTGTGACCTACTTCTGTCGCTTTCATTGAAAGTGTGCTTATTCGTCAAAAGCGATCTGTCCCCCTTCCAGAAACTCTTGCTCCATTGCCACTTTAACCCCTTAGCCTATAGGTTCTTTAATAATATTTACAGTTACCTAAATCTGTCAATTATTCTGTTGTACATGCGGTTCATTTTCGATTCAGCCCTGGAGGCCAGGGATAGAATCTGACTTTGTATAGCTCTCAGTGCGTCCTGACCCCACCATCTCTGCTTTCTAATGAAGATTCTTGGCTTTTGAGGAGAAACTGTAAAATGGTAACTTCTACTGATTTAAGAAAGGAAGGTTTGTTACGCCAGGGCTTGCTGTGATCAAACTCCTCACTCTTCCATTTTCAGCAAAACTTTCCTGTTCTCATTTTTATTAGCTTATTCTTAGAGATTACTCATTTATCCAACAAGGTTTAAAATCAAGTGTGCCCTTCTGCCAGGTGTTGTACTAGGGTCACAAAAAGAATAAGATGCTTGCTCCAGGGAGCTTACAATCCCTAGTAGAAGAGCTACATGGAGTCATTTTAGAGTAACCCAGTTTAAACATCATTTTAACTGTGGGGTAGTGTAGAACATTCCACACCAACACCAAAATTAGGATTGCTTCTTACCTGACTTTGTTTCTGTCAGCTTTACTCTTGTCGCTCCCGTCCAGAGGGTTTACTCACTCCACACTCGTATATGTCAGTATGTGAAATGGGTATTTACCATAGAATTTCATGCAGATGGTGAGAGAATTTATTGCGAGTAATACAATTCTAAACTGCAGAAAAAGAAAGCAATGTAGTGTATATTTTATTAAGCACAGATACAGAAACACACATATGTGTAGCAACGACAAACACCATATAGTAGCTCAGATTTATTGCTGTTTTTTTGTTTTGTTTTGTTTTTGAGGTGTGTGGGCCTCTCACTGCTGTGGCCTCTCCCTTTGCGGAGCACAGGCTCCGGACGCGCAGGCTCAGCGACCATGGCTCATGGGCCCAGCCGCTCCGCGGCATGTGGGATCCTCCCGGACCAGGGCACGAACCCGTGTCCCCTGTATCGGCAGGCGGACTCTCAACCACCGCGCCACAAGGGAAGCCCCTATTGCTGTTTTTTTATGTCTAGTATTGCACAGACCTCAAAGTATTAGAAGTGATAGACCATATTTACAATTTAAACAAGATAAATTTCAATTCAGCATTATTTAAGATAATCATTGTATGTCTTAAAATAATACTTAAATATTCTTTGCCCTGGTCTAACCATATTTACAGATTCTCAGACTAGGAATGAACAGTCTTAAAGTTAATGTATAGAGGAAGTAAACGGAGACCAGCATTTGATGAGTAGAATTGTATTTTTGAAACCTATCTCATTCTTGGCAGTTAATTAGTTTTTACTGTGAACTCACCCTTAAAAAAAGAAACTCACGCTGACTTGATAGCACTTTTTTAAAAGTGGCAGCTATTAACATTAAAATAACAAAGTGAAACTTTTTCTCTGCTAACTGTTGGAGTTGTGAGCATTACTTTATTTGGGTCTTAATTTCTTTGTGCTTTTTTCAGATTGTTGCAGATACCTCTCCTTTTTGGGGAGAACACATAGAGAAATAACTCAGGATCAGACTGAGCTAGTTTGCTGTGATACATTGCAACATAGACGTGGTGTTATATTCTAGAAAATACTCTGTGCTTTTCCACCAAGAAACAGAAGCTTCTGGTCAAAGTCATAAGCGAAGCAACCAATTCTAAAATAAATGAGCGTTGTTTAAGCCAAGTTGTAATGCCGCAGCGAAGATGCGTGGTGCCCTGTGAATTTTGTCATGTTAGAATGATCTAGATTTTACTATATGATGAACTGATTAACTTTGACTCTACTGTGGGAAGACAGTCTGCCTGCTTTTGTTTTTCCTTACAGTTGTCACCTTTATCTTTGCTTTTGCAGCCATTTTCTGTGATAAGCAAAATAAGTTTGTTTCAAAGGAAAGTATCAGTTTATTGTCAAATAATATGACATTGTGAATCCTCATGTACATATATATTCATCTGGAGGTGCATATAAACAATGAAGTCTAAGAAGAGGTTTTTACACTATATTGCCATTCATTATAGGTGTACCCTGTTTATTTGGTTCTCAATTGAAGAGGCCCTTCACGGTAGTTTACTCTTCACACCAGACCGCACTTCCAACCAGAGATTAGAGCATAAGCCTCAGTTGGCCAGTGACTGAAGTATACAGTGCCTTATCTGGCTTCCTGGAATCTCTTCATTTAAAACCACTTACCTAAAAGGCTTATATCTTTTGTTGTGGCGTCATTAGAAGCCACACCTGAGAATTTAGAATTGTTCCTTCGAGCTTATTCAGATGTTTTCTGCTAAGCTGCTTTATGTAAGATGTTGAAAGGCAACATATCCTTTCTGGGCCCTGAACTCCTAACCTGACTGAAATGCTCCCTGTCACCGCGAAAGTATGGCATTTCTGCAACCTTTGGAGAAGGCTCAGGAGGGAAATGGATGGGGTCCATGCCCAGTGATACTTGTGGGCATTTGGGTGGAGCTTGAGGGTTACGTAACAGTGATGGCAAAACCACAGGTCCCTCTGTTCTCCCCGTGGTGCTGGATTCCGAATTTACATTTTTTCCCTCATCAGTTCTGTGACCACAAGTTCTGTAGTGAGAACTAGGTGACCTTCCTAAAATCTCAGGCTATGTAATAACAGATGATTCGTTCCATATCACTAACCGCAATACTGGGAGCTTTATGCTTTCTTGACATGTGACAGTATGATTCGAGTTAGTTTTGCATTGCAGCTTCAACTTTGCAGATTTTCTGCAAATTGAATGTGGGACACTTAATATTCCAGTGCAATACGGTAACCACCATCGGAATACAAATTCAGTAATTAAAGCTCTAAGAGGAGTGAATATGTTTAACGATAAATGCTGGGAAAAGATGATGTCTATAGAGTTCTTTGTTGTTTTAGAGTAGCTGATTATGTCTACCACTACAGAAATTGTGTGCTCTGTGTGGATATTCTAAAAGGATAATCTTCATTTATGAGTGTGTTCCTCTAACTCCAGGGGTTGAATTTATAAACAAAAGAAAGGTTCCTCTGAAGGACTGCTAGTTTAGAGGGAACCATTGAGATGACCTGCATTCACTTTCAAACCTCTGCAACTCTAGGGTTATACGTAGGGCTTTTATTGGCATTTTAAGTTAAGGAGACATTACTCCTTCGGGCTTTGCTATTTGTCGAGCTGACCAAGGCTGCCAAAGTCTAGCTGTGTCTTCCCCACATCATTAATAACTATTAGAATTGGGCCTGGCCCGGCTTTGATTAGCACCTCTGTGACTCTACAACCAGCAGCCACTGGATTGTAATTAAAGGGACGCAAACAATTCCTGTCATTAGCAAACTGTATGGTCAACATTCCATGCTTTGTTTCTGTTTTCATGTTTTAAATCAGGTTCTGAAGAGGGCTGAGCTTTTGCTAAAATAATAAAATGGCATTTATTGATGGTTTCCAGAGAGAGACAGTTAGCTGATACTTTGGGTTGCTGTGGCTTAGGACTGGCTGCTACATCCCAGCCAAAGGGGATCTGGTGCATTGTTTTTTCTACTATAACTGTTTTGTTTTGCTTTTAATCACTTTACTGAGGTAGAGTTGACATACAATAGGCTGTACATATTCGATGTATACAACTTGGTGAGTTTGGAGTTAAGTATACACGGATGAAACCATCACCACAGTCAACGCCACCACATTGCTTGATGTGGCCTTTCTGATATGGTCAAGTGACGTGGAAACCAGCAATGGCTTCCTGCTCATCTGCGTTACTTCTAGTAGAAGCCCACGTGAAATGAGGAGGCCTGTTCTGAGCTGGGACGTGGCTACTCGGGATGCCTATACTGTAGTGGGTAAGAACATCTCTAACTGGCACTGGCAAAGCAAGCATGGCTCCTGTTCTTAACTCTATCACCATGTACCTCTTGGAGCCCTGCCTTGGAAAGGAATGGACACAGGTCCTAGCCATTCACACCACCAGACACCTGTGCCTTCACCCATTCCCCACCTGGTCTCGGGGAAACTCACCCCTGTCTTCTAGATTCAGGCAGCTCCTTTCTGCCCATTTCCTGTAGGAGCATCACTCACATTCTCTGTGTTCTTAGCGGGAAGGGCCTGGGTGAGACTTACCTTCTGGCTCTTCCTAATTTCTGCTTCCATTCCTGAAACCAAACCCTATTAAAGACCTTCTAAGGCCCAGGAGCCCAGACTCTGAACACAAAGACTTCTTGGAATGAGGGAAGGAGACATACCTTTCATTCTCCTCTAGTAGAAGGAATACTGCAAATTAATATCTCAGTAAATTATCCTGTCATGTGGTACTTTGTCATCACTCTCTACCTCTCTCCATTCCTCCTGGGAATCGTGGTGAGCAGTGTTTTTATATTTTATTTTATTTTACTTTATTTCATTTTACTTACTTACCATGCTGCGCAGCTTGTGGGATATTAGTTCCCTGACCAGGGATCGAACCTGGGCCGGGACCCCTGCAGTGGAAGTGCGACATCCTAACCACTGGACCGTCAGGAAATTCCCAGCAGTATTTTTATTTTAATTTAATTTAATTAATTTATTTATTTATTTATTTTTATTTATTTATTTATTTTTGGCTGCCAATGGGTCTTCGTTGCTGCGCGCGGGCTTTCTCTAGTTGCAGCAAGCAGGGGCTGCTCTTTGTTGCGGTGTTCAGGCTTCTCATTGTGGTGGCTTCTCTTGTTGTGGAGCACGGACTCTAGACGCGTGGGCTTCATTAGTTGCAGCACGCGGGCTCAGTAGTTGTGGCTCACGGGCTCTAGAGCACGGGCTCAGTAGTTGTGGTGCACGGACTTAGTTGCTCTGCAGCATGTGGGATCTTTCCGGACCAGGGCTCGAACCCGTGTCCCCTGCATTGGCAGGCAGATTCTTAACCACTGTGCCACCAGGGAAGCCCCCCAGCAGTATTTTTAGAAGGCTTCTGTTTTTCTTTATAGCACATACACCTTATTCCAGATTAAGAGGTTGCAGGATTCATAGTTAATTCTTTTGTAAACTAAAGCACAAGCATACACACATTTTCCCATATTCCTGCCACTGAGAAGTAATCATTGTTATTGTTTATGTACATTTCCTTCCAGTCCAGTTTCTTTGCATTCTATGTATTTTCAAGCGTGTTTGATATCAAGCTTTGGACTGTATGCTTTTCACCATTGTAAGTAAGCATTTTGGGAAAAATACCCCATCTTGTGATTGTAGCGTAGCTTATGTAACTACTTCATTCAGGGTTTTTAGGAGAGCAAGACTGATCATTTATTTGTTCTACATCATCCTTTGTTCTCTGCCGTCTCAGATAAAGGTAAAAAAAAAAGGGATGTGTGTACGGGGTGGGGGAGGGGTGGCGGTCCATTGGCTTGATTAGAAACAAAAAAACTTCCACAGAGAGGAGGCAGTTAATTTTAGGTGGTGATTAGTGATCTTAAGACAAGATAGAAGTGGGTGGGCGAGCGGAGAGCCTTTGCTGCAGCTTCAAGCTCTGCGGTTCTCAGGCAAAAAGACAGTTTTTTGTCAGCCTCAGTCCTTGGGCCTCTTTGGGCCACCTTTTCTTCCCTCAGTTCTGGACTTTTTTGTCGTTCGATGTCAGGCTAGTGTGACCCAGGCAGAAGTAGGTCCTTATTGTGGGATAGATCTTTTAAAATACATATTTCATTGAGTACATAAAAAGCATTTGGAGGACAGAATGACCCAAAAATGAACTGTCCTAAGAAAAGCGGCCAACCCTATTTCTGTTCCTGAGTCTTATCAATTTTTAAAAAACATTCTTAAAAGAGTAGGGAAGTAGTTCTCTTCATCTCCATACAAATTGATTAACTCTTTCACATAGTTGAGTTAGAGGTTAATCTTGTTGAGGTAAAAATCATGTTACAGGAAGAGGGGAAAAAACGAATCAAAGTTCTGTTTCTGAAAGGAAGTTTTAACAGTTGAAAAATGACTAATCTCTGAAGCAAGGCTGTGACGATGAGGGCCAGGAAGATTTGGGACATAGAGTTATTTATAAGTAATATACCATTAATTCTTCCTAACTTTGGGGCCAGACTCATTACCGGTATTTTTTTTTTTCCATCTAGGACACAAATATTAATTATTGGTTCTGCTGGTATTTACTGTAGTAAAATAATCTAAATTTTTTTAATAACTGGAATTATATGTTTAGTTTAACAGTGTATTATGGACATATTACATAATCTTCCTGGGACCTCCCCTACCCAGTTATTTCCTATTTCCTATTTCTCAAGGATAAAAATATTCTCACATTAATAATCTTTACTCTCTATGGTACTTACTTGAGAAAAATGCCTTCACCTGCCTAAGATAGGAACAATTTGCCTACCTGGATATTGAAAGCTTTGACAGTTGCATTTCTAATTTAGGGGATTATATGTTTATTTCATTTTGGTCTTCACTCTTTTTTATTTTTTTAAACATGACTGCCTAGTTTCTGTCAAACCTTGGGTAGGCCTTTTTTTTCCCCTCTCAAATATACAGTGTCACCTAACTAAACAATGGAGCTATTTAAAAACTTAGGGAAATGTCTCCTTCCCCAGATTTCCTGACTGCAAACTCATAAGCACATCTTCTTTGGGGTCCTGGTAACTGTCCTCCCTCTGCCTGGGGCAGAGACACTCTTTAAAAACTGCTGGGGGGTTTTGGTGGGGTAATCAAGCTGCACATCAGAAAAACAAGTTGAGTGAAAACAAGAAGACCAAGTTCATGATGGTGTTGTTGGAGGAGGGGAAGGAGGTGACTTTGTCTTGTGAAATTGTTGATCACCAGGTACTCGTCCCCAGTTTGTAGAAAGATGATGCGACCTATTGCTTACCACTCATCGGCTGTCTTATACATTATTTTAGAATATTTATGCTTTCAGATGCAAAATGCATAACTAAAATGTTTGTGTGATTTTTTTTTTTTAAGTAAAATGAAAAACAATTTTTGTCATTTGAAGAACATAGCATCACAGTTTTGATGTACTGTCCTTGAGGCAGATTGGCTAATAGCACAGAGTGTTTTTGCTTTTTGCCATGTAACTGTGTGAGTTCAGAAACTTTGCGGCCTCCTGTACTAAGTAGTCAGTGTAGCTAATATCTGAAGACCCAGGCAGAAAACACTCTTCGTTATATAAGCAAACCCTACAATTTTATGATTATACTGTGAATGAAAATATGATGTGAGCGCAAAGCCAAAGGAATGACTCACTTGGAAGCTACTGACAGATTTTATTTTCATGATGGTTTAGCTGCATTGTTGTTTTCATATGTCTTTTGCTCTTTCAGTAGGATTTAGGGTCTGTTTAGAAAAAAGAAAAGCAAAAGTTGCCAGTGGACGAGTTCACATTCATTTCTTTCATAGTGTCATTTGATTTGTTTTCAGTAAGTTAAGTGTCTTAATTCTAGTCATGATGTGCAGTTTAATTTCATGGGGCGAGTTACTCTGGATCCTTTTCGATATAGAAATTTTACACAGTAGGGTGCCATCTTTCTATACCTTTGAATTTCTACTTAGAAATGTTTTCGTGTGAAGGTCAGGGATTCCATAACTTTAATAAACAGGAATCCAGGACCACAATGAAGAGGAGCTCTCTGAGTAGCTGCAGGGAATGCAGTATGAGTCGAGGTGGGATGCCTGATGAATGTGGTGAAGGGGCAGAGTGCCTCTGTTGTTCTGGGGCTCAGGGTACTTACTCATTAAGGGCCGGATTCCAGGCTAGGACGAATGAGGTCACCTCTTTGAACACAGGGCTGGCCCTGTGAGAAATAGGTGGCCATGCCCATAAGAGGCAGGCTGGTGATTTGAAGGTGAGTGAAGCCAGCAGTAAACTTTTCCTTAGGAACTGACGCTTTCCTGGCACTCTGCCTTGCCTGAACTCCTGCCATAGTTCTAATGTAATTCACACGATTCAGTGAAACCTCTTTCCACAGACACATTCCCATACATGCTCTCTTAGAGTCTGGGAGGTCTTTGGGAGGCAAGAATGCGGGAAGATGCAGTTAGGACTTTGGGATTAACAGATACACAGTACTATATATAAAATAGATACACAACGAGGACCTATTGTATAGCACAGGGAACTATAGTGAATATCTTAATAACCTATAAGGGAAAAGAATCTGAAAAAGAATATATATATATATATATATATATATATATATATATATATGAATCACTTTGCTGTACACCTGAAACTAACAGAGCATTGTAAAAAATGGGGGGAGATACCAGACTAAAAGATTGACATCCTAAAGAATAAGTACAAGAGAAGAATCTTGGGGTCACAAGTTTATAGAAGTTGTAAATACATAGATTTTATAATGTCGAGTGTGTTGTATTTTGAGATATATCATTTGTAAATACTTCTTTTAAAAAAAAGCTTGTCTCAATACGGTCAATATATATGTTTCAGATTTTCTGCTGGCCAAATTCACTTCCTAATGCATATTACAGTGTCCTCCTTTTCTCTGAAACCAGTAGAACATACAAAGAGGCTTCACACCACATATCTGATTTCTGTGTTCTCTAAGTCAGATATCTAGATATCAAAAAGCAAAAAAAAAAAAAAAAAAAGCCATGTTAAGGGGGATATGATCCAGAGATTTGGATTTATTTTAAAATCTTATTAAGAAACAGTGGACTAAAAGAATCTGAATCACACATGCTTAAACACAAGTCTCTTTCCTACTTGTGTCTGACTAGACCAGCTGGTTGGGGCAGCTGGGTAAGGAGGAAGTGCCTGCTTGAAATGGATGATCCAAGTGCTGGGTCATCTGCCTTTGGGTCCTCAAGAATACACTGTGGAGGAAGGAATGTCCAAATCGTGACATCTTACCTGTCTGTCTGTAAGCCTGATAACTGTGTGTACAAGTATATCACAGGATGGAATGCATGCCCCACTTGGTGACACTGTGGTGTCCGTGTACCTGGGTCAGGCTTGATGCTTCTAGAAAAACCTCACAATCTGAGTGTGAAGCTTGTTAACTTGACCTCCCTCCTGTATCTGACTGCCAGGCTACAGACTCAGAAATCCAGTTCGGGTGGTATCTGAAGAGCAGCCCCTTCTCTTAGGCATGGGTCTGTAGTCAGCAAGCTCACTGATTTACGTACAGGGCCAGAATGCTGAGACATTAATTTACAGGGAGGAAAAATAATCAGTATGGGGCTTAGGCTCTTCAAAGTTCTTATTCTCTGCCTTATAGACATTTTAACAGAACGGTTAGAAGCACAAGCTCTGAAGGCATGCTGCCTGGGTTTGAATTCCAGTTCTACAACTTACTAGCTGTGCGATCTTAGGTTTCTGAATTTGTCAGGTCTTCAGTTTTCACATCTCTAAGATGTGGATAGAAATAAGTCTTACCTTGGGATTCTCATGCAAATTAAACCCTTGCTTGCCGTGTACTAGAAAACCGTCAACGTTGGCAGTTGTCATTATTGTTGTTCTTGTTATTCACATTTGGGCAGACCTCTCCATGAAGTAGTCAGAAGATGGCTTAGGGAATATGGTAGCAGAGCAAGACTTGTTAGATGGCTTAAATGATCCACAGCATTGGGCAAAGGTGGACAGGTGCACGTGGTTTTGACAGTTGATCTGGAACTTTGGTGTCTGTGTTGGGTGCAGTCCCTTGCATGTCCTTCACCTTGAGGATGCCAATTTGAAGCCCTTGGATGAACACTTGAACTTGTGGTTCTGCAGCATTTGTTTTTCTGTGTTTCTGAAGCCAACCAGTTGCCCTTCTTATTGTTACACTCCTTCTATAACTGTGTTAATATTTACATTTACTGTCAAGTCTGCTGCCTTAGAACCAGCCTCTTTAGCTCTTGCATAATTCATTGTATTGATTTTAGAAGTTAATTCTATGGGCAATCTTGTGCTTCTTGTTCCAGGATCCTTGAGGGAAAGCCTTAGTGTAACATTCTAAATAGGAAAACATATGTGCATGAAAGAATGTATGCAAGAAAGAAAGACCAAAATGTTTTCCTCTGACAGCTAATATTTATGAAGCACTTACCGTGCCAAGCACTGTGATAATTTCTTCCCATGCATTATCTCATTTCATCTGTACTTCGCCCTCCAAGGTAGTTCATATTCTTATTCCTATTCTACAGATCAGTAAATTGAGGCTTAAGGGGGGGTTGGAATTTGAAGCCAGGTGTACCAATGGCAAGTCCTTGTATTTTGTAACTGTACTCTCCTAAGAAATAGCCAATCAGTGAAATCTAAAACAGAACTACCTTTTCCCTTGTGGAATGTATAATACATTCACATAAGATGTAGTTAAATGTATTTCTGTGTCTAATGCAGATATTTCTAACTTTGAATGTGCCCTGGTTGTGGGAGCCCACATGACCTCCCTTCCTAAGCCCTATTTGCCACTAGCTGGTGGTGCTGCCTTGGCAGTCATTACTTCATCTTCCCGAGCTAAAATTCTGTGGCTCAGCCCACAAATGGCGAGAGCAAGGAGCATTTATTACCCAGACTGAATACTGAGCAGTTTAAAGACCAGCATCTTCTGGTATCACCCCAGTCCTCCTGTCTTCAGAAACAGAATTGGTTCCTTGTGGCCAATTTCATCGTTGCAAAATGAGAGACTGACTAAGAAAACATCAGTGGATGCAAATGAGGAAGAGAAAAGACATCTGTCAGTTAATTAAGGGAAAACAGTCCTTTGACGTCTTGTTGCTTCTGTGCTTTTCACCCAGGTGGGCTATTCTTCCTTCCTTAGAGGTCTGCTTCCCTTTCACATTGGACACAAATAGTAGGGGACTAAGTGCTTAAGTATGGGAGGAACACACAACTCATTTTAATACCCATTTGGCAGTTTTCCTGTTATTTCTCCATTTAGGAAACATTTTCTTCTACTTGTGCCCATTATCCCGGCATTGACATTCCTGTCATTAGCAGAATGTCATTTTGCAAGATTCTGAGTTGGGCGCAGCTAGCAACAAAACATACCAGAAAGAGGATGGCTTTTTGCCACGTGACTTTTCCTCACAGAAAAGCATGAAGTGGAGCTCGGTTGTGGGTTTTCCATGTGTGTCTGTTTGTCTTCTGACTGTGGAGGCCCGGGAATCAGAGACAGTTCACTTGTGGGCAAAGCATTATGCCAAATTGCTGTGAATGCAAAATGCTTTCGAGTTGGGAGGGCGTTAAATAGTCATGCTGTTCATTCCGGGCTTGACATAAATTTCTGTTGAGTGTCATAAAAGGAGATCTGGTGATTACGGAAGTCAACTCCCCCTCCCTTTTTGTGGGTCAGATTGGAGCGGCCCCAGAATCCTCCGAACCAGAAAGAGGGAGCAGAGCTTTTGATTCGTATGGGTCGTGTTTAGCTTTATAGATAAATTACCCTACTAGAGTAAAACATATCCACCAAATTAAATGTTTCTAGGTGTAGCAAGTTAAACTGAGATTTAATTTCTGTATGGAGAAGCCCAGAGTGGGTAAAACAATATTATATCAGTCCAGCTGTTACGTATATATGTTCAAATAAGATTTGAATATAAGAAAATCTTCCAATCCAGCTTTATAAAGCTGATGACCATTTCTTTAAAGCAATAAAGCAGGAGGTACTAGGTACAGGGGAAAGAAGTTAATCGTACAATTTTATTATAGTATTTCTAGAAAGGCGGAGTGGAACATTAGATTTAAGCTGTTATGTTTGCTCTGGTTTGATGCTGCCACCACTTTCTTAGTTTTTTTGGAAAGATTTCTTTGCACTGGCCAACTGAGAAAAATCCAATGCTGTTAAATTAAATTCATTAAAGGTAATTTTTGTAGTTGGACTTTAAACTTGGTTTTCTACTACTCAAAAAAAAATGTATCAAGTTGTAACTTTTCTCCATATTGAGTATGAAACATGGAAGTTTAAAAGAAAAATGTCACACACATCCCCCAACCCCCAAAACACAAACACACTTGTAAAGTAGAGGTTTAGAAGAACATTAGTTTGTATTTTGTTTATTTTTCCTTAACTCGCAAACATGTCTGTAGACTTATCTTTGGTCACTGTCCACAGCTGCCCTGAGAACAACCAAAGGCTTGTGTGTCAGTCTCATAGGTGTTTGTTTTTAAAACCCTTTAGCCAGTTATAAAATTGAGGCCACCACCTTGGTCCCTCCCTCAGCTGACTCATTGCCACTTTGATAGCCCAGCCAGAGGTCAGCCCAGCCAGGTGATAGCAGCTCTTTAGCCTTGCGGGACAGATTAGACCATATTTTTACTCCATGCAATGTTTGGCCAAATCAGCTTTTGAAGCAGTTTGCCAAGATACAGTACATGCCCTTCAACTCTTGGATCAGAGTTAATGACCTTACCTTTGCAGTACTGCACACCCTCATCTCAAGTACAAAAAATCTTTATTACGTGTCTTTGGTGTGAGGTTTGAGCTATTATGCTCTGCGTGACTAGTCAGAAGTCCAGAATTCATCTCATCATTGACTGTTCCAGCCCTTAAGTGTCTTCATTCAAATAGGTGACCTGCCCTGATGTCTTAGGAATCTTGGGGGACGTTCAGGCCAGGTATGTCCCATAATGCATGTTGCAGATAAATTGCACTAAAAAAAAACTAACAGGTATTGAGAGACTTCTCACTTTAATTGCTTTTTACTTCTAACATTTTCAGCAGTTGGACTTAACTCTGCTGCTATAAATCCCATATTATTACCAGCTCCTGCTTGACTTTGACCATTGTGATATGCCCCTCTTTTCATTCCTCTGATTTCCCATTGTAATTTTTATTCAGAATGACGTGTATGTAGGTTTTCTCAGTAAGATGCTTCACATCACATAAACCTGTCAGCTCTTTGTGTTTTCTGTTATACACTGCCTTGATCAAGCTAGTAGAATTAGACTATAATATCGTCTTAGATCAGTTTAGTCTTATAGATTAGACTATGTTTGTCCTCCAAGTTAAATTAGAAACTCCTTAATGGTAGGAACCATATTTAGTTAGTTATTCAAAAATATTTACTGAATCTCTATTCAAGTCATTTTTATTTTCTGTATTTTTCTGGGTATCCAAAGAGATTCACTATGATAGAAGATATAATCTTTGACCTCAAGGATCTTATCCCCTATCCTAGATGGTAAGCTCCAGGTGGAATCCCTGGTTATGTTTACTGAATGAATGAGTGACCACAGAGTAGATGCTCTGCTTTCCAGGGTCACTCTGGTGCAACATGGTGCACGTCAGCCCCCCATCAGTCACATGTTCACATATGACATCAGGGCTCACCATGTCAGCCACATAGAGATAGCTGTGTTCATGTATCTCACTTTGAAATAGCCACAAATGGAATAACTGAGATGAAATAGGTTTAAAAAAAGTTTCTGTGTCAGGCAGATCACCAAGATTAAGGGGTTATTTAGGGAAGACCTATGAAATGGAGGGACAATTTGTCATACTTAGTGTATACTATAAAATTCCAGTGCTTATTAGTTATGAAAATACGTTTCAAAGCTGATGGGGATTTTACCTCACACTTCAGATAGCAACACATTTTTGTTTGTACAACTCTGCCAGCTTCTGCCTTAGAATACAGTTATCTGCGAATCATTCTTAGCTCTTCTTTTATACTTTCAGAGTGTTTTCTTCATTTTCTTATTGCCCATCGTACTTGCCCATAAATGTTTTTTACATTGAATAGCATCTTGCCGATATCTGTATGTTCAGCCATCTCTCTCTTCCTCTACAAAGAAAATTGGGCTAGACCTCACCAAGGGCTTATCTTAATGGATTAGATATATTTACAAGAAGTACTGTATACAGTAATATATATATTTTCCTCAGAATTTTTGAAAGCGTGGAGACCTATACCTTCCTCTAGGCATGTAACTAGCCAAATGTTTTTGCTCCTAGGTGAAAGCAGTATGAGCAGTCATTCATTTCCATTATAATTAATGCCTTTTAAAAGGAGTTTTTCTACTAATGGAAAAGTTAAGTTCAAGTGTCAAGCCGATAGTATCAATACTAAGCATTCACAATAATATACCCCGGATGACGATAAACTTGGTCATTGCATTGATGCCCATATGCAGAGGGCTGAAGCTCTCTGCTTGGCAGTCACCACAGTTCTAGCGACCTGCTCTTTCTCCAGTGTTTCAGAGGCTGTACAAAAGAGCATGGACTGCTCTCATACCTGCATTGAATCTTGGGGGTGATTTTGGCCTGAGTTTTTAAAATAAAATGCTGTATTTTGAAGTTGAGTCACAGGAGATGGGGTGTACTAGGCATGCCCGTCCGCTTAGCTCCCTAACTGGCCTTTCTCCCTCCTCCTTTGGTTATTGCAATCTAGCAGCCAGAATGATTCTCTTAAAACAAAACTCAGATGGTGTTTAAAACCTTCCAACAGCTTCCCTTTTCACCCAGAGTAAAACCAGTCTCCGTGCTGTGGCCTGCACCTGCCCCAGAGGTGGCCCCGGGCTCTGTCCACCGTCGTCTTGGCTGTTCGCCTCTGGCCATCTCCCCTCCTGCACGCTGGCCTGCCTGCTGGTCCTGGAGCACACCTGACCAGGGCCTTTGCTCTTCCTGAATGTTCACTCCCTCATCCTCCTGTCTTACTCAGACACCGCACCCCCCTTCCCCCCACACCACGAGGCTTTCCCTAACCATCTGTTTAAGATTGTGATTTCCTGCATCCGTGCTCCATGTCCTACCCTCTGCGTCATTGTTCTCCATCGCCATCCCTCGTACTACAAACGTCATCACCATCTCCCATACCATCTTACTAGTTTATTATGTTTATTATCTGCTTCCTTCTCTAGAATACAGGTCTCTAGAGGACAGCAGGGATATTTGTTTGTTTAGAGTAGTACCTAGCATGTATTAGGAACTCGAAAAGTAATTTGTTGAATGAATCATTGGAACCTTGGGGGGAGCCCTGATTTCATGGGCCATAGGGAAGACATCGGCAGTGGCATAACTTCACCTAAATAACAGAGTATGTCACGGACACGAATATTAATGCTTTGCTTCCTGTTGCCTTCTGAGGGGCACTAAAGCTTACCCAGCCAGCTACCAGCTGTGGCCTCGTTGTGCTCTACAGGAAAAGGGGTAGAGCTGTAGACAAGAGGCCCAGAGGAAGGGTAGATTGATTTACATATGAAAGACAAAAAAGTTATTTCTGGAGAAGACAATAGTATGAAGACAGACATGGAGAGAAGGGCAAGGCAGCATCTGAAGGAATTAAGGATTTGGGGGAGAAGTATCCAAAGAAAATTGTAAGGAAGACTTGCTTTATGTTGCATGATAATAATTTTTCTTTCAAATTCAGTCTCGAAGATACTTTTCAAGGCTTTTACAATCAGATTTGCAAATACACAGAGGCCTAGATATTTAGTGTTGCACAAAGAAAAGAAATGTCCATGATATACATAATTTTAGTGCATTTAATAATCCTAAAATTTGCTTCAAATGAATAATCTAAAAAAGGCATGAATCAAACCCATATTTATGTTGCCATGGTTAAATCTCAAAAATATAATGTTGAGTGTAAAAAAAAGTAAGTTACAGAATATCTATAATATATAGTGTGTGCTAAAGTGCAATTTATCCAAAAAGTCAAAAAACATGACTGTCATACAAATATAAAATAAACATGTGTGAGAGATTTTATTTAACTTATTAATGAGGACAACAGTAAGAGATTTTGAAAACGATATACATAAAATATATATATTAAAAAATATATAAATGTATATATTATATACATATAATCAGAAATGATGAAATAAAATTTGCTAATAGATACAAAACCAGTTAATATCTCGTAGGACAATGATATTAAATGTTTGGGGCCATCTCTTTGTGGGTGGATATTAACTGTATTTGCACAAGACAAAATTCATTTACATTATTATGGACAAGAATCACTTGTATTACTACTAGTTTTCTCCAACTTAACTGCAACTCCTACAGCGTTTAAAGTAGCCTAGTCACTAGAAAGACAGTGAAAGGTGTACACCCTTATAGAACCAGATAATCCCCGGGAGGTTCACTGCACAAAGCCTTCCCAGCCACTGAAAGGACATATATATACTAAAGATTGGGAATAAACATCAGAAAATGATACCATTGTTCATTTCAGGTGGTGAGAATTGTTTGATTATTTTTCTATATTTTCTATATTTTTAACATTTCATAAACCAAACAAAAATAATTAATGACTCCTCTAATCTGGTCTAACCCCTTCATTGTAAAGATAAGGAAACAGAAGCCTGCCTGTTTTATAACATGTTTTCAGCAATACCACATTAGCTAGACAATTTCTGCCTCCTGTTCATGCCCGGTTTCTTCCACTTCTGTCTTCCTCTTTGTTCAAGGAGTATTCAGTGTTCAGATTCTATTAAGGTATCAGGAAATAGCAGATGTTCACATTCAGTTAAAGCTATGGTCTATAATTGGCCTCCTGTACAAATTTATCAAATTTTTCATCAAGATGAATTAATAAATTATAGGCTAGCTTTTCAGAATTCCTGGAGCTCTTCTTAGGCAACTCATTGCCCCCCAGTTGTGGTCAGTCATATGTCGTACTAAACGTTGACCTTTCAAGTCAGCTGTGATTGTTAGAAATTACTGCCTGTTTGGGTTTCTCTTTCTCAGCTTGTCCTACCACGATCAGACATGATCAGTATTCATGTCCCCAAATGATTGTAATTTAAAATTAAGCTGCATTTCAGCTACTCAGAACAGTTGCAAAAAGCCACAGCCTGGTGGGCCTCACAGCTTTTACAGACCTGGTAGAGGATAATTAACAGGTTCTTCTGCCAGGAGAGGTGTGACAGATCCAGGTGTGAGGCTTTTACAGGTCCCACCGCGCCCTTCATACAGAGCTCTGAGCATAAGGACAATCTAGGCAGGAATAGAATATGGATGCTTTGGACCAAAAATCCATGCACCTCCTTCCCCTCCCCTCCCCTCCCTCAGCTAGTAGCCCACGTTCCTTTGTCCCTCACTCTGATCAGGCCTGACTTACACGATGAAATGCGTGATCTGTCTCCTTATCCTCCTGACAAATGGAAGGTGCTATTGGCAGTCGTTAGGAGATGGGGAAGCTCCTTGTGAAACTGCTTTGGTGAGCGGGAACAGTGAACTCAGGGAGCAGAGTGGCACCCTGTGTAATCCCAGGTCACCTGCCTGAGCCAAAACACCATGCCAACAAATAAACCACTTCCCGGAGGTGGCTTCCTGTCATGCTAAAGCATCTCCAACCGAGTACCCATCCAACTGTGACGTTCTTCTCACAGAGCGTTCTGTCCCCACCTGCCTCGCCTCCCAGCCCTCAGGGGCCAGACAGTCCTACTGACTCAGAAGTACTGTCATTGCCTTTCACCCTCCCATTCTTCTCGGATCCCAGGTCCATAGTCAGCAGTACTTATTGTACTGTGTGTGTGTGTGTGTGTGTGTGTGTGTGTGTGTGTGTGTGTTTTCTGTTGGTAGGTGGATCTTTCTAGGCAGGAACCAAAGGAATGAGGTAACAAGGAAAGCTCACTTAGCACCATCAGCCCCTGTTCTAATCCATCGTTTACCTTTGCCTTTGTCTCAAGTTATATGTGGCTATCTTCTTGGGCTAAATTCAGATTTTGCAAGTAAAGAATCTGTGCCATTGTGTCACCTTGTCAACTGAGAAAACAAACTGAGCATGTCATCATAGGCTGTGTCCCCATGTGTTTTTTCAACTGGGTGGCATGAAGAGGAGCAGGTTCTTTGTGGGCAGTGGTTGTTCCTCGGTTCAGCTTTCAGAATCAACCGCGGGCAGGGTGGATGGCTTCCATTTCTTCTTAAAGAGTGAAGCAGAAAGATTGCATTTGGGGGATGGATAGCTGGAACTTGAATTCATAACTGTTCTTTAGTTTCACTTTTTTTTACGTGGGCCTCTCACTGTTGTGGCCTCTCCCGTCGCAGATCACAGGCTCCGGACGCGCAGGCTCAGCAGCCATGGCTCACGGGCCCAGCTGATCCGCAGCATGTGGGATCCTCCCCGGACCGGGGCACGAACCCGTGTCCCCTGCATCAGCAGGCGGACTCTCAACCACTGCGCCACCAGGGAAGCCCTCGATATTTCTTTTTGAGTTTTTTTTTTTTAATCACATTTTTTAAATCACATCAGTACTTTTCCACCCTTTTTTTTTTTTGGTAGGCTTTAAATAACTGATACAGTTGTGAGAATTTTTTGTTTGTGTTTCTCTTTGTTTTAAATACAAATTGTTGGCTACTTAGCTTGTTGTGGTAATGTACTAGTCATTCTATATGTTTCTTAGCAAAATTCAATTAAAATGTTTTTTAAAAATATTTTCTAAATTTTAGCTTTGTCAGCGTATTTCACTGATATTCTTATGTAAGATATTCATTAGGCTACTGTTTCTATTGATATATATTTCTTATTTATTTGATTTACATATATAAAAATTAATAAATGAATGTCAATAGGAAATTTTCATAAATGATTTAGATCAAATACTAAATGTAAAAACTAATACAAATAGCCATTTTTGTATAAGTTAACCTGTATTACAATTAACTTGCTCAAATTAGCAAATAACTTTGCTGAGAGTTCCAGGATATAAATCTGTCATTTATAATTTCTCTTATTAACATCAGCAAGTTGATATATTTAATATTCCTATGCTAAAATTAAAGGAGACATTAATTTGAATTAACACTAAATACATTGTACAATATTTTTTAAAAAAACAATCACACGATCTGACTTAATGGTTATGAATGGTTATGAATTTAATAGGCCAAATTATGGTTCTTGATAGATGAGTTGATAATACCACATTCCACCTTCATAATTATCAAGGGTCTATTCTTATTCAACAACTTCTTTAAGGCTAAGTAAACATGATCTTAATTAAACTCACAGATAATGCTAGGGGGTGTTGATTGCTCCAGTAAGGAAAATAAAATGATGCAGCCTGACCTTAAGAAATTATAAATATGGGAATGTTGACAAATGATAATAAGCAGCAAACATCTAAGAGAGAGGATTGGTTCCCAAGTCATATTGGAGAAAGAAATTTGGTTTGGTTTTGAAATGTGTTGTTTAAATAGTATTTAGAAATGTTCCTTTCAAATTTTTTTTTTTTTTTTTTGGCGGTACGTGGGCCTCTCACTGTTGTGGCCTCTCCTGTTGCGGAGCACAGGCTTCGGACACGCAGGCTCAGCAGCCATGGCTCACGGGCCCAGCCGCTCCGCGGCATGTGGGATCTTCCCGGACCGGGGCACGAGCCCGTGTCCCCTGCATCGGCAGGCGGACTCTCAACCACTGCGCCACCAGGGAAGCCCCCTTTCAAATATTTTATACAAATTCTCAATTATGTCCACTATATGTTATTTAGAAGTTAGGTGAAAATTCCTGTTTCAAGAATGCTGTAACAGGTATATTCTGAATTAAGAAGACATTACAATATATCTTTAATGGTAGATAAGGGCACCAAGTGTAGGAGGATGGAATCATAGTGCCCTGAACCTTATTATAAGTGAATTCAATGAGGTAACCTGCTGGTTTGTATTATCCTTTTCTAACCACTATACTGATTGTGAAGTACTAGTCTGTACTGAAGAAAAGCAAATGAAAGTAAGATAACATCCACTTCATCATCAACCAGTTTTGCATTTGTGTTATTCTTTGAGGCTTGTGAAAGTTACTTTGGAATCAAATTAGCTATTTTTTAACTTTCTAGTAGCAGAAACAGGAAAAATAGTTACCCTGTGCTCATATGTAGCAATTTATTTCTACTCACTGGGTACCAGGATAAAAAACAGTAGGTAGCGTGCCTGTGAGAAAAGGCCTTCATTGTTATTTTAATACAAACTGGAATCTGTTTCTATGATTCCAAAATATTTACCTTAATACTGAATGTAGTAAGAAGATGAAAAATGAATGAGTAGTGAAATGCATTTATCTTAGGCATTGGCTGTTCTATTGACAAAAGGCACAACTATGAAATTTGTCTAAATAATTAGATTTTTAATTAGTGCATCATTGTAAGATTAATGTCATTGTTCTTCATTGCATGTAATTTTGTATTAGAAATTTCATGTCAGCAAAGATGCTACCTGTGGTTTGCTGATTTGAATCCTTAATTTATCACTTGTGTGTATGGCTTATCACATATTTGCAGTCAAGAGCCAAAAGAAAGGCATTTGATGATAACTTTGTGGTGAGGAATATTGATGGTGTTATATATGATATGAATACATTATATTTTCTAATATTCAGGAAACAGCCACCCTTCAAATATTAGTGAGTGCATATTGACTTGCAAAAATTTTAGAAATAACATGTGCGGATAGATTGTTCAACCTAAGCTATGTCTACTTTGAACATACTTGAACGTTATTATTATTATTGCTTTTAAAACCGGTTTTCCTTTCCTTTGGACAGTTGCCGAACCAGCAACCGGAAAAGCTTGATAGGTAATGGGCAGCCCCCAGCACTGCCTCGGCCTCACTCACCTCTCTCTGCTCATGCAGGTAATGAAATACCTTTTCTTGAGTTCTGTTTTACTTCGTCTTGCTAGTTTTTAAAATACAGGCATTTGGAAATTTAGATGCGTCTCCCCACCTTGTTATCTTGGTTTCCCTGTAGCTTTGTCACTAAGTTGTTCTTTCTCATCAGTCAGCCCAAACCTTAGCCTCTCTTTGAGCTCTTGGATCTGAAAGGGAGAAATCCTTTTTATATGGGGTCCTATCCCAGTTATTTTTTTTTCTCCACATCTGAATTTGTGGATGATGCAAGTCACGCTCCCATGTTAGGATTTCCTTTGGGAAACGTGGCCATGACAGTTCACATGAAGAGGGTTAGTGTCAAGAACTATAAGGGAGGAAAAATATCTTTTCCCTCTCCCCTTCTAACTCCTCCACTGGGGACCCAGTAACCAGAGACAGATTAACAAAGGAAAAGCATACACATTTATTTAACATACGTTTTACGGGATATGGGAGCATTCATGAGGAAATGAAAACCCAAAGGAACGGTTAAATTGGGATTGTTTTTACAGTAGTTTGGTGAAGAGAAGGGAGTTGTGCAAAGACGTATAGGACAAAGGTGAGCTAATTGTAGTAAACTGGGGGAAAGTTAGCAAGGACTGTTTGTTCAGATTCTTCTGTGTCCCTTTTCTTCAGAGATAAGAAGGCTCCTTTCCTCCAGGTGTAGGGAGGGTGGCTCTCACAAGAAGGTTTTATGACCTGCGTACGTGGCAGGTCAGAAAGCCCTTCCTGCACATGCTGTTTCTCAAATCCCTTCACCTTAAAATAGTCAATGTGCCAGTGCGCCATATTTTGGGGCCTCATGTCCTAAAGTGCATCAAAACTATTCAGCATTTTTCTCCCTAAAGTTGAACTTATCTATTGTATATATTAGCTAGCACGAACAATGCTGATCTGAGCAGTCTAGAACATGTCTCCTCTTGTAATGTGGGCAAGAGTTTATCTAAAGTTTTACCTGACAGTGGTGTATATATAACTTATCTTTACATCCAGAACCATTGTAGGGACAAAGAAGATTCAAGAGGTGAGACTCTTGGCCTCAAGAACTACTTAGAAGGATGGTAGAACCATATTACAAAAACTATGCAATGAAGACTGCTTTGTGTGTTTTTTGTTTGTTTGAATTCTATCTAAGATGGTGCAAAGAAGAGAAGGGTTAATTCCAATCAGGAAAGTTTGGGAGATGTTGAAGGAGCCACTTGCTCATGATGTTGAAAGATGAACAAGACTTTGGCAGGGGTGAGAGATGGGGGAATTTCTAGTGTGTCGCTAGAGTGTGGGATGTACATGCTTGATTGTACAAGAATGTAAAGGTGAAAAGAGAGATGAAAGTCAGAAAGTAAAATGAATTTTGACTTTGAGTGCCTTTCACAGATTTTGAGGAGGATCTGTAGGAAGATGTGTTCGAGATATGGAAGATGATGGGGTGAAAGGATGAGTGTTTAAGCCCTACCTCTGTTACCCTCTTGTAGAAACTGTCACACGATAGACTTTCAGGTGGTGTTGACTTATAAACTAGGCTATGACTGGCCCCCGGAAAGCAGTCCTTTTGCTTAGGGGGGTGCTCTCCAGCTGAGAGTGGAAGTTATCTAAACATGTTTGGGGATAAGACGGGACAGAGAGAGAGAGAGAGAGAGAGACGTCGTTGCCCCTTTGGAATAAATTTTATTTTCCTCATAGTAATAAATAAAAGATGGTAAAGTTAAAAAGGCAAAGGACAAGTTCATAAAATTATGATACTGTATGTAGTAAGACCACTAAAGTCCAGAAATGCCACTCTGAGGGAAAACTTTAGAGAAACTCCTACACATACATGCAAGAAGGTGTGCTCTAGACTGCTCATAGTGGCATCATTTGTAATAGCTAGACGTTTGAAGCAGTGTGGCCCAAGTGTCTATCAGTTGGAAAGTAGATAAATGAATTGTGGCGTAGTTATCTACGGAACACCGTGCGCCTAGAAAACAAATGAACTAGCATTCAAAGATAGTGTTGGGCAACAAAAGCAAGTTGCAAAAGAATCTTACTTAAACCATACATATAAGGTTAACGTGATGCTATGTGCAATGTTTTGTTTAGGAATACACACACATACACATATAAATATGTATCTGTGTATGTACATTTATAGTAAGAGTCTGAAGGAAAATGTGGTCATTTTAAAGACCCATTTTGTGTTAGTAGTTACATCTGAGAAAGTGTCAGGGGGTATAATTGTGGAGAGGGGTAAGCAGTTGGCAATGTTATGTTTCCAAAGCTGAATGATGAATACACAACTATTTATATTATTACCTTTATACTTTGGAGATATTTATTATATCATTGTCATAATAGTGAAAGCTGACCGTAGGGTCAAGCAAGGCCAAATACTTTACTCAGCGGCTGGAATTATATCTTTGTCTTATCTTTTCATTCCTCTGTCAGAGTGCCCAGCAGTATATACAAGGTGCTAAGTATATGATAAATTTTATTTCTTACATATAATTCAGTTGTGATTTTAAAAAGTTAATCCTACTCCTCTTTGTAGTGTTCTGTAGTAATTGCATCATACTTGATGTGCCTGTCGATTAGTCTTTTACTGCCATTATTTTCTTCAGTTCTAATATTGAGATTAAAGAAAGTGTAGTTAAGACTTTAATGATCCTTTTAATTATTATTTGTTTCTCTATGGAGAATTCTTTTTCCCTCAAAACATAATTTTGTATTTAATCGGAGGAATGGGCAAAGAGAAGCCTGTCTTTCAGGTTCCGAGAGCATTTTCCCTTATGTTATGGAGGAACATAACAGGCTGTTATTCACTCATAAGCTGTAGAAAAGTCTGTCGACTTTTTGTGAGAAATGGCATTTATCACAGTCTGGTAGGTTCCTGTTTCTATATACAAGAAGAATAAAATGTAAATTAAATAAAGGACCTGTCCTCACATCTTGATAATGCGAAACGCTTTCTCACTCACTGCGTCTCTTACCTCTTCCTATTGCTACATTCTCTACTGCGTATGGTACACAGAGGCCAGGGGGACAGTTCCTTGATGTCCCCATGAAAAACAAGAGAAAGAATAAGTGCCGTCTCTCAGTGCTTAGTCACCCAGGAGATACACTTTCTGTTTTTCTTAGGTAGGGATTATGTGAGTCAGGACACGCATTACTGACATGAATTTATACCCATTGAATGAATCGGTAGAAATGAGAACATTAATTTATTTGTGTAGATATGTCAGTGGTACCCTGAGGAAGAAGAGATACTGGCATCATGTTCTGGAGCTTATCTCCACAGACAAAATAGTGTTTGTTGACAGCCAGGCATTCCTAAACGAACCATGAACAGGTCAGTCCCATTAGAAAAAAAAAAAAAGAAAGGTAAAAATCACAGGCTCCTAGTTCTAAGCATGAAATTTACTCCAGAAGCCCCAAAGGAAAGACTAGTATCTCTCTCCTAAAATGAAAAATTCTGTGTAATAAACAAAATCGAAAGAAAACAAAGTGTGAAAAATATTTTTATGCCCATAACTGACAAACATCTGATTGCCTTAATATACAAAAAGCTTGTGTAAATTGATATGAAAATGGTGAATGCACCAGGAGAAAAATGGGGAAAGGATGTAAAAGGCGTATCATAGAAAAAAATTAAATTGGCCAACAAAAATGTTTGAAATGATGATTCATTGCAATCGTAAAAGAAGTATGAACCAGAATAATGAGACACTATTGTTCCCCTAGCATATTGTCAAAATTTTTGTAAAAGTGATAGAATCCAATGATAGCAAGGTTTTGGAGAAACAGTCCCTCTCACATCACATATGTGTTGATGTGAATTGGTACCACGCTTTTGGTTAGTTGGCAGTATCAGTTAAAATTTCAACTGCATTTACCCTTTCACCCAGCAAATCCATCTCTAGGAATTTATCTTACTGATATCTCACAGAATAACAGAAAATAATAAATCTAACATTGCTGTAACTAGCAAATGGACACTTAAGTTGTTACCACTTTATGATTTAACATGCCCTTCATTAAGCAGCTGGTTTAGTAGAAAATAATTCAGGTATGTAATCCAAGACTGCATGTTTGTTACAAAGAATGAGGTAGGCTTTTATGTTCTGATTTAGAAAGCTGCCCAAGATAGACTGTTCAGCAAAAAAATACGTTGTGTAATTTTATATATGTGTGTGTGTGTTTGAGTGCGTATAGACATGCATAAATACTTGTATATTCATGCATATTCATAAGGAGTTTTTGGAAAGAGAAAGTTAGCAGTGCTTATCTTTGGAGAATAGGAAAGTAGGGAAATTAGTGTGTAGTGGTTTTATAATAAAATAAGGCTCTAAAAATAAAACCGGTAAAGGAAACAAAATAATACCTGCTTACTATGCAATAAATTACCAAAAATTTAGTGGCTTAAAACAATATCTATTTATTGATCTTACAGGTCTATACAGGTCTAAGTAGGCTTGACTTGTTTGACTTCAGGGGAGCTCTCAAGGTATCTCAAGGCCAAAATCAAAGAAAGGTAGAAAGGATAAGCTCCTATTTCTGTAGGAACCCTCACCTGCTTTTTCTGCTCACGGTATCGTAAGGCCAGAGTCAGTGTCAGTTATTGACCTTAAAAAAAAAAGAAAAGAAAAAGAGCTAGGTATTTTACCAGCAAAATGAGTGTATTTGGGAATAGCAGAGAATTACAGCAAACCATAGGTAAGTCCAAAAAACGGAAGAGAGGCTTTTGTTTTTACAGAAGAAAAGAGGAAGTTGGGAGGAGAGTCCAGGGTGGTAGTGGCTTCTCAGTGGCTGAGCAGTTGCTGGACTGGGAGAAATTCTTCCTTCCCCCTGCTGGGGTCTGAGTGGTAGTGTGTGAGAGCTCCCCTTTCAGGGCTTCCCCATTCCATGTAAGTTGAGGCTTTCTTTATTTTCACAATGGGCTGGACTCTTATCTAGAGACTGGGAAAGAATCTGCTTCCAAGCTTATGCAGGTTGTGGACAGATTCAGATCCCTTCGGCTGTAGGACTGAGATCCACATTTTATCCTGGCTGTGAGCCGGAAGCTGCCCTCCTCAATCTTCAAGCTTATACTGGCACATCCAGTGATCCTCATGCTTCATATCTCTAACTTATCCTGCTATCAGTCAAAGAAAATTTTTTATTTTAAGGGGCTTATCTGATTGGGTCAGGGTTACTCAGTCTCTGTATATTAAAGTCAGGTGCTGTGGAACTTTAATTACATCTGCAAAATCCCTTCATAGTAGTACCTAGATGAGGGTTAGGATAACTAGGAGACAGGAATCGTGAGGAGACCATTTTTAGAATTCTGCCTACCACAATATCACTTCAATATTGTATTTTGATTCAAATGGTTAAAGTCTGAGCTCTAAGAGTGATACTTACAGAGGATGAGCCACAGACTAGATGTAGTCAAATAACTGAGACCCACTGACTCCAAACTTCTAGAGTCCTAGAATCAAATGTTGTCCCATTGGTCAAAATACCTAACTTTTGGTGTCTTCAAAAGTGGTTTTACTGGGAATTTGCAGCTGGCTACTTAGATTCATTTATACAAGGGTTTCTGAAAGGAAAGGTGGAAAAAAGTCTCACTTTCCTATTGGACAACTCTAGGAATTATTAAAGACAGGAAGTATTCTTAAACCACTAAGTATACATAACCTATTAGGTTAGTATCTACTTGGGAAAACTTGTATAAATTACTGTCTATCTATGTATCTATCTAGCTACCTGTCTATCTATCTGTCTGTCATATATAGGGACCTCATTTCTGAAGGATTAGTTACCACTGTGTTTGCTGCTCTACTCACCAAGTCTCTCTTCAAAGATACAACTGAGCCAAAGGAGGCCCATCCAGGTGAAAATAATCAGAGAACTGGAGTGATTGTATGAACAATACAACTCCAAGTGGAAACTTGCAAAACTCAGAAAAGTATTGGGGTAGCACATGGGGTTAGGCAATGAAACACCCCGAATCCCACTCTTCAAAAGACGCTGAGAACATTTCTATGTGCATTTCGTCATTATTTTCCCTTCTCCCCACCTCTACCCTTGCGGCCTTGGCTTAACAAACACAACTGAGAGTATAAATTAAGGTGGTTACCAAATAGAAACTATGATACATCATGCACATTTTTCCAATAACATTTTTATTGTTTCAGCAAACTGTGCGGCCCTTCCTCTTTTGAACTTGTGTTGGCATCTCTTTTGGAGCCACTCATTGGTCTCACCACTTCACAACTTGCTCTCCTTGTATTTCTGCTATATCAGTTGTAGTTATTTAGATGTGACACTGAATAAGATGGGGGTAAAAGGCAGTGGTTTTGCAGACAGGCATGCTGATACAGAGAATTGAAAGTCAGTAGTCTAGCAGTGAAGTGGAGATAGAGAAGAAATACACAAGGTGGAATAATAATTTCAACGAAGAGAGTCTGGGATAGAACAGGATTAGTCAACATTCCAGGGTGCCAGAGACATACGTGAGAGCATCCCTGATGTTGGCGAGGGACTTCATTATAACTCAGTGCCCCAAGAATGTGACCATAAGCTTGGAAGATATGTAGCTGGGTGGTAAGAGATTTAGTAAAACCTGAAATGTTGGCACTTTGTGCCAACCAAGTCCTTAATCCACTTACCAATATCCACATGACCCTGAGCCATTTTTAAGGTATGATAAAATCTCCCAAGATATTTTGCATCCTCTAGTCCCATGACTCTGATCTTCAGGGCTGATACGGTTAAAAAATAAAATGTGATATTCTGATTGTAACAGTAAGCTGAGAGTTTGTAGAAAACATGAGAAATTATATGGAAATATAAATCCCCTTTAAACTTACTATCCAAGGATAACCCTGCTGACATTTTATTATATCTCTTGTCTTTTTTCCTGTACATATTGTGTGTGTATGTGTCTGTACGTGTGACTGAAATGCATATGCTGCCACTTTTTCTTTACTCCACGCTTGCCAACAGTAATGTTAAAGTTTTTCAGGTTCTGTTGACAGAGGCCAAACATAATATCATAGTACCTTTTCCAGTTTTATTGGGATATAATTGACATGTAACATTGTATTTAAGATGTACAACACAATGATTAAATATGTATTTTTTTGACTGCCACAGTAAGTCTAGTTAATGTCCATCACCTCACATAGTTACACTTTTTTTTTTCTTTGTGAGGAGAACTTTTTTTTTTTAACATCTTTATTAGAGTATAATTGCTTTACAGTTTTGTGTTAGTTTCTGCTGTATAACAAAGTGAATCAGCTATATGCACACGTATATCCCCATATCCCCTCCCTCTTGCGTCTCCCTCCCACCCTTCCATATCCCACCCCTCTAGGTGGTCACAAAGCACTGAGCTGATCTCCCTGTGCCAGCCATGCAGCTGCTTCCCACTAGCTATCTGTTTTACATTTGGTAGTGTATATATGTCAATGCTACTCTCTCACTTCGTCCCAGCTTACCCTTCCCCCTCTCTGTGTCCTCAAGTCCATTCTCTACGTCTGTGTCTTTATTCCCGTCCTGCCCCTAGGTTAATCAGAACCTTTTTTTTTTTTTTTTTTTTTAGATTCCATATATATGTGTTAGGAGGAAAACTTCTAAGATTTACTCTTTCAGCAGCTTTCAAATATACAATACAGTTTTGCTAACTATAGTCCCCATGCTGTACGTTACATCCCCAGAACTTACTTATCTTATAACTGGAAGTTTGTGCCTTTTGATCACCTTCACCCATTTCACCCACCGCCCAACTCTGGCAACCACAAGTCTTGTGGATTTTAATTTCTTCCATTCTGTTGTTCTATCTATGAGTTTGTGGGGTTTTTTGTTGTTTTGTTTTTAGATTTTACATATTACTGAGATCATACAGTATTTTTCTTTGGCTTATTTCATTTAGCATAATGCCCTCAAGATTCATTGTGTTGTTGCAAATGGCAGGATTTCTTTCTTTTTTATAGCTGGAGAGTATTCTGTTGTACATACACACCACATCTTCTTTATCCATTCATCTGTTGAAGGACACTTAGGTTGTTTCCACATCTTGGCTACTGTAAATAATGCTGCAGTGAACATGGGAGTGCAGGTATCTTTTTAAGATACTGATTGCATTTGCTTCCAATATGTACCCTGAAGTGGGATTGCTGGATTATATGGATTATATGGTAGTTCTCTTTTTAATTTTTTAAGGAACCTCCATAGTATTTTCCACAGTGGCTACTCCAATTTACATTCCCACTTATAGTGTACAAGGATTCCCTTTTCTCCACATCTTCACCAAGGCCTGTTATCTCTTGTCATTTTGATAATAGCTATTCTAGCAGGTGTGAGCTGAATAACTTGTGCATGTTTTAGTTACCTTTTGTCATCTCACTGATACTCCTTTCTGATTTGCTATTTTTTTAATGCTGTTTTTTGATGAATGCAAGTTTTTATTTTTAATTTTGTTGTCCAGTTTGTCTTTTTCTTTCTGATTTCTTCCATTTTTGTTTTTGTCTTATCTAGTTGTTGTAGAGTTTCTTTTTTTAAAAAAAAAAAACAAGGCTGGTCTTCCTCTAAGAATTGCTGCTTTGACCTCACTGTTTCCCCTGCCTCTTACTTTTTGACAAGCTTAATATCAGTGAAGTGTTTCTTTACCTCCTCGTGTTCTTAGTCTGCCATTTAGGGTGATGGTTTTCCCAAGCAGTGAGTGAGTTTTTGAGGAACAAGGGTTTTTTTGAATTCTTCCTAAACCTTATAGGCTAGCCTACAAAGGGAGGAAGATAGCAGTATTAAAAAAAAAAAAAAAAAAGCATTAAGACAGTTTCTCTCAACCCCCTAGATGACTAGGGGGAGAGGTACACTTACATATTTCTGCTCAGATATTTGTGGCCCCATCAGGTTTGCATGCAGCACACAGAGGGAAGGCCATTACTGTGAATTTTAGTTTGCTGGCGGGAACAACCTAGTCAATAGAGATGAATGATCTTTAGGTATAAGTGAAATATTTCTCCTTAGATAAGGTGAGACTAGGGACATAGCCCTGAGCTTAAGAGCGCCTTTGTTTCACCTATTTTGTTTTGTGACTTTCATTCAAGCTTTCAGCAGATTTTCTGTGCTTGAAATATTGTTTGCCAGACTGTTTAAATATGATCTGTAGATCTTTAATAAAAATGTTCAGTCAGCAGGGCAGTGACCTCCTTTGGCTACACAGACATGATGGTACAAGACAGGTGGTTGCTTTGCTTCTTTATATTTAAGGAAGAGGACAAAGCAAGATTGTGTGCTTCCAGAGTCATAGCAAATTGGTGGCTAGCCTTAATGCAAATTAAGTTTGCAGATGTCCCATATAACCACTCTTTCTTTAAAGTGATAGAAACTTTCCTGTTTTACTCAAGAGCAATCTCTGATATAGTCACTCGTTATTTTTTTCTACTTATAAGCAGATCTCAACAAAATCAACTTAAACTTGTAAAACATTGTGTTCAGGTGAGAGCACCTTGATGTCCCCCTCATAGAGTTTCACTTTATGTAGGTAAAATTGGCAAATCATATGTCTGAATATAGTCACCCTTGGGTGGAACATTACCTTGGAATCATCTGCTTTTATTAAAACCTTAAATGGGCTCAAGACCAGAGTTCTTAATCTAGTGTGTGTGTCCACGGTGTATGATTTTGCAGTGCATCTGTTCTGTGATTTCAAGTATTTCATAAATCAGTTTCTCTGAATTACAGAGAATACATCTTTCTTATTTCACGTTGTACCCACAGTATTTTGTTTTTTTGTTTTTTTTTAATCCTTAGCCTTTGTGTAATTGCCAATTGTTGGCTTGAGTAATGACACATCTTGCCCTTCCTGCTTAAGGAAAAGGATGATAAAATCAGATGAACTGACGTCAGTCATTGTGTTCTTTTAGTTTTGGGTATGGCTTTGTGTTGAGTCACTAATCAGGGGTATATACCAACATCATTAATATTTGTTAATTCCTTCATGCAGCTCCATCTGTCCTGTGACCTGCATTTATCATTTTGGTTCTTTGAGAAGAGTGTAATGTTTACATGTCGTATATTCCTAATGATAATTTAATGACTGGCATCTTTCCCCTAATCTCTAGATAGTCCCCTAAATCTAAATGTAGAATTTAACCTGAATGGTCTTTGATTTAGCTTTTTGGTTTCTCCTTTATTATAAATTGAAGCTTTTGGAAGCTTACTGCTAAATTTAATCTTAATGCACCCCTGTGTTAACAAAACTGGTTTTGTTTTTGTTTGTGAACGTGGGTCCCCTGGGCAGCCACTCAGGAAGATTTTGCTCTTCCATCCTTTGGGAAGTGCTCTTCCTTTTCATTTATTTATTTTTTTAAATCAAAATTTGGCAACTTTTTTTGTGTTTATGCATCAACTGTGGATTTTCTTTGGCTTGGTTTGGTTTCTTAAGTACCAATTGGATCTTCATTACACATTTTTCAAGTTAGAATTGATAATATTTACTGATGGATTTGTGGGGTGAGAGAGAGTTGATCAAGGGTGACTTCCAGAGACCTTGCTGAGAACATGGGTCAGTGGAAGGGGTGCTTCCCAAGATACAGGAGACAAGAACAGATCTGAGGTAACGCTGAAGAGTTCACTTTGCTGCTGATTGGATTTAAGATGCCCAAGAGACTTGTAGGTGATGTAAATAAACAGTTGTTCCGTGGGCCTGAAACTCAAGAGTCTGTGCTGGTGATAACAGTCTGGACCATGCATTTATAGACAGTATTTAAAATGTGGGGAGGGGATAAAATCATTGAGGGAAAGAGTTTTGGAGGTTCTGAAGACAGAACTTTGAACTAAGTCTACAAGGCCAACATTTAGACATTCTGAGAAGACAAGTAGCCGACAAGAAACTGAGAAGCAGCAAGCTGAGAGGCAGGAGGGAAAGAGGAGAAGGTAGTGTCACAGATGCCAAAAGAAGACAGGGCTCCCAGAGAGGGACTGGTGAATTTTAGCATCAAGTCAGTAATCTCTATGGGGCACATAACAAATATTTGTTGAAAGAGTAAATAACTGTTTATAAAGAAATGCAGAGGTCATTTTTACTCTGTTGACCAAAAATGCACCGAACTTCTGATCGAAGGCAAGGTTTGTTTTCCCCGCAAAGAGAAAGTCTTCTGAAATATCTGTCTGAGTACTTACAAAGCCCCACACATTACAGTACATTATCTTAATAACTTTATTTTGAAAGTCATTTTAGCAAATCTTTCATTTGCCTTGTCCATAATATAATCTGTTTCAACCATTGCTAAAAGCTGAGAGGGAGCTGTTGCCTTTTATACTTTTTATTAGCTTGGTTGCTAAGGTACTTTACACCCTCCCAAGTCCACAGAGCAATCAAACAAGGCAGTGTTTCACTGAAATTAAGGAAATCTGAAATGTTCTCTTTCTGATAGAGACAAGACATCGGGAAATCTTGAAGTTCTTTTTTTCTATGAGAAAAGAGATTCTTATAAATTTTGGATGGATAAGAATACTTAAGAAACTCAGGTCCCAAATAGCCAGTTTTCTCTAAAGTTAGTGAGATGTAGAATCTTTTTAATTTCAGATTCTATAAAATATTACAAATGAATATTAAAATAATTGGTTTATCAACTTTGTCTTTGAGATTAGACATTTTCAGATTTAAATCTCTTAAGTATGATAATTATGTATTTCATTGATTTAAAATATATGAATGACACATATTATTATGTCTTCTAAATCTCTGGGAAGTTTATATATTCAAATTGGCCGCCCAAAATTCCTTTTTTATATGCTAGTTGAAAAATAAGGGATTGCCTTACGTTTAGGGTTGCTTTTATTCTAAGATATATGGTAAGTAAATGATGACCTAGAAAGTAAAAAGGTACATTTAAAATCCTGGCTGAATCACTTCTCTCCTCACCCTTGAGGTTTTCACTACCTGATGGTCTCAGACTGGACCGTCTGCTTTGGTGACTGTCAGAGTGACTTCAGTTTTTCTGGCACTGTGATGCTCTGGCAGCCTCTTCACTAGCTTACTCCCAAGTTATCTCTGAACTAGAGTGAAAAATTCTCAGCTATATGTAAATACAGACTGTCTTCTTCAGCCCATTAGGCTGGTGAGAGTGTGTGGATTTGTATCACAGGAAAACTAACTGTTCCATAGAGATAAAAGAACTTGAGGTAAGGGTCCTGTTAGCCTGGGGATCAGCCAGCTGTCTTCGTTAAGAGCCCCGCGCCCTTGGTAGAAGGCTAGATGCTCCCTCTTGGGCAACCTGTAAGGGAGGATTAAAAGTCTGTGTTTTAAATTCAAGTACCTGCACTAAAGAGTATTTTCTTAAATATCACGTCTAGCAATGCCATTTCTGTCTTTGAACTTACTCACCCTGGCATAATTACAATTTCATCTTTGATGATGCTTTAATGCAGATGTGTTTACTGTGGTAATGTGTGAGTACTTCTCCACAAAGCCATGCAAATTGCAGGCTTTTCAAGTTCTAAGCTTTGATGTTAGGAGTAACAGTGGGTAATTGCAGAGCTTGTCATGGGATGTTAAGGTGTACATACAATCTGTTAACTATCACCAATTTAGAGGGTTCAGCTGTGGGAAGAGGAGCCCACCCACACTCCTACATTAGAGTTGATAGCAGATCTGGTTTCTGTAGACTAGGGAAGAGAGAGGTGGAGAAAATTTAGGAGAGCATACATACAAGAAAAGTCATATAGTTTTAGGAAGAAGAGATCATTTTTGTTTAGAAAATGAAGTTTTAGGTTTTTAAAAAATGTCTTTAAAAACTTTTTTTTTCCTGTTTACAAAAGCTGTACATGTTTGTTATAGAAAGTTTGGAAAATACAGGAAAGTATAAAGAAGAATATAAACACCATTTATATTCTTATTCACCACTCAGAATTAACTACTTAACAATTGGGTATTTGTCTAAATATGTAGATTTTACACATCTACATCTATTATAATATTTATAACATTTATGTATCTGTAAATTTGTACATACAAACATAAAATTACATATGCACACATAGCTTTGTATATATATATATGTAAGTATGGGATCAGATATAAGTTTGTATCTAGATCATTTTCTTCTGGTATGATTTTGAGATTTTTACATACCATTAAATACCTTTTTGTTGTTGTTTCAAATACTTGGTTTTAATGAGTAGATATATTCCATTTCATGAATGTGCCATAGTTACCTCCCCCTAATGAGTATTTTGACTCTCTCCAGTTTTTTGTTCTTATAAGTAATATTGTGGTGAATAGCATTGTACATAAATCTTTGTGATCAACTTTGATTAGTTTCTCAGCCTAATCTGGGAAGGTATTCTTTAAAGTGCTGGCCTTCTATTGTCTGGTATTTGTGTCGTTGGGCCATCCATTGTTGTCTGACTGAGATTTTGGAGTCCTTAAGAGTCAGAGATTGGGTCCACAGGAAATGCTCTTTAATGCTTGCTGCGGATGACATTTAATAAGGATCAAGAATGTGTTATGTAGGCACCGGAATAACTTTACGCGTTTCCATGTACATCTCAAGCGTGTTCTCTCTGGGTGGAACAATGGCTAGCTCTATAAACTTCCAGGAACTTTGCACCCACTAACATAATGGTGACCTGGTGAAGTTAGTGAGGTAAATGGAGAAGGAACTATTACACAAAGCTGTGGAGTTGTTACCACTTCACACTGTGTTCCTGCTTTCCCAGGCATTGAGGACTAGATTCTAGTGTAGAAACCTCCAGCTACTATGTCACTCAGTAATCATGCTCCCCGAATCCTTTTAATTTTGAGATCTCGAACAATTGATAAAAGTACTAAATGGTATATGTAATAAACACTGGACCTCAACTCTCTATGTATCAGCAGCGTTAATTTGGGCAAATGACTCTTTAGATCTCAACTTCCTTATCTATAAAATGGAAATAATAGAACTTTCCTCTTGTAGTCTCATATGATTGCCTGAATGTGATAGTATTTGCAATATTATAAAGTGCCACACAGTGTGAGGTTTGAAGACACTATCAAAGTATTATTATGACCAATTTGAATTCATAATGTAGTTAAAATGATAAGATAATACAGTGTGTAGATACAAAACAAAGTAGAGCACAGGCTTGTCGCAGTCTGCAGGTGGGATGCTGGCAATGGAATGTGGCCTCCTTGTAGCAGTCTCTGCTGGGGTCCATTTGTAGTGGTCTGTGGTATTTTCATTTTGGCACACCAGCCTTTGGAGGTCCCTCTGCTGTGTACTTCCTCTGGTTTACAGCTGACTTGGGAAATGAACAGCATTTTTTCAACAAAGCCAACTCCAGTGGGTCAGAACCACAGCAGTTATAGAGGAGCTGCCTCAGGGTTAGGGTGATGCGGAAGTGGGGTTTGCAGCCCCCACTCCACCTTTGCTTCAGCCAGAGAAGCTCAAACTTTGTCACATTTGGGGATAGAAAGTAGTCTTTTGCTTGAGTTAAAGATTTAGTATGTACATGCGCACACATACACATTCAGGTCTGAAAACTGTTTTAAGGAGCGGCTGGGCCCGTGAGCCATGGCCGCTGAGCCTGTGCATCCGGAGCCTGTGCTCCGCGACAGGAGAGGCCACAGCAGTGAGAGACCCGCGTACCGCAAAAAAAAAAAACAACCCCCCCCCCCCCAAAAAAAAAAGCTGTTTTAAGGACACTGAGACCCAGTGCAGCCAAGTGTTGAGGATTGCATGGCTTGTTGGTGTCAGAGCCAGGTCTGGAACACTGCTTCCCAGTCACTGCCTCTTGCACCCCTCCCGGAAGAGGCTCTGGAATCTGGCCCCAAAAATGCCTTCTGGAGAGATCAGGGAAGACCTGGGACATCCTCAGAGTGAGCTCCCCCCCCCACCCCCAGTTTCAGTATTATTTATTTATTTATTTATTTTATTTAACCTCACATCTTATGTTTGATTTTTTTTGTATTGGAGTTTATTTGATTTACAATGTTGTGTTAGTTTCAGGTGTACAGCAAAGTGATTTAGTTATGCATATACTATCTATTCTTTTTCAGATTCTTTTCCTATATAGGTTATTACAGAGTATAGAGTTCCCTGTGCTATACAGTACGTCCTTGTTGATTATCTGTTTTATATATAGTAGTTAATCTCAAGTCATGGTGAGCATAGCTGCCTTCCAGAGTGAGCTTTGATTCACTCTTTTCTCCTGGGCGAGACACAGTGTCTAGATCAATGTTTTTCTTCATTTCTGTTTCTTCTCTTCTACTCTGTCAAAGAACTTGGGCTCCCCCTCCCCCAAAGTGGAGTGGGGAGCTCACTTTTTACAAAAAGAAACACATAGGTTTACAGGCATTTTGTTGTCACAGTTATCATTCATGGTGTGTTTTGAGGATAGAGAAAAATCCCAGATTATTTTAGGAATGAACTATTGCTCTGATGCATGAAAAGGGTAACTGGTGGTCAGGAGATGAGCAGGATAATAGTGTATTAACAACCCTCAATGTGACTAAATCAGATCAAGGATGGTCAGCAGGAAATGACACTTAACCTAGTAAACAAGTGGGCTGAGAGAGGAAATCCCTACCCATTTTTATGAAAACTGTTCCAAAGTGGTCCGTCACTTAAGGCATCAGGTGTGAACTAAAACCCAGCATTTGATTACATGCACTATGTTCATCTTTTTTCCTTAGATAGAAAGACGTGATATTTCAGGTTAATATTCTTAAAGTTTTACGGTGGTCTGCTGTCAGTCAAGTCTCTTTATTTGGCTTTCATTTCCTTTTCTGTTAAAGGAGGAGATTGAATTACATGTATTTTTTCTAATAATCTTTTGAAGTATTTTTTCTAAGGCTATAACTCCATATTCCCAGATTTTTTTTTTGGTTTGTTTTAAAGGAGTTGTTTTCACCCTGTGTTTTCAGTATTAATTCAGATTGGCCTTGTGTTCTTCATTGGGATCATGCTTTAGGGTCTGAAGGAAAATGGTCTGTCAGCATCTAAAATATTAAGGAAAAGAGTTGGGTGGGACAGCAGATTGGACTCTACAGACCTAAATGGAGGGGGAGGGGGACATGCCTGAATGATGCACAAGCATGTTCTAGATATGGTCACTTTTTTCATTTTATCATCATGTGAGGATGGATGTTCCATTTGGACTTTCCATGGGAAAATTGGTTGTCCTGTTGCCTGGGCCTCCCAGGCACACTTTGAAGGCTATCCCCCTTTGATTATTTGGTGTAACATTACATGTCAGTTAGTGGTAGGTATATCTATAAACTGGAACTTTTAGGCCTGAAAGCCTCCTTTTGCACATGTGGAAATATTCCAGAACTCTACAATAGTTACCGGAGTGACCAACCAGTCATTAAAGGAATGAATTTAGTTTTGAAGGTTTTGAAAGAGGGAGTGAGAGAGAGAGAGAGAGAGAGAGAGAGAGAGAGAGTGAGTGTGTATGTGAGATCCTCAGGCAAAGAACATGCCCCACTTCAATGTTAAGAGATGCAAATCATTTTAAATAGGCCAAATGCAGGAAATGAAGCAAGTTCCTTAATTGGTAAAAAAAAAAAAAAAACCTGCTTCCTTGTGGGATCAGTAATTTGGCTGGGGAATGGACACATTCTAGCATCCTTGAAATTAAAAGAAAAAAAAATACGTTGAGTTAGTTCACATTTATTTCTTTTGTGCCATTATTTCAGTGGAATTCAGGAAATGTGGGTTTTAAGCTTATCACTAGTCATTTCATTTGACAGTTTTGATTTTCAAAAGAGAAAGGCCAAATGCAAATTCTTCTCCCTCCTCCGGAGACCCAGGCAGACTTTTAACACAAGAGATGTAGATATCTCCCCTGCAACAAATTTCACATAACCAGTAGTGGTCTGCTTTGTCAGTCGTTCTGTGAAGCTGTTCTGTTTCATCCCTCCTGTTCTTATTGTTGACATAAATGATGGATATTTATTTCTTCTGGTGATGTGAGGCCTTAACCATTTCTGTCATGAATATGTTCTATCTAACCTGCTCCTACTTATCATTTTGTTTCCTGAAATGCCAAGATAGAAGTTGTTATCTAAACTAGCAAGATAGAAGTTACAAAATCTAATTTTAGTCACTGACATTAACATACCTCAGAGTGAATGGTTAACTTACGTGTCAACCCCTTGAGTGTTTGGTAGTTAATCATGCTTTTCATTGAAATATTTGTAACATCCCACCATCCCCAATTTGCAAAACTGCAGTAATACTGGAGATTAAGAATACACCAATGATTGGTTACGTCTTTAGGAAGAACTACCCCTGTGTACAACACTAAATCTCATGATTCAAAAACAGTCAACTCATGGCTAGATCTCAGAAACAGTATGACAACTCAATAGGCAGAAGTCAAAGGTGGATTTCACCCTCCTACACTACTTACCCCAATAGAGGAGACTTAGTTCCTATACCAAAACATCTGGCAGTCACTTCCGGAAATAGGAAAGCTGCGTTTTGAGCTGACAAGGGACATCAGCTGCCCACCTCCCCGCAACAGCCTCATCTTTCTGTGTTAGATTTAAGAAACTATACTTTCTGGTATTAAACATCCATACCAGATAAATTGGGAATTCATTAATTAATTTATAGCAATATATCCTTTGGGTGCGGAACCAGATAAATGGAACAAACGCAATCATGAAAGATACTATTAATGAAGACTTTCCCAAGTTGGAAGAAAAATTGAGTAACAAAAAAGAAAGAAAGAAGGAAGGAAGGAAAGTAAAGAAAAGAAAAGAAAAGAAAGAAACAGAGAAATGAAACTCTGCCCTAAATGTAGTCCCATGACTTTTAAATTTTTGAGTAATGAAGGAAAAATATCTGAACAGGAAAAAAAAAAAACTAACTGCTTACAAAGGAATAAAATTCATACTGGCCTCAGACTTTCCTTCTACAAATTGCTGTGTAATGATGTTGTAGTCAAATAACTCTATTTGCTAAGATATTATACATATATATGTGTATGTTCGAGGTCACATAAAATGTACTTTCCATATCTTTCCTGAGAAACTCACTTAAAGATAAATAGAACATGACTGAGAGTTAAATTTAAATGAATAATTAAAGAATTGGGAAAATGAAGTATAAAAGTACAGTGGTGAGCATTAATGGAAAAATGAAAGCTTGAAAAAGTTTTTTAAAAATGTAGTAGTATAAATAATGACTCACCATTAGCAATATAGATCTGGAACTCATATCAACTAAACTGAGAGATGGAGGTGTGGCAGAAGTACACATACACTAAGTTCCTTGACTGATTTTGGGGAGTGGGGCAGGAAACAAAAGTTATACTGCATTCCTTTTGAATTTATTAATTAGTAAAATATGCATTCAGGTGTGTGTTTTAAAGACTTAAAGGTGATAACATACTAGCATGAAAAACAGTGATTTCCTGGTACCTCACAGAAGAAAATAAAAAGAAAATACTCATATAGCACAAAATAAGAAAACCACCAACCCACTTCACTTTTGAAATATAAATGTTAAAATTTAATAGAATACTGTAAGAATTATTTACAATAAACTCCTGAGGTTTGTCCCAAGAATGCCGATTGGTTTAATAGTATGAACACTACTAATACATCATAGCAATGGGTCAAATGTTCAGCGGAACAGATGTTGAAAGAACACTATAAAATTAAACATCCATTTCTGCTAAAAACTCTTTAGAGACTGAGAATGAACAAAGAATTCCATAATGTAGTAAGAGACATATCTAGTTTAGACTAATGGTCAATATCTTACTTTACTAAAGTAAAATACTAGAGGAATTCTGTGAAAATCTCTCCCCATTAATATTTAACTTTATTCTAGAGGTTCTTTGCAGTCAAGCAACACTTAAAACAAACAAAATCTGTAACTCAAAGGTGGCAAAAATTTTTTAAATTTAGATGATATAAATAACCTAGAATATCCAACAGAATAAAGTGTGCATTGAAATTAACAAAAGCATTCATTAAGTACATTGTATATAAGATGAAATATAGAAATTAATCTTACTGTATATGATCAATTTTAGCCAGTTATAAACGATAATGAAAGAAAGACATCAATTTATGATAGCATTCTACTCTTTTCCCACACTCCCTTTCCCCTGCAAAAAAGGTCATAAAATATCATGCCTCTGAAGTAACTAGAAAGAGAATTGAAAGAGATTGCTATAAAGAAACAACAAAACTTTATTTGAAATCTAAACTGTTTTTGCATGGTGAAAAGACATGCCATATTCGTTGAAGAAAAGGTTAAAAAAGCCTAAATATTATAATTTCCCCAAATTATATTACAGTACTTAGGTAGTTCCCATCAGAATCCTTACGTGCGTGCGTGTGTGTGTGTGTGTGTGTGTGTGTGTGTGTGTGTGTGGTGTAACTCTGTTTTCTTCATTACAAGCGCCACACTCACTCTATCTGGTTTAAGCAGAGGAACTTATTAAGGTGTATTACATAGCTCACAGAATTGTCAGAAGGGCCAGAGAGTGAGCACTGAAGGCCACATAGCCTGAAGGCCACAATTCGGCATTGTGCCAGTGCAAGTCATGGCTGCTGCTCCCCCCGATATCTGGATTCCAGAAACTCTGACACTGTTGCCACCCAAGAGGGATGCCTCCACCACCACCTTTGCCACCAAAATTGATTCCTCTGGCACCTCCTTCCTCATACTGCCTTCTTTCAAGCTAAAGTTGAGTTAGACTTAATTAGCAAAGCCTCACCTGTGCTCTAGATTAGCAGTCCCCAACCTTTGTGGCACCAGGGACCGGTCTTGTGGAAGACAGTTCTTCCACAGACCCAGGGCGGGGGCGGGGGCGTGTGTGGTTCAGGCAGTAATAAGAGTGATGGAGAGCGGCAGATGAAGCTCATGTCCTGCTGTGCGACCTGATTCCTAACAGGCCGCAGACCAGGGGCTGGGGACCCCTGCTCTAGATACAAGGAAAGCTGGAAAAGTGGATGGGAGTACCAAGCTTGGGGAGGCAGGTCTCATGATATGGGAAATTTCTCTCCTGTTGGGAGGTTGTTCAGAAGATACTGGGTGACCATAAAGATGACAAGTGCTCACTGTGGTAACATGGCATGATGACTCTAGAACACATGGAAGACTGGGTCGATACAGTTGGCCAAGTGAATTCAGTGAGTCAGACCTGACTACCTGAGTTTAACACATATCATAAAATGATACAAATGCAAGCAGCCATTTACACATGAAATAAAAATTGGCAGAGTTTGAAGACAATATGATGAGGGAAACATCACACACCACTGAGAAAGAAAAAGTTTAATCAGCAAATAATATTGAAAAAATTCGCTCTCTGTATGAAAATACGTGAGGTGAGCTTCCTCCATACTATATACTAAAATGGTTTTTGTATGTATTTTAATTTACCTGCAAAAACTTAAGCCCTAAAAAGTAAAATTAATATGCAGTTGAATATTTATATGTTTAGGATGGGGAAATAATTTCTGAGCATAAAAAAGTGGAAGAATTCACTAAGGAAAAAGATTGATAATATGAGTCTATTAAGAGTTTGAAATTCTGTAAGCTAAATATCATAAACAAAATGAAAACACTAACAAATAACTGAAAATATTTGCAACAAATATAATGGGCAGAAGTTTGGTATTATTAATTCATAAAGAGCTCTTTTAAATAATGTAAGAAAAAATTCTAATATCCCACTAAATAAATTGGCAAAATACATGAACAGACAGCTCACAAAGGAAGAAATGGAAATGACAAGTAAACAAATGAAAAGTTCAATCTCTCACTAATCAAATAAATGCAAATCAAAATAATGAAATACCAGTTTTCACCTGATTTGCAAATATTAAAAGCATACATGGTAATAATCATTTTCTGGTAATGGTACAGTGAGGTGGGTATTCTCAGTACATTGATGTAAATTTACAGTCTTTTTAGAAAGCAGAGTGATATTTTATGCCAAGAACCCTAAAAATAGTTCATATCACTTGAACTATTATTTGCTCTTCATGAAATATAATTTAAGGAAATAATCAGAAAAGTATTCAGAAATACATATTTCAGGATGTTAATTGCAGCATTATATAGCACAAAAATAGAAACAGCCCAAACATTAAATAGTAAGAAGAGTGATGCTTAAATGATAGGCCATCTGTATAATAAATAATGTGTAGCCATTAAAAAATCATCACATTTTTTAAAATATTTAATGGATAGGAAAATTATAATCACAACCTAATTATAAAGACCAGGATGCAAAACTGAATATGGTTTATGATCCTATTTAAAAGTATGTTTGTGTATATATGTACACACTATAAAAACAGACCAAAGAAAAACCCCACATTACATTAGTAGAATTACCAATTTCATTTCTATAATTTTAGGTGTTTTCAAGTCCTCAACCGTGAGTGTGTGTTAGCTTTAGACTCAGGCTTTTTAAGGTTATTTTAAAAGTGAGCAGTTCCTTTTCTACGGATTTTAAACGTTTCACCAGCAAGATCCTATGTGCATATTGCTTCCACCCTCACCATCTGCCTCCAGTTTAAACAGTTTTATGTTTAGCATTTTCCAGTATTAGCAGTACTACTAAAGTTATCCCCTCAGTCTATTTTATCCTTAGTCAGCCCCATGGGGGTGATGGGCATATGCTACTATATTCTACCCTAACGTTACTTAGAAAAGCGTGTGTCTGCTGAAGGGTAGTGTAGGATCTGGGTGAAGATTTTTTTTTATGACATACATTGCTGAATAAAAATGTCTTTTTACTTTCTTTCTTTCTTTTTTTTGATCTGACTTAATTGCTGTTGGAAAACATTACAAAACTATTTAGCAGAACTTTTTCCTATATTTTCTAGTAAAAGAGATGTTGTTAGTTAAAAATATCCTGAGTAAAATTGTTCTGTACTAAGGTTCGACAATTAGATATTCTAGGCTACAGAGGTGGCATTTTGGTTTGCTGTAGCTTCCTATCAGAAAATGTGAAAGCCAACCCCTCACTTAGGCATTACCTCCTTGATTTTCCACCTGATAGCACATTTTTAATATTAGGTTTTAAAATCATTCTATGAAATTATGAGCTATTATAACATTTGAAATGTCTTTTAAAACTTATAACTTGATTAAATTAATAACCAAATGTAGATGTTGTTATCTTCATTTAATGTCTCAGTAAAACAAAGCCCAATATTCCTACTCTAGTTCCCTTGGGAAACTCGTTCAGGTCCAACATTGGCCAGGATTCACTGATGACGTACCCAGGCACAACACCACTCCCGTCCTACTGCTCCACAAAAGCCATGGTCTTCCAGTGGTCGAATGCAATGACTTCTTTGTAAAATAATATTACTCATTGTGAGCACCCTTGCAGGATTTGATGTCAGGAACCGTTTTCTACGTCTTGACTATATCTCTTCCCTTGCTTACTATGATTCCTTTTCGTTTTCTCATCCATTTTAACTCTTGGGATCCCTTGGGTTAAATCCTTTGTCACCCTTTTACTTGTGACAGTCACATCTTGACCAAGGTCCTCTGATTGATGCATGTGCTGATTTTTCCTGCAGTTTTATCTTCGGCCTTTCTTCTGAATGCAGGTGCCTGTTTGTACTTATGGGCACTTTCTCCATCTGAATGCATCCCACCAGCACCTTAAATCCAACTGTTATTCAATACCAAGTATCTTGTCACCAATGCTGTTTATTCTCAGTTATTGGCAACATCATCCACGTGGTCACCCAAGCTAGCAACTTCAGCATCATCTTTTGTTAAACCCACCCTGCTAAGTCTCCCCTGAAATGTGTTTTACACCTGGCTCCTTTCCCCAGCCAGTTGCTCAGGGCTTTTGCAGTGGAATGAGAACTGGGCTCCATCTTTCCTGCATACTCTCACTGCCTCTCAAACCTTTCTTCTACATTGAAGCTATTATTTTTTAAGACAGGAACTTAATTATGTCTTTTAACTGAAGAAAAACATCCCATGGTTTGTTATGACATGCATGAGTGTAGTGGCTCCCAAAGTGTGATCCACTGACGAGCAGCAGCAGGAGACTAGTTAAAAATACAAACTATCAGACTGCAACCCATACTCACTAATTAAGTAACTATGGGGGTGGTGCCCAGTAAATCCTCAAGGTGATTCTGACGCACTCTGCAGTTTGAGAATGATTGTACTGTAGGTCCTAAAGCCTTGCTGCCCGTTACAATCACCTGTGGAGCTTAAAAAAATACCCAGGTCCCAGACCAATTAAATCAGAAACTTCATCTGTCTGGCCTGGCATCAGTGTATATCTTTTTAAAAGCTCCCCAGGGGATTTTGATACATAGTTAGGTTAGAGAACAACTTAATCTATAAAATTCACTTTCTTTAGCAGAATCTAAAGCAGTGTTTCTCCAACTTGACTGCACATTGGAATCGCCTGGGAAGCTTTAAAAATGACTGATACTTCCCTCACCCCAATCCCCATTCTGATTTAATTGGACTGAAGTGTGACTTGGTCATTGGATTTTTTAAAGTTCCCTAGGCTGTTTGTATGTGAAACCAACGTTAAGAATGACTGTTCTAAAGCCATCCTGAAACTCTAGTGTGCCTAAGAATCACCTGGAATACTTGATACAAATAGGGATTCCATGGTCCCATCCAGGTCAAAAATCACCTGGAATACTGCCCTAAAGGATATTTCCAACTGGTCTTCAGATTTCTCTAGTTTGATTCTCATCCATTCTCTTTGTTCCCCATCATTTACTGCTCTGTCCTAACTTCCTACAGCTCCCCCTTTATGGCATCATGTTACTTGGCATTCCTTAAATATGCCTTACTGGGCTTCCCTGGTGGCGAAGTGGTTGAGAGTCTGCCTGCTAATGCCGGGGACACGGGTTCGAGCCCTGGTCTGGGAGGATCCTACATGCCACGGAGCAACTAGGCCCATGAGCCACAACTACTGAGCCTGCGCGTCTGGAGCCTGTGCTCCACAACAGAGAGGCCGCGATAGTGAGAGGCCCGCACACCACGATGAAGAGTGGCCCCTGCTTGCCACAACTAGAGAAAGCCCTCACACAGAAACGAAGACCCAACACAGCAAAAATAAATTAATTAATTAATAAACTCCTACCTCCAACATCTAAAAAAATATATATATATATGCCTTACTTAAATCATCGGGGAAAATGTAGATTACTAAGCCAATAAATGGTCTTGAATCAGTTGATTAGCCATTTGGAAAAGAAGTAAACTGGACTGCTATATCTTACGCCTTAAACCATATAAATCCCATGTAGATACAGAAAAATATTTGAATTTAAAAAAACCCATAAAACTACTAGAAGAAAATATGGTTGCATTTAGAAAATAATTGGGAGTCAGGAAGGTCTTTCCAAACAAGGTACAAAACCTTGTAAGCCATAAAGGAAAATAGTTGATAAATTTGATTACATAAAATGTTCTCTGCAGATGAGTTACCATAAGCAACATTAAAAGATAAGCATAAGGCTTCCCTGGTGGTGCAGTGGTTGAGAGTCCGCCTGCCGATGCAGGGGACACGGGTTCGTGCCTCGGTCCAGGAAGACCCCACATGCCGCAGAGCGGCTGGGCCCGTGAGCCATGGCCACTGAGCCTGCGCGTCCGGAGCCTGTGCTCCGCAACGGGAGAGGCCACAGCAGTGAGAGGCCCGCGTACCGCAAAAAAAAAAAAAAGATAAGCACTAATAGTAGAAACATCTTCAATGTATTGACAGAATTGCCTCATTGTACAAAAAAACAAAAAACAAATTAATTTCAAAAAAAGACTAACATAATTCAGAGGAGTAAAGTATGAAGCAGGTGGTTAGTACAAAAAAGAACAAATGGTCAGTTAATATTTTAAAAGAGGCTCAATTTCACTCATCCTAAAGAAATGCATAGCAAAACAATATGATTAAAAAAAACAATATGATACCACCAAATATGAAAAAATTCTGTGTTGGCAAGACTGAGGGGAGATGGTGTTCCATATGCCACTAGTAACAGTGTAAATTAGGGCAGTGTCTTTGGAGAGCAATTTAGTTATATGCACCAAAGTGAAAAGTGAACTCCCCTTTTTTTTTCTTAAACATCTTTATTGGAGTATAATTGCTTTACAATGGTATGTTAGTTTCTGCTTTATAACAAAGTGAATCAGCTATACATATACATATATCCCCATATCTTCTCCCTCTTGCGTCTCCCTCCCACCCTCCCTATCCCACCCCTCTAGGTGGTCACAAAGCACCGAGCTGATCTCCCTGTGCTATGCGGCTGCTTCCCACTAGCTATCTATTTTACATTTGGCAGTATATATTATTAGTCCATGCCACTCTCTCACTTCGTCCCAGTTTACCCTTCCCCCTCCCCGTGTCCTTAAGTCCATTCTCTACATCTGCGTCCTTATTCCTGTCCTCCCCCTAGCTTCTTCATAACCATTTTTATTTATTTTTATTTATTTATTTTTAGATTCCATATATGTGTGTTAGCATATGGTATTTGTTTTTCTCTTTCTGACTTACTTCACTCTGTATGACAGACTCTAGGTCCATCCACCTCACTACAAACAACTCAATTTCATTTCTTTTTATGGCTGAGTAATATTCCATTCTATATATGTGCCACATCATCTTTATCCATTCATCTGTTGATGGACACTTAGGTTGCTTCCATGTCCTGGCTATTGTAAATAGGGCTGCAACGAACATTATGGTACATGACTCTTTTTGAATTATGGTTTTCTCAGGGTATATGCCCAGTAGTGGGATTGCTGGGTCATATGGTAGTTCTATTTTTAGTTTTTTAAGGAACCTCCATACTGTTCTCCATAGTGGCTGTATCAGTTTCCATTCCCACCAACAGTGCAAGAGGATTCCCTTTTCTCCACACCCTCTCCAGCATTTATTGTTTGTAGGTTTTTTTTTGTGTGTGTGTGTAGATTTTTTGATGATGGCCATTCTGACCGGTGTGAGGTGATACCTCATTGTGGTTTTGATTTGCATTTCTCTAATGATTAGTGATGTTGAGCATTCTTCCATGTGTTTGTTGGCTATCTGTCTATCTTCTTTGGAGAAATGTCTGTTTAGTTCTTCTGCCCATTTTTGGATTGGGTTGTTTGTTTTTTTGATATTGAGCTGCATGAGCTGCTTGTAAATTTTGGAGATTAATCCTTTGTCAGTGGCTTCATTTGCAAATATTTTCTCCCATTCTGAGGGTTGTCTTTTTGTCTTGTTTATGGTTACCTTTGCTGTGTAAAAGCTTTTAAGTTTCATTAGGCCCCATTTGTTTATTTTTGTTTTTATTTCCATTTCTTTAGGAGGTGGGTCAAAAGGAATCTTGCTGTGATTTATGTCATAGAGTGTTCTGCCTATGTTTTCCTCTAAGAGTTTTATAGTGTCTGCCCTTACATTTAGATCTTTAATCCATTTTGAGTTTATTTTTGTGTATGGTGTTAGGGAGTGTTCTAATTTCATTCTTTTACATGTAGCTGTCCCGTTTTCCCTGCACCACTTATTGAAGAGGCAGTCCTTTCTCCACTGTACATTCCGGCCTCCTTTATCAAAGATAAGGTGACCATATTTGCGTGGGCTTATCTCTGGGCTTTCTATCCTGTTCCATTGATCTTTCTGTTTTTGTGCCAGTACCATACTGTCTTGATTACTGTAGCTTTGTAGTATAGTCTGAAGTCTGGGAGCCTGATTCCTCCAGCTCTGTTTTTCTTTCTCAAGATTGCTTTGGCTATTCGGGGTCTTTTGTGTTTCCATACAAATTGTGAAATTTTTTGTTCTAGTTCTGTGAAAATGCTGTTGGTAGTTTGATGGGGATTGCATTGAATCTGTAGATTGCTTTGGGTAGTATAGTCATTTTCACAGTGTTGATTCTTCCAATCCAAGAACTTGGTATATCTCTCCATCTGTTTGTATCTTCTTTAATTTCCTTCCTTCATCAGTGTCTTATAGTTTTCTACATACAGGTGTTTTGTCTCCTTAGGTAGGTTTATTCCTAGGTATTTTATTCTTTTTGTGGCAGTGGTAAATAGGAGTGTTTCCTTAATTTCTCTTTCAGATTTTTCATCCTTAGTGTATAGGAATGCAAGAGATTTCTGAACTCACTTTTGGGGCCAGTAGTTCTGCTTCCAGGAATTTAGCTCTTGGATATAATCACTTAAATATTCAGAAGATATTCATTGGATAATCAAAGCACTGAAATCAGTCTAAATATCTATTAATAGAAGACTGAGTAAATTATGGTACAAGACATATTGGAATTTTATTTGATTCTGAAGATGACAGAGATTTATTTAGATGAACTGATATAGAAAGTTGTAGCTAGATTATTAACAAAAAACAGCAATTATAGAATATATATATACATAGTTGACAGGATAGAAATAGTTGACAGGGGTTACAGGTACCCGCCCTCTGCGCAGTTGAAAAATCTCAGTATAAGAGTCGTCCCTCTGTACCTGAGGTTCCTCTGATTCACAGTTCCTCTGTATTCGCAGTCCATATCTGCACATTCAGTCAACTACTGAACACATGTGGTACTGTAGGATTTACTATTGAAAAAATCTGCATATATGTGGACCCACACACTTCAAATCTGTGTTGCTCAAGGGTCAACTGTATATATAAGTGTGTGTGTATGTATAAATATATATATATATATATATATATATATATATATCATGGTATTATTTGGGGAATTTTTAAATATACCTAATATATACTTATATATCTACATGTATTTCTAGATAAATTCATACATCTGAAGAGTAGAGCTGGGGCTGGGGAGACAGCATGTGGCCCATAGCTTGTTGTGGTGCCTGGCCCATAACGAGTTCATGTTAAGTGTTTGAATGAATCAATGAATGAGAGTCAGAGGCTAGGAGAGATTTTCAGTCTTTACTTTATACCTCCTTGAACTATTTGAATTTTTTTTACAATGTATATAATTGCTTTTGTAATAAAATTAAGACATGTAAAATTGTGTTGTTCACGTTTGAGACTCTGTCCCTTTGTTTGTTCAGTTTCCTCTGCTTCAGAAGGCTCCTTTCCTTTCAGTTACCACTTTCCTTCAGGGTTCAGATGAAAGGTTGCCTCTCTGCAGCCATCCATTCTTCTGTCTTCTGAATTTGTGGCTTCCTCACTTTATGTATACATATCACCATGAGTGCAGTATCCCATTATGTTCTGTTGGATCTTTCTTTCCTGCCTGGTGGGTGAGAGCATTGTCAGAGATGGTGTGATTCATCTAACTTCCTCCAGAGGCTACCAAGGGTCTGCCATATTGTAGCCAAAAAGGAGGGAAATATGGCAGGGCTTTCCTGTCCAACTGCTGAGCACTGGTCTGCGTTACATTCACACTGACCTGACACCCAAAGTGATTGTTTATTTTTGACCCTTTGAATGTTCTCAGGATACAGAGCTCTAGCTTAAACAGTCTCCAGAATGACAGTATTCCATTTCATCCAGCATCACTGCCAACATCACTTGAAGGAAGCCCCCCCATATCAATTAGCTTTGACTTAATAGGCCTAGCAAGGTACACAGCATACATCGACTCTCCCCCAAGCTTTACTGAGATATTAATGACATATCATATGTTTAAGGAATGTGACGTGTTGACTTGATACATGTATGTGTTATGAAATCATTACCACAATAAGGTTAGTTAACTTCTACATCCCCTCACATAATTAAGATTTTTGTGTATATGGTGTTAACATTAAACATTGACTCTCTTAACAACTTTTAATATATAATACAGTACTGTTAATTATAGTCGCCATGCTATACGTTAAATCCCCAGAACTTATTCATCTTATAACTAGAAATTTGTACCCTTTAACAATCTCCCCATTTCTCCCACCCCAAGTAAGTGGCAACCAGATTTCTACTCTCTATTTCTGAGTTTGAGTTTTTTAGACTCCACATATAAGTGAGAACACACAGTATTTGTCTTTCTCTGTCTTATTTCACTTAGCATAATGCCATTAAGGTCTATCCATGTTGTCACAATAGGCAAGATCTCCTTTTTTTAACGAACAAATAACAATCCACTGTGTGTGTGTGTGTGTGTGTGTGCGTGTGCGTGTGTGTGTGTGTTTGTGTGTAGCCTTTCATCTGTCAAGGGACACTTAGGTGATTACCATGTCTTGGCTGTTGTAAATAATGTTGCAGTGAACGTGTGAGTGCAGATGTCTTTTTGAGATAGTGATGCCATTTTCTTTAGATAAACGCGCAGAAGTGGAATTGCCGGACCATATGGTAGTTCCATTGTTAATTTTTTGAGAAGACTCTATAGTGTCTGCACCAGTTTACATTGCCAACAACAGTGAACCAGGGTTCTCTTTTCTCCGTATCTTCACTGTTTGTTATCTCTTGTTTTTTTGATAATAGCCATTCTGACAGTTGTGATGTGAAATCTCATTGTGGTTTTGATTTGCATTTCCCTGATGCCTAGTGATGGTGAGCACCCTTTCATGTACCCACTGGCCATTTGTATATCTTCTCTGAGAAAGTGTCTATTCGAGTTATTTGCCCATTTTTAATCAGATTGTTTTTTTGCTGTTGAATTGTATTATTTTTTTGGATATCAGTCCCTTGTCAGAGACATGGTTTGCATATATTTTCTCTTGTTCAGTAGGTTGCGTTTTCATTTCACTGATTGTTTCTTTTTTTTTTAAATTTGTTTTTATTTATTTTTGGCTGTGTTGGGTCTTCGTTGCTGTGCGGGGACTTTCTCTAGTTGTGGCGAGCGGGGGCTACTCTTCTTTGTGGTGCGTGGGCTTCTCATTGCAGTGGCTTCTCTTGTTGCGGAACACAGGCTCTAGGGGCACAGGCTTCAGTAGTTGTGGCACATGGGCTCAGTAGTTGTGGCTCACGGGTTCTAGAGCGCAGGTGAGTAGTTGTGGCGCACGGGCTTAGTTGCTCCACGACATGTGGGATCTTCCCGGACCAGGGATCAAACCTGTGTCTCCTGCATTGGCAGGCGGATTCTTAACCACTGCACCACCAGGGAAGCCCTGATTGTTTCTTTTGCTGCATAGAAGCTTTTTAGTTTGATGTAGTCCCATTTGTTTATTTTTGCTTTTGTTGTTTGACCTTTTGCTGTCATATCCAAAAAATTGTTTCCAAAACCAATGTCAAGTAGTTTTTTTTTAAGTTTTTTTTTATATATAAATTTATTTATTTTATTTATTTATTTTTGGCTGCATTGGGTCTTCTTTGCTGAGCGCGGGCTTTCTCTAGTTGCGGCAAGCGGAGGCTACTCTTCGTTGGGGTGCGTGAGTGTCTCTTCGTTGTGGTGCCTGGGATTCTCCTTGCAGTGGCTTCTCTTGTTATGGAGCACGGGCTCTAGGCGCACAGGCTTCAGTAGTTGTGACGCATGAGCTTAGTTGCTCTGTGGCATGTGGGATCTTCCCCAACTAGGGCTTAAATGCGTGTCCCCTGCATTGGCAGGTGGATTCTTAACCACTGTACCATCAGGGAAGCCCAAGAAGTCTTTTCTCTGTTTCCTTCTAGTAGTTTTATAGTATCAGGTCTTATATTTAGTAAGATAAATAAATATTTATTAAATGATTTAATATGCCAAATTATGTACCTGCTATGTACCCAATTTTTCATTCAGAGGACCTTGAGGACCCTGTTGTGCTTTTTAAGAGAGTAATTACAACTTGTTTCCCTGCCTCAATACACCCCAACATACCTGAAAGGTTCAACATGTTATAATTAATATCTGTGGCTCCTTAGGGTAGTGATTCTCTGAAGGTTGATATTTGTGTATCCAGAATCTCAGGGTTGCATGTGGTTTGAAACAAGCTCCCCTCACCCCACCCATCAGTTACTTAGGATTGTGTGCTAAGAATATGGATACATGTATAGACCATAAATAGAATAAGGCCCTGAATGGACACATCCCTATCATGGATAAGGGCAGATCATGCTTTCTGCAAGGAGGAATGATTAGGATAATTAGAATGATTTTAGTTTTGCTTCTGATAATTACTGGTTGAATTGAGCCCCCCATGCCTTGATTTTAACGTTTCTAATAATTTTACATGTTCTGATATTACCTGGGCCAAATATTAGGCGTCTGCTTATTTAAAAAATGAAAGAGTGAGATGTACAGTTTTAAGGCAAATATCTCGTTCATATACTGTTAGATACTGATTATAACGATAGCTGGTGTTTCAGCTTGGGGCAATCGATTAAAGTTGACAGTAAAAGTATAAACAGGGTTATAGTTTATGAGTGTTTTCTTCCCTATGATTTCCTTATACAGAGACTTTTAATCTTAACCCAGGAACATAGGAATGATACACAGCTTAGCTTGGGGGATTTTCCTATTTTAGAGGAAAGGAGAAATTGTGGAAATAATTGAGTTTAGAGGAGAATAGCAATAGGACTCGGGTAGAAGAAGTGTAATTAACATACTTGATTAACCTAAGAGGACACCTGCAGGCAGGTGGGATTTCTGGAGTGTTGACATAGTGGGATAGTATTTGTTTGGGTTGATGGAGAAGAAATTTCCAGTCTTAGTCTTGTTTTGAGACTACTTGGAGGTCAGAGTGAAGTAAATGTATAAAAGGGACATTGAATTAGTATAGCTGAGAGACAAGAAGGCAGGGAAGTTGAGTTATAGAAGGAAAGGGGGGGAGTGTAAAAAATCCAAGACTTCCTGATTGAGAACTCTAAATGGCTAATGAAGTCTTGGGCATGATTTACGGAGTACAAGGAAATTCTAAGGCCGTAGTTCTCAGCCCTGGCAGCTGACTAGAGTCACTTCATTTAAAAGGGGTAGACTAGGGCCTGGCATCAGCATTTTTAAAGCTTCCCAGGTAATCCACCTGTGCACCTCATATTGAGAACTGTTTATTGATGTTAAGGGTATGGAAGAGGAGAGTGGGAGAAAAATATTAGAGGAGAGTCTCGGGGCCAGGGAATTTCTAAGATCTTGTATAGAATGGTTTATGGGAACTGAAAGTCAGCATTCTGATTTATTAGATACTTGGCACATTACATATTATTTTATTATGAAACAATAGAACTGAATGTCTTCAATTCTTTTAACTCTCAAGATATTTCTGGAGTTAGAAACCAAACATAATTAACTGTTAAAAAAAATACGTAACACGTATTTTGCTTCTTTCAGATGGAATGAATGCCTTTGTATCAAAAGCCAAAGGAACATTTACCATTTTGTTAAGTAGGACCACCTTAAATTTAGTATTTATATTTTTAAGGGGAGCTGAAAGGAGGAGATTTATAATAGAGAATACATTCAGACTACTTTTAGCAAGTTATATGGATGTGCCGCATTTCATTTAAATACTGCCTCTTTGACTAGAAATTACTCAGCAACTGAAGCAAACAGTCTGAGAGGAACCAATTTCCTGATATTGTCCACCCCTCTTCCAGGTAAAGATGGAAATTCTTTGTATCTAATTATGTTAAAGAATTGAAATCCCTTCATGTAAGATAGAAAAAAAAATATGCACACCTTAGATTACATTCTTTAACTCAGTCTTTTATCCACATTCAGAGACTAATTATCTAAGATGAATAGAATGCATCACATTTCATAAAACTGCATGAAACTTAGGAATACCTGTTACAGTAGCTATGTTCTTACCTCCCCTACCTTGACCTTACAGACGCTTCTCAGTAACTTTAAACAAAGGCTAAAAGTAATCTCTTCTCTGTTGCTGGGAAGATGAATGACTGTAGATGGGAGGAAAACATACAACTAAAAATCAACTTTCTTCATCACTCTTGACATTCACCAGTCTTTACTTGGGATCACCTTGAGATATGACATCAATTCAGAGTAATAAGGAGGGGTCAATGAAAAGCTAAAACATCCCCGAGAGCCCATTATAACACATCTCCAAGAGATTCGTGTCAATGACACAGCATTTCAAATACACTGCACAAATTTCAGAGGAATGGCTTCATGAAATGGAGGCAATAGGCATCTGTGAGAGTCTTAGGACATAGAAGCTGACCTGTTGTTGGGTATCTCTCTCACTCCCTACGTGTTTTCCACCCTATAAGCTCATCAGTCATTCCTTAGAAAGCAGGGTGTGTCCATTTTGTAAGTGTCTGTTGTGACATAGTACATTCTCTGTGTGGTATCATCATTGAGAGTTTGTTTTTAGTGAGTAATTTTGACACATTTAAGGGCTTTGATCTAAGAAAATTTCTTTTTCACGTGAATAAGGATCCAGAACTGGTTTCACAAGATCTTCTATCAGTAGATTTTTAGCTCTTTGGGTCTTGTTTACCTATTTAATCTATTCTAGCAGGTAACTCAAAGCTCTGTATATAAAAAGAACTTAATACATAATTGATGAATTAGAAAAAAATACATTTCTAGTTTACTGTGTTACAGGGACTAGCTTAGGCACTGAGAATTCAAAATACGCTTTTTGTGTGTCTACACGTATAACCAAAATTTATCCCTCACCAGCATTTAGAATTATGTTAGTGAGAAATGAAATACAGTATACCTGTCATTACACTTCATTCTGTTTTACCTATGGTGACATGATATAGAATGATTGAAGTTATCATTCCTCAAACTTCACTAGTCAGCCTATAGAATTTTCCTTCTCTGCAAACTTTTAACTAGCACTGTTTTCTAGTTTGGCTATATCAAACAGATCAGGGCTATTAAATCTGTTAGGTACTGAATAATGTGAGCTGGAAAAATGTTATTTGCTCTCAAGTACAATAAAAAACTATAATAGAACTTTCAGTGTTTAATTGAGTAATATAAATGCTACATCTAAGAAGTGTAACATTGTTACATGTGATTGCATATAATATGGAACATAAGTACATTTTAATATATTTAAAATTATTTGAGGTGGTGCCTCTGTAAATAAAAGAGCATAAATCCCACCCAGATTTTCAGGGGCTTTTTGCATTTTTTTAATTAAGTATAGTTGATTTACAAGATTGTGTTTCAGGCATATGGCATAGTGCTTTGGTTTTTTTGTTTGTTTGCTTGTTTGTTTTTACAGATTATATTCCATTATAGGTTATTACAAGATACTGGGTATAATTCTCTGTTATACAGTAAATCCTTTGTTACTTATCTATTTTACATATAGTAGTTTGTATCTGTTCATCGCATACACCAAATTTGTCCCTCCTCCCCTACCTCTCCCCTTTGGTAACCATAAGTTTGTCTTGTACATCTGTGAGTCTGTTTTGTTTCGTATATAGATTCACTTGTATTACCACTTCTATGTGGATTCTAAAAAGTATCATATAGTATTTGTCTGACTTATTACTTCACTCAGCATAATACCCTCCAGGTCTGTCCATGTTGTTGCAAATGGCAATACTTTGTTCTTTCCCCCATACTTCCACTCAGTCCAGTTTTTCAGTAAATCCTGTTGTCTCTACAACCAGAACATACCTGAGATCTACTCCCATCCTGTCCAAACCACCATCATCTCATACCTTGTCTATGCTGGTAGCCTCCTTACTGATCTCCCCTGCTTCCTGCATTTGTGCCTGCTTAGAGCCCATTGGCCACAGAAGAGCTAGAGGGCTCTTTCTAAAATGCAAATCAAATCACACCATTTATATATTGATAAATATTTGTTGAATGAATTAATCAGATGACAGTGAGTAGTGGTATTGGGTAAGAAGGATCAATATGGCAGGGATGGGAAAACCAAAAGAGGTTCAGAGAGGCCAGATTTTAAGAAAGGCTTGATTTATTGTGCATAATTCTCTTTACCTGAAAACCCAGGCATAAAAATCTATTTATTGGCCTGCTGTGAACACTTCACAGCTTACCCTGAGAGAATGCCACCCAAGGCTAATCAAGGTTTCTCTCTGTCCACCTAGAGTCTAAACAGCTGTCCAGGTTTAATTAATATTCTGCAGTTATATCTGGAGAGGAGCCAGTTTCTGAGACAGCTAAGTGAAAGGAGGATTTCTAACTCTTCTCTGGCGTCCGCTGGATCTGGTAGCATAGACTTAAAGTTCTCACGTGAAACTGAACTGTTATTTTTCAAAGTCCACTCAGCTTGAGGTCCCTGCATAACTTGTTCCATTGCCCCCTTTATCTGCTGCCATAACATCTTGTGAGGGGGTCCTAGGTTTGGTCCTGTGAAGTTTCGACTTAAGGTTTTTCAGCAGTGTCAATTCGTCGCTGAGAATCTCCTGCAGAACGATTAAGAAACACAGCGCTGGTTGTTATGGTGTAAAAAAGTCACAACGAATTTAAGCCGATCACCAAGTAATGACAACGAGGATTCAAGTGAGGGCTTACCCTTTTGATCTACCAGGAGTTTCAAATGGCAATTATCATTAATTCTTGGATCCCTCAAGTCCTGATAGAAAATCACGGCAACCAGAAACTATCATTTTGTGAACAGACAGCTATTAAAAGCACGTTAATAATGTATAGTGGGTATAGCATATGCCTTCTAAAAAGATTTGCAGCTTGTTTCTCTGCGGTAAAGACACAGGACTTCTCCAACCTAATTACAAAGCAATCAAACAATTTAATTAATCTGGAAATCACTTTCTTAACAATAACTGCCTCTAAAATGAGGCACCCTGTGTAGCTCCGTTAGGTAAAGCACTGTTTTGATGTACTGCCTGTGTATTAGCCACGCTAGTTGCCCCTGGGGATCCTGGAGTTAATTACCTATTCAATGCCTGACCACGACTAAGGTTTCCTTTACCAGGTCAGAAACAGTAGTCTATAAAGTGTCATGGCACTCAAACATCCAAGAGGCAGCACATCCCTGGGAACAGCTGGATTTGTGTTCTAAGCAAGTGTCGCACATATGGGCAGAGAATTAACTGGCACCAGTTTTCGTTTGAGAGTCTCTCAGGTATTGCTTTGCAGATGGGTGGATGAATTCAGAGAGCAGTGCTGTGAGCAGTGAAGGTCAAGTATAGGACTCTGGTTTCAATCCAGCTTACTTTCTTGTCCTGGGGAAGTGCTGTGCGTGTCCACAACAGTCTCGTCCTCATCTCTAAGTTAAGACTATATAAGGTGTGTTTTATAATTCAATCTGTTCTAAATTAGTGTTGTTTTGTATAACAAAATAGTACCCCTGGGCTTCCCTGGTGGCGCAGTGGTTGAGGGTCCGCCTGCCGATGCAGGGGACACGGGTTCGTGCCCCGGTCTGGGAGGATCCCACGTGCTGCGGAGCGGCTGGGCCTGTGAGCCATGGCCGCTGAGCCTGCGCGTCCGGAGCCTGTGCTCCGCAACGGGAGAGGCCACAACAGTGAGAGGCCCGCATACCGCAAAATAAAATAAAATAAAATAGTACCCCTAAGACTTAAGAGACAACATAGAAATCAATTTTTATTTCAAATAAGAACAAAGACCTCGAAGATTGACTTCTGCCTATTTAATCTGCTAATCTTCTAATCTCTCCCTAAGGAAAATAGAGGAATTTTCTGTAACAAATGACAAAAATGTCTAGAATACTCATCTACCCTTTTCTTCTACTATTACTACCGCCCCACTTCTCTCTAAAAGTTCCCTGTTAATGGGACAGTCTACTCACACTGGAAGCCTCAGTCACTTTTAGTCTGTAATCTTTTTCATGACTTATTTCTAATCCATCACCAATTACCCTTGGTTTGCTCACCAGAATATCCTTTCCATTGGCTTTCCATGTCCTAATCTAGCTCCTTCTCCTCGGCAGCACATCTGTCCACTCGGCATACTCAATGCCAGCTTAAAATCTCTTAGCATCTCTCTTGCATCCAAACATCTCTTAAGGCCTTCCACTAGGTAGTACCAATACATGTAGTTCACAGCTCATTGGCTTTACCAGTCTGAATTCCCTGCTTGTAGAGAGCCTGTCTCCACTGCATTGCCCCGCTGTGTTTGGGTTGATTCTGTCCCCTTCCTGAAGTCCTTCCATTCCTTCTGTTTATCTCCAGCTTGCTGAACTGACCTCAAATTAAGCTATAGTGTCTCGTCCTTAAGGAATTATCAGTCTAGTTGATGCCACCTTCATTTTCTCCAATATCCCGTTGCATTTAAGGGCCTTTGTGATAATGCAGGGGCGTGTATTTGCATTTCAACTAGCTCTTCAGTCAGACATGAAACAAGAAGAAAGATCTGTGGTTAGTAAGATAATAGGAATGGCTCTATAGCTTGGAGTTGAGGAACATTGTCAGTGGAAGTGCCTGAAAAGGCAGCATGGAATAGGAAGACAAAACCCGAAGATGAGAAATGGTTAATGGTAGCCCTGGGTTTTTTGTTTGTTTGTTTGTTTAAAGAGCAGAGTTAAATGAACCTACCTCTGTATCTCCATCTCTGCCCATTCATCCTCAAAGTGATGGTCCGCCATGTATTATAAGATGTTACATAGCTTCCTGGGGGACCACTCCTTAAAATCTCTAAAAGTGAAAAGGTTTTTCAGATAATTCCTTGTCTCTCCCTCCTTCAGAGTCTTAAAAACATTTAATAAGCTCTCTCTAGTTGTTCTGGTTGATCTCATATAATCTCCAGATATAGTGTTCTCTTTACAAAGAACACAGGGCTAAGAATTTGGTGCCAAGTTTCACTGGCCTTATTATTTATTCTCAGTGAATAGGGTAGCAGGGATTGTTCTCAGAATGCCTTGGCTTCAATCAATTGTTTTGTTTCTCCTCATAATTTACTGGTAGTTTGCTCTGTGTGGGGTGTGAGCAAAGCAAACGTTTTTTTCCCAAATAAAAACAAAATCGACATGGAGATTTCTGGCATTTGATTTGTTTCCCTTTAGAAACAAGATTTCTAGCCATCTTGAAATCAAGACCTTTTAAGGAATATGAAGAGTGATGCACAAACTAAATTGGAGAGGGGGGGGCAGGGGGAATGAAGGCTGTTGGGAAAAGTTCAAAGAACTTAATTTAGCTGTGTAGATAAATGGACAAAAAGAGTCCTGGATTGCTGGATGGCAAACGCAGAATCCATTTCTCCAGGGGCCCAAGGAACAACAGATGCAAAGGCATGATAAATTTCATTGCTGCAGGGGGGAAATGCTTCTTGATTCTCTATCCGTAAAGAAATGGGCTTTTCAGTGCTTCCCAGTTAAATGGCTTTAATTGTGCTGTCTGTCAGAAACTTAATGGCATCTGTTGGTGCCATCACTATAAAATCTGCAACTTTAATTGAAAAATTTCTGTAGAGGTGTAGCCAGTCCAGAAGTCCTCCAGGTAACACTGAAATTATCCACTTTAATGCATTAATCTATTCTTTTTGCACACAGGTAATAAATTGTTTACCTGTATAGCTAGGTACTGACTTGAAGGTGCCGCCTTGTATTCCTTACCCCTAATTACAATTGTCACTTCCGGTAAGAAATCAGTAATGTGGCAACTGGCTTGTTGTTAAGGATTAAACATGTCTTCTTGATTTATTTTCTGTGTTTCAAGAACATACAGGATTAGTTTGCCACCTTTCCTAACCTCCTTATTTACACCAGCTACAGTCCCATCCGGTCCTCAGGAAATTCTCAACCTAATTAAACATGCAGAGGGAAGCAGGGTGGTCTGGAGTGCCCTGAACCTTCCCTCACCTGCTGCCTGCCAAGCTTTCTCAGTGATCAGTAGCAGGTTACATGTTCTGACGGGGAAAGTAGCAAGTCCCCCAGAAGCTGCCGCCTTACAGAAAGCAACCTGTGCTCCACCTGCCTCCAGAGGACTTGGGGAAGACACCCTCTGCCAGCCTCTGTGTGTGGCTTTTAAAGGCTGCCTGGCCAGTCACCACCCAGCTGCTTAGGAGCAGAGAGACTATTGAAGGAAATACGGATAAGGGTTAGTCCTGCTGGGCCACTAGGCCATGCTGAGATAGAGCTGGATCATTTGAGGAATAGGTCTGAACTGTTGGGTTCTCCCCAGCATTTTATGACTTGTTCTGACATTTCTCCCTTTAAAATATGTACTTTGAAATATGAGGATTCATTTTTGAGAGCTCAGAATTTTATTTCGGTTTCTGTAAATAAAAATATCAAGACTGCCTCCTTAAAATAGAAAGCCTCACCCTCCCAATTGAAGCATATACTTCTCCACCCATCCTGCTGTTGGAAATGTTAACATCTGGAAGAGTAGGAACCAGGACATTTGTATATTCATTATTCTGTAGGACTGAAATATTTAGGTTGTTAAATATATGGAAAACTGCTGGTTGGTGATGTAGGTTTGTTTATTCATATATTACGCACTTGGAAAGCTGTGCTGGAGCTCAAGCTGACCCCCTGTCTCTTCTCCAAGTAAAAGTAAAACAGTTTTTGAGGACATGGACATTTTACAAAAGTGTACAGAAACTTACTACTAAAGAGAAGAAGGTTTTGGATGTAGATAAAGATACAAAAACAAAGTCATGATGTCACGTTTTTTTCTTCTTTCTCTCTACAGGAAATAGCCCTCAAGATAGTCCAAGAAACTTCTCCCCCAGTGCCTCTGCCCATTTTTCATTTGCACGGAGGTAAGGATTTCTTGTGAGTAGAATAATGAAGTGTTACGTGGAGAATCCCATTCCCCCAGCCCACTCCCTCCACTACCCTTTAGAGCTATATGTACCTCTCTTGGTCCTTCCTAGATGGTGGGCTCTCACTGAGGGCAGGAGAAAACCATTTCCACCTTTTCTCCCATCCCCAGTGCAGTGTCTCATACATGCTTTTGATGATCAACAGATTTTTACTGAATTATCTGAGCTTATATTATAAGAACTTGATTCACCTATATGTCTTGGTGCAATTGCTTTTGTTGTTGTTGAAATACCTTTTTTTTCCCCCCCTTAATAAAAATGACCTTACTTGGGATCACAAGGTATAAACTCTAAGATGCCTTTCCTTGAGGGCACCAAGCCAGCAATTTAGTGATCTCCCTGAGATAAAGCCATGAGGGTGTTTTATGTTTGCTCTTCCTATCTGAGTTAGAATTGGACACCACATATCAAAGTTATATGTCTCATATCTGGGTCAGTGAGTCATGAGAAAGTATTGTTGCTCAGAGGACAGTGGGCATATGATCTATTATCAAACCTTTTCAGTTCTGGATCTTCTACTGTGATTTCTCCCAGTCAGAGGAGTCTACACAGCCACCTCTTCTGTGTTGTGTGCGTGGAATTAGCGTACTTCACCCTGTCACATTCAAATCTTCACCTTCCTGGGTTCCGTCATCCCTCTCAACATGTGTATACCCTGCCTTCTTCCACCCAGGAAAAACACACGGAAAACAAAATTGTCCCTTTAGCGAGGTTTCTGCATATTCAGAATGAATTCATTTTATGGCCTGTTTATATATATATGTGTGTGTGTGTATATATATATATACATATATATATATATATTTTTTTTTTTTTTTTTTTTTTTTGCCTGCGTTGGGTCTTCATTGCTGCGCGCGGGCTTTTCTCTAGTTGTGGCGAGCGGGGGCGACTCTTCATTGCGGTGCGCGGGCTTCTCATTGTGGTGGCTTCTCTTGTTGTGGAGCACGGGCTCTAGGCGCACAGGCTTCAGTAGTTGTGGCATGCAGGCTCAGTAGTTGTAGCTCACGGGCTCTAGAGCTCAGGCTCAGTAGTTGTTGCACACGGGCTTAGTTGCTCCATGGCATGTGGGATCTTCCTGGCCAGGGATCGAACCTGTGTCTCCTGCACTGGCAGGTGGATTCTTAACCACTGCGCCACCAGGGAAGTCCCTGTCCTAGATATTTGTTAAATTTTCTTCAGAGACCTAATCATACCTTGAAATGAATTAAAGTAGCATTTAATTAAGACACATAGGTAGGTTAAAAAAATAGATTTAACACGTGTTACTAACGAGCAAAACCTGCAACGTCTTCACTGTCTTTTGTCAGCATTCAATGCATTTTATATAACTAAATCCAGAGAAAAGGATCCGCTTGCAGTATTTTCAGAATTCCTGAAAATTAAGATTCTCTTGTAAAATCACACATTCCCCACCATATGGTAAATGCCTGTGTGTACCAGGCCTCCACCATAGGGAGGACACAAGAGTAATTAAGACGTGATCTCCAATGAACTTCCTGAGACCGACACCCCAATTTTCCCCAATTCCAACTTTGATACTTTCAGTGCTCATTTAAACACCATAAAGAAAATGTGACAATTAGCTGGTCTCACAAAGCCTGTGTTTGTTTGCCCAATGAATATTAATTCACTGTGGTGGTACCATTCTAAGTGAAAAGGGAAATCTTATAAAAACTGATTTTAAAAAAAGAGAACATACCATAGTCTTTAAAATACATTTCTCTTAAAAAGGGAATGCCTTTAATTACTTTAAGTAGAAAGAAAATGCAAATGTCATTGTAGCCCACATTTAAACGCGACTGAAATCAGTCTTTTAATCCTGCCAGATTTATAAAAATGAAGAGAATCTAATAATTAAGTGGCTGACTGGAGGACAGATGAATTTGGTTTCTATGCTATAAAAAAAAAAAATACACAAACCCCTAGGCATGTTAATTTTCGACAAATAAACCGTAAACCGTAACAGAAGATTATCACAGGAGACCTCTGGTTCATTTTGCAGGAATTTCCAGATGGAACTCCCTCCACACTCTTCAAAAAGCATTAATTTAGATTAGGACATGAGTGATCATCTTTTTGAACTTTTATTCAAGTAAATAGAACCCTGTGTTTGCTATGTGAACTCAAATTGGCCTATTTTTATTTGACATCAGTCATCTTTCTCTTCCATTTTAAAGTTGATTTTTCATTCAAGAAACATGGAAATTCCATGGGTCTCCATTCCCTACCATTTGGCGTGCATTTCTGAGCCTTTAGGAAGTACTGCCATTTAGGGAGTCCCACATTTTATCATTTTGTATATTCAGTCCAACAGAGGGGAGAGATTGTCCTATTTTAAAAATTATTCTTGGGTGACGGGATAAAGGTCAGACTTATTAACCTTTTCTGATCTTACTTATAATGTGATAATTTACCCCCCAGAAGACATCCCCTGTAATGTTGAATTTCAGACTGGGAAATAGGATGACACACACTTGCTTTCCATATTATCTAATAGGTGTTTGAGAGCAAAATTATCAAGTTAATTTTTTAGTATCGAGTTAAAATAAAAGGATGAAAATGAGCATCATAGTGTAGTAGATTTTGTCTGGAGCAAGGAAACATATTTTGTAATTTGCTAATCACTGTGATTTTGTCTGGAGCAAGGAAACATATTTTGTAATTTGCTAATCACTGTGATGAAGCTGGTTTACAATCCATCTGATTGTGGAGTTACTTAATGTTTTATTCCTTGGTGGTGGTAAACTGGAGGTAATGACATTGTTCTGCCTTCCCCAGAAGTTGTAGAGGTTTAGGTAACATAAGTTGCTTTCATTTTCATTAGAAATACAGACAGAGGCACTTCCCTGGTGGCGCAGTGGTTAAGAATCTGCCTGCCAATTCAGGGGACACGGGCTCGAGCCCTGGTCCGGGAAGATCCCATACGCTGCGTAGCAGCTAAGCACATGCGCCACAACTACTGAGCCTGCACGCTAGAGCGTGTGAGCCACAGCTACTGAGCCCACGTGCCACAATTACTGAAGCCCATGCGCCTAGAGCCCGTGCTCCGCAACAAGAGAAGCCACCGCAATGAGAAGCCTGCACACAGTAACAAAGACCCATTGCAGCCACAAATAAATAAATAAATTTTTAAAATTTTTAAAAAAATTTTAAAAAGGAAATAGAGCCCTGAATAATCGTTGTGGATGTCTCCTAGCTGTCTAGCTGTTATTTGTCAGGTTAAATCTCAGAATATATTTCCGTAAGCAAATTACTGGAACAGACCTGCCTGCTGAGAGGTCAGGTCATGAGACACTTGTTGAGCACTGGTGGGCAGAGTTACTCTGGTTGCATTATATTGGCATAATTCATCTTGTTCCAATATCAGCTAGACCATAAAATGTTTCACACCAGATGACTGTAACAAACAAACAAAGAAATCTTCCTCTTCATACAGTTGTAATAGGGACTTTTCTTTCTTCCTTTGTTGTATACCATATTAATCTAACTTTTTGTGGTTAGTGTTGAAATGATGTGGGTTTTTTGGTTTTTGGGGGGTTTTGTTTTTGTTTTTTGTTTGCCAATCTCTTTGTATCCTGTGTTCCCATCAGGTGTTTTTCCCTTCTTACTTTTTCATTTAGCGTAACATTAAGATTTCCACCCACAAAGAAAGCACTCTTCAAAAAAGCCTTGTTGCTTTGGCAAGAATGTACTCTTGTTTTCAGGTAGCATTTTACTGGTAGCTGCTGCAAAGAAAAGAGAACATTGTTAGTAGGATCCAAATTATACTTGTGTGATAGCTTTCTTCAAAAAAGGGCATGCTCTCTCTTAAGCACTGTATATAGCATATATAGGAATTTCTGACGGGCAGTTGTCATGGTAATGAAAATGCAATGGTCCTTTGTGCTCCATTGGAGTAAATAGACACGGACAACTTAGGCAACTTTATGAGACATAACTTATTTCTGGTCCGTGGCTGCACAGAGTACTGAGCATATTCTTGTTTAAACATCTTTCTAGTTGTGTGTCTTCCAGAGTAAGCAAATGTAATTTATGCTTCAGAACTAATAAGAACATGTCTCTTCTTGGAGTTGTTCGTTCATCTGAAATATGTTCATTGATACCTGAGGGAAAGGAGAGTTAAGGAATCACAAAGCAAAATCATGGTGGGGGAAATTGTGTCCCTCACTCTTTCCAGAGACTAGTTTCTGATAATTGCTATTAAATGGACTGAACAAGTCCATTTAAAAATTGGAGCTTTTTAAAATAGAAAGTCCAGGAATGGGTTAAGTCTTTAATAATTAGGTAAATAAACTAGATCCAACCTGTGTCCATTTAATTGATGGTCAGATGTCTTTATAAGCATGTTTTTAGAATTATTTTCTTTTAACATTTTCAGTAGTATAAAATTATTTCTAGAGAACATGTGATTTATTTCTTTTCATTCCTTTTATCTGGTATATTTACAAACATCTTATTTTGCTTCTTTTTTTAAAAAAAAAAAAACCATACTTGATTCAATTGTACTCCAATCGTGGTCACAGAAACGACAGGTAAATTTTACTAAAATCTTAACATTGTACTACTTCTGTGATTTGTCCACCTGAATTCTTCCATTTTGTCTTTGTGGACCATTTGCATTTTTGGAGGCAACATCCCTGGTGGCCTATGATTGTATTCTCCCTTGACTGTGATTTAGGCTACAGTGTCGGTTTTTTACATAAACATCTGCTTGTGACATTTCTCAGATTCAAGTCGAATGCTGGTGAATTCCCCGACTTCAACTTACTGTGAATGTGTCTGTGGTAAATTTGGTCTACTCTTGTCTCTCATTTGGTAGATTAATCTAATCATGAGTTACAAAAAGTCTACATATGATCCTGCATCTAAGAAAGCAGTATAGCTCTTTAGAAAAGTATGTGTTTCCTGTATTCCTCGTGGCAAATGTGTGTATATTTGTTTTCACACTGTTACGTGATTTTGAAGGCATAGTTCACTCAAAATTGCTAGTAAATTAATGGTTCTGGAATGCCAGAGATTTCAGAAAAAATTGACTTTCTGGTGTCCCCTTGCCTTAGCGACAGTGTTGTCTTTACTACTCCAGCAGCTCATCTGAGACCCTTGTAATGACTATAATTCATAGCCAGAGTTCAGCCCAGAAGCTATCTGTCCTGTTACGACTTGGAGATAAAAACCATACTCTGTTAAGACTCCTGACAGCTTTGCCTCTACGATTAGGGCAGGTAACCCTACTCTTTGCATTAGGCTCTATCACTAGTGGAGAATTTTCATTCTTCCCTCCCTCTCACTGGCTAGAGCTGGGCTGCATACTCATAAACCCTGCAAGAGGCTTTTGCTGGAACACTTTATAAAGCCAGGTCGTGTCAGAAGGTATAATAACTCTTAAGAGAGTCTGTGCACAAGGTCAGTCACTTTCTTAGTGCTCAAATTATTTGCCACTTAAGGCTTGAGCCGGTCTTGAGCCCCCCGATCCCTTCTCCCCTCGGTGTGATGAGTAGGACTGCTCCCTTGAAAATAATAAGCAGAAAGTCCTGAGGATGCAATGGAAGTCCCCACAGGCTCTTGTACCATGCTGGAATGCAGGCCCTTCCAAAGATCATGGCCCCGGTTATCAGTTTCCAGATAAGAGTGTTTTTTCCTCCTCCCTTTCTGTTTTTATTCATCAGAATCTGCTGAGTCTGACTGATGTAATTATCCCTGGTATTCATTTTGTCAAAGTGTATTAGTGAGAGATCAATAATATGGATCACCCCATTCACTTTCTGCTTGTTTGGGTGTATTGATTCACTTTAAATAAAAGTCAACCTGCTGTATAATGTTTGTTTACTCTGGCCCTTGCTGAACATTTCCACATCCTCACTGACTGTGTTTGTGTCATTTGTTCAACTAAAAATACTCGGTTTCCCTGGGGTTCCCATGTAACCGTAATCCAGCGTTGGCCTAAGCTAATCTCACTTTCTCACCAGGACTGATGGACGCCGCTGGTCCTTGGCTTCTCTCCCCTCCTCTGGCTATGGGACAAACACGCCCAGCTCCACGGTCTCTGTAAGTGCCCGACTTTTCCTCTCTCACACCCCAGAGCTCTTACACAGGCAGTGCTTTCTCTGGGTGCTTCCTGATAGGAAGGAAAGGATAAATTCTGCATATCTGCCCCTCAGAGTAGGCAACACATCAGATGATGAGCTGACAAACATTAAAAGGACATACTTTTTGCTGCACGCTTTTAAACTATGATGCACAAGTTGAGTGAGTCCCCGGATCACCAGTTGGGAGGAGACTGGGAGCTTTCTTTTTCATACTATTTGGTGTTTTGGGTGGGAGGAGGAAACATAATCTGGTTTCATTGCTTTGGCTCCATGCCAGTGATATTAGTACTGAAAATGCCATTAAACTTTGATGGCCTGGGTCGTTTTTTTTCTTGTGTGGCTTATATGCAGAGGTTTTTTTTTTAGTTTTTCTCATTCAAAGGAAGAAAATGTCAAGCCTTAAATCTGTGCCTTCTGGATAAGAACTTTCTTTTAAGGAGAGACTAAAAGAACTTAGTAGTAGATTAAGATCAATAAAGAGACAAGATGAAACAATGAAAATAGGATAGAGGAAGAAGGGATACTCTTGCCACAAACTACATTTCAACAGGAGCCCTAGCAATTACTAGAAGTGATTCAGTGGGTCAGATACATGCTTTCTCAGTTTAAATTAGTGATGTTGTGAGATATTTGTCTCCACGGAGCTTTATTTATTTATTTATTTTACTTTTTAAAAATTGAAGTATAGTTGATTTACAATGTTGTGTTAATTTCTGCTGTACAACAAAGTGACTCAGTTATACACATATTTTAGATGTTGAAAGTATGGGCCGCCACAGTGTGAACATGAACGCTGACATTGATTGACCAAAAAGCAAAAAGAATAATTTTCAAATTTTAAGTGGTGTTCTTCCCTAGACTCCTAAGTGTCTCCGATTAGAACCCAACCACCAGTAAACAGAGTATTTGTCCCCTGTGGCTTACTCGTACATACTCTCACTGAATCCTCCCCATACCCCAAATGTGTATCATGTTCCTTGACTCTAAATCCTTTTTATTTTTACTATATCGCCTTGCTTTGCCCTTCAGTCAAGTTTTATTATAGTTTGGATACAGAAATTTCTCTTTTGCAAGAAAAATAGGGGAGAACACAGGATCTTTCTTCTTTCCATCTCTAGTAAATCATACGTTATTTTAAAAAGTGAATCCAAAAAGCAAAGGTGAGCTACATAGAATTGGACCCCATTTGGTACAGATTACTTTGGAAATTATATTTTTATAAATACTTATTATGTGTTAGGTACTAGTCTCACTACTTACAACGCATTGATTGGCTTAATTGTAGAAACATACCTCATAATGTGGTTGTCATTATTGTCATCATTTTATGGATCAAAACTCTGAGGCCCAGAGAATGAACCGAAGGGCTGTCTACTAACCCCCTTGTCGTAGCAGTAAGAATACAAGTAAGGGTTCTAGGCGCTTGGCTTTTTTTTAAAGGAATTTACAAGGTATTTCTTAAAACAAACCTGATAATTAATAAATCTGACCTGGCCATCTGTCATAATGGAATCAGGGCTGTCCCTGACTTGCATATATGCCTAAAGAGAAAGCTTCCTGAGACAATTTTTAGTCACACACATGTATTCTGTGTTTCTAACAGCTTCTGCCCAGAGGTAGGGCAGCTTTTCTCTTAAGTGTTTATTTTATTGAAGAAGGTAGTATCGTATAATTGTTGATCTCTTATTCCTATTTTTCCCTTCAAAATCAAATTTTAACTTTCAAAATTAACCTTTTTACCAAAAGACCAAAGGAACTGTTAAATTTGGGGAGTGTAGGTTCTGTTGCCCAGAAGTTTGGCTATTTTTTCTCCTTATTGGTTATTGATAAAAAAGCTAATTGAGGGCTTCCCTGGTGGCGCAGTGGTTGAGAGTCCGCCTGCCGATGCGGGGGACACGGGTTCGTGCCCTGGTCCGGGAAGATCCCACATGCCGCGGAGCGGCTGGGCCCGTGAGCCATGGCCTCTGAGCCTGCGCGTCCAGAGCCTGTGCTCCGCCGCAACAGGAGAGGCCACAACAGTGAGAGGCCCGCGTACCGCAAAAAAAAAAAAAAAAATGCTAATTGAAAATCTAAAACGCTGCTTCTCATTTACCCCAGTTTCTTTATGTTCTCACCCTTCATATATTAGGGCGAACATTGTGCAAAACTGCTTAGGAGTTGCATTTTCTTCTTTTCTAAATCTAACCTGAATCACTCTTAGAGTCTCATTTTCTGGGTTAACTGGTTGTGATGTAGCTAATTAGAAATGCATTTTAGTTGTTAAGATGAAAACACAGAATATGTACAAATAAGTTACAGACACTTTGAAAATGCAGCTTAAGTTTTACAGATAATTGTTGTTAGCTGAATTCCAGGATTACTAACCCTGAAAGGTAAACGCCAGGTCTTGATCCTTTGGATATTATGTAAACTGCAAAATTCACAAGTGTGTTAAAATGCTCTATTCTGAAATTGGAAAGATTTGGCCATGTGGAGAATCAGTCCTTCCACAGAATATTTACTATTGCAGCTTCTCTTAACTTCAAATTTTGTAGTTAAAATTAATTTGCAGAGCTTTTCCAAGGTAATATTCAGAACATAATTTTTAATTTGAATATAAGTAATACGGAATTGAAGCAGTAGGAGGACATCTCGCATGTATTTCTTACCAGATGAATTATTTTCTGCTGAGGGAAAGAATGGAAATACGAAAATAAATACCTATAAATATGAGGTATGACTATAAAATAATATTACTTTTAATAAATAACAAGTGGAAAATTACACATGCATATGGATACCGTCCCTTGCAAAATGGTTATCTTGAGAGACTAAATGTTTATTTGAATGATACCATTACTCAGAACGTTTTTTATTGCCTTGAGAAGTAGAAGCACAGTTTTTTTCTGTAAATCTTCACTCTTTGAAAGTGGATTTGATTTTTCATGTAGTCAGAAGTCATATGCAAGCTAGTTGGGTGATGAGACTCACTGGCGCCACACTTAGAGAACATACTAGAAATATAAAGTCATGGGACTCAGCTTATTGGGAAATTCCCAAACTCATTCTTGAAACTCTAGTAAAAGTGCTGTTCCAAGGATGCGTTGACCAGCGGAAGTATCTTTTCAGTAAGTATATGAGGTCCTGAGGATGACACCTGCAGCCTTTGTTGGACTCACAAGTTCTCCTTTGAGTTCCTGACCTCTGCTGAAACTGACCCCTGGACTTCTCTGCTGTCCATTATTGACTCACTTTTGGGGCCCTGTTTGGTACCTTTTGAATCCCTGGGCCATTTGGAGAGCCTACAGTTGTTCCCAGTTCCATAAACTCATCTCGACGTCGCTTGGGTTCGGTGTCACCCTTTTCCCATTTACACCTTATTTGTTCCAACTGAGAAGAGAGAAGCTCTCTCCCCAGAGAAGCCCCTTGCCTCTCACTTCTCTAATACTTACTTATCCCACCTCCTCATTCATTTTCACATATCCCCATCAGTAAGCCCAGAGCATATTCCCTATGGAGTTCAGTTATATGGTTATGTATATGGTATAACCACAAAATTTTCATCTTAGGGTTAGCACGTGTTAATATTCTGTTATATTTGCTACAGCTTTTTGTTAAATAAACTTTTAAAATAAATTAAACATTAAAATACAACTGAAGTCCCTCGCACCCATTCCCTTTCTCTTCCCTCACTCCACAGAGGGAACCACCCTCCTGAAGTAGTTTGTGTCCTTGCCGTGCAAGCACGGGTCCGCGGTACCTTATGTGAAACTCTTGAGCCTGGTGTGTTTTGGAAGTTAACTTTCACATTTTAGAAAGGTAACATGATCCTCCCTGTACTGTACATGACAGCTCAGCAGCAATTGGGTCAGCAGCTCAGAATCAACTACATTAATATTTCTACAACAACCTGAATCAACACTCATACTAAGTGGATTAAATACATATTTTAAATAGCTTTCCATCAGTTCAATTAATGCTTTGCCACCTGAAAGGATTACTGTATACTTATGAACAAACTTCTGGGTTTTGAATTCTTGGATTCAGAATTGTGGACATTGCTTTACCTTTGAGACATATGTACAAATCCTTAATTCTGTTTTTCTGTTTGCTCATTTCATCATCTTTGCTTTTATCGCTGCTGCTTCTCTCCTGCTGACATTGATTTTCTTATTCTTTTACTGATCTCTCGAGTTGTCTTAGTTTATGTGTGTTTTATTTCTTTCTTTGTAGTGACAGTATTTAAGACTATACCTGTACTTTGTGAATAGAGCTTTGGTTTACCTCATAAGTCTTTCTAGTAGTGTTCTCATTTTTATGGTTTATAAAATAATCTCATTACACTGTAAAAAGTCCTGTCCTGTTTATCTCAGTATCTACTTAGAAGGTGTTTTATAATTTCAAGGTATAAGGATACTTTTAAGCTTTAGTCATTAATTTCTAGTTACTGCATTGTGATGCTGCAGTGTTTATGAAGTGTGCTCTTAGTGTGGCGCGTTTGTTTTTTTCTTTAAATAAAAAAAAAACCCTGCTAGAATGGAAGATTCAAATGAGGGGTATCTTTCAAAATATGCTTATTCTACCTGTGTTTCCATTACTCAGACATTCCTCATCTCTTTTGTTAGAATGCTTAAAGAGTTCACCTCTCAATAAAAACAAACAAAAAAAGCAATCACTTTGCTTTATAGTTATATTTCTCAGATTGATTAAAAGCAGCGTTATTTAGCCATTCACCTTTTCTACCTTACTTTGCTCCAAGTGGTGAATGACAGTTTTCAAAGAGCAAATCTATATTCAAGGGACAAAAAACTCACCAGCATTGAAGGTTTTTTTTTTTTTTTAAAGAAACCTAAGCCAAAGAAGACAGAAATAGAAAATTCCAATTTTTAAAACAATGGCATTAGTAAGACAAGTATCTTCTTTATCCCCTTTCCTTTTTACCCAGGACACATATTGATGGAAATTGCATCAAAGGGTAGCCTGATTTGTAAAGAGAGATCCCATTACCTATTTATGACCATACATCACAGAATTCACTTTATGTTACTTACCTAAAAGTCACAGTGTTTGTGGCGAGTGGTAGAAGCAAGGATACCAATGTGAACTAATCTGTCATTTAATGAACCTAAATTCTTACTCCAATTGTCACTTTCTTGCTGTGGCTTTGACTGGGTCCTATCCATTTTCAGAGCCTGGGTTTTCTCCAGAGAGTAAGCTTTGTTTTGGGAAATTATCTTATAGACAAATGAGATGAAATATGGAAGCCATTTTGACCTCCCAGAGACAACATCAAGGTATACACTGAGGCACTAGCTATTGTAATTATTACATGGAAAGGATGTAGTGTAAAACGGTGATATAACAAAATTTAATGTTGTGATCTCATATTCATTTAAAGAATTTCTCTAATTTTAGTCCTAAAACCTCACTTTGGTTTGTTTTAGTCATCCTGCTCCTCCCAGGAGAAGTTGCACCAGTTACCATATCAACCAACACCAGATGAATTACACTTCTTATCAAAACATTTTTGTACCACCGAAAGCATCGCCACAGAGAACAGATGCAGGAATACACCCATGCGCCCCCGTTCCCGAAGTCTGAGGTTTGTAGCCCTGATTGAAAAATTTCAATGAGTTGGATAATCTCTTTTCAACCATTTCAAGGGAAGACTTTTGGTCCTGTAATTCATATATGTGCTAATTAATTTATGAACTACTATATATAGTTTTCCATCTACACGTGGTATCGTGAATTACCCTTGAAAGGCATCTTAGTACCTTTCTTTTAAATCCTTACAATTTGCTAATTGCTGTGGTAGCAGTAACCGTGATGGACTACAGGGACCACCTAGAGAAACTTCGAGCCATTGGAAATTTCAAGACCATCTAATTATGGTGCTACATCAATTAATATTTTACGAGGAAGAGGCTTGGCTGAAAAGGAAGGACAGCACGTTTGGGTTCACATGTGGAATTCAGATTCCACTTTACGAAAAGCCACCCAGATCTTTCATTCTTTCCTCCCATCACAAGTCTTACCTTCTCCAGGATTAGGAGCAAATTGTTAGGAGTCTGTATCCCTTGTATTTTGTGGGTACCATATGTAGTCCATTTGACACTGAGTAGAGCCAGTTTTGTTTTGGCCTTGTCTCAAAAAATTACGTATATCACAGTTTGGCTCTTCAGGAAACAGACTCTATAACACAGACCAGGATGTTTATTAGGGACTGCTTGGGAAGTACATCTGTGGGAGCTGGGGAGGAAGCAGGATTGGGCAGAAGGAGAAATCTAGCTGCAGTGCAGACCTGACAGCTGCAGCCAACCCCACAGGGAGCTCTAGGGATGACACGACCCATCAGAGCTGTCCCTCTGGGCCAGATGGCCCTTCCTTTATATCCCTGCCTCAGTCCTGGGATGTGGTACCCTGGGAAGGACATGGCCTTGGGTGAGGGGGCTCTGTAGCTGAGGCCATCCTTGAAGGGACTGGCAGCTGAAGCCTTCTGCAATCCCAGCAGCTGGACAACAGGTCCTTCTCTGCAAGGGGAGCAGGGTAGTCCTTCTTCAGGTCCTCCACAGTATGAGATCTTCATGCTGTAGAACTGGTCCGCTTTGGTATATTAAGGTTTACTATAAAACATAGTTTGTCAGGTGTTCAGCTGAACATCAGAGTTTTCTGAGAAGCGTTTTCCCCTTGTACCCTTCTTATTTAGTGTCTTATAGTAAAAGCAGCTACATGGCACAATTGTGTTAGATTATTTTGAGATATGGAATAAAAGACCAATTTTACAAATTCATTTAGAGCTGTATTCATTCAATGCATATTCATTCATCGTATTTTACCACATGGGTGCCATGTTTGGTTTTATGAAAAGAGTTCCTAGGATATCTACTACAAGCAGCTATGTCCTCTGCGGAATATATAAACTCACACTGAAATTGCCTGACTGTATACCACTAGGAAGGAGCAGGCACCTACTGTTGAAATAGAGAAAACACAGAGTTGTATGCCTGTGTTTAGTACTGTACACAGTGCCTTCCTCAGCATCCCAAATAAATATTTGCCAGGCCAGAAAATGGATTTCAGTGGTGACACCTGTGCCGTGGAAAACTCTTAAACCTCTTCAGTGGTACGTGGCAGAGCGCAGGTGTATGATGAAAGTGTGAAATTGTACAGTTCAGCGTGCCCTAGATGTTGCTGTTTGTAGCTACCCTGTCTTCTTTTATATTGCAGTTCATTAATTGGTTTCTAGAACCACGCAAACGCATGCTACATACAAAATATAATCACAATTTAAGAACGTTTTCTGAACCTTTATATTGTAGCTATAATTAATTTGCAGCATTCCACTTCTGGAGCTTTCTTTATGAACACTGTTCGGGGTTTCTGTGTGTTTGTGAGTATGTATGCGTGCTAATGACTGATTTTGTAGTTTATTACCTAATATACTTTTCTTACAAAGACTGCATAGTACTTTTGATGCAACCAATTGTTTATAAATGAAAAGCTTATTTCCATTTCATGCTGTGGCAAGTTTAAAAGGGTAATTTGCTTTGCCTGCAGCCCTGGACGCTCTCCTGCCTGCTGTGACCATGAAATAGTTATGATGAACCATGTCTACAAGGAAAGATTCCCAAAGGTAATGAGGTGCATTGAAGATGCCTAGCATCTAAACAAGTGGGCAACCTAGGTTTAGCATCTGTAAGGTGTTTGTCGTGGGAAGTAATGGTCCAGTCCATTGAGGACTCTCTTTATAAAATAGCACCATAGCCTTCTTTAGAAAGATAAAATCACTAAACATTTTTAAAAGCTGCCGAGAACTAGCCACACATTCCGTGGGCTGAACTGGCTGTAACGTGAGTGCCACTGGTTGTCCTACCCACTGGGTGAGCCTGGTGAGGTACTCCAGAGAGCGTCAGCTTTGAAAGGCCTCTGGACCCTGGTGCTCCTTCTGCCCGTGTTCTGGGCCTGCTGCTGTATGGTCAAGCAGAAATTGTTTTCTTTCCTCAGAAGCCTGTAAATTGGTATGTGTCACGAAAGTCTTTTACTTTTTTCACCCGATTTTTCTTTTCTGTGGCTTCCAATCCCTTTAGCAATCGTACGTCTAACCCTCTTAGAAGGAAAGGTCCAGTTGCAGTGTTCCCTGTTAGACCAGCAATTTGGACTGAGCCAGAGAGGCCTTGACGAGGGGTTGTTGCTGGATGCCCTGGCTGCAAGGAGCTCCTGTCACCTCATCTCCACAGCTTTTCCACCAGCGTGTTCCTACACATTTGGGAGAAGCAATTTCTCCATTCTGTTCCTGTCCCTCCCCCATCACCTTTGTAACCCTAGGCAGTAGAGCAAAAGGAAATCTTTGGCTTCATAAATCAAGAGCAGAGTACTTATTATTTGGAATGAACCCAACATTGATGTCATTGATTACAGCCATTTTAGCCATTTATCACATGTCACTTGTTCACCAGGGAAATAGATCCTGACTATACTAGTTAATACTGGTTAGGATTTTAGAAGGGAACAGGAGGCAGAGGGAGTCTCCCAGCATATACAATTAATGCAGGCAGGGAACATTGATTAGGCAGTCGGGGATCCCAGAAAATGAAATAAAAGTTGGGAAGGAAATTTTAGATTTATGTTACCAAGGGAATCCCCTTGGCCATTTGCCCATGATGTAGCTTTTTGAGGTATGAGTAAGGATGGTATAGGATGCTTGTTCCTAGTACATTAAAACACAGCCAAAGGAACAAACTCTTGGCCCACGCTGTGGAACTCCAGCAACGATCCTGATTTTTGAATAGGTAAAAACAGAGCTACAATATTTGTTATTTTTGGCAATCTATCTGAAAGAGCCCAAGATCTGAAATGAGAGCACAGCAATTCACAGATACTGAGTTATTTGGAGAAGCTTACATGTACCACTTTACATTTGATAGGGCAGAGGAAAAAAGTAATTATCACCCTGGGAGATTCAGTTTCTCCTATATACCTCAGATCTTTTTCCCACATGGTGAGGCTGCTGCTGCTTCTTTCTTTTTTTTCTCCAAATAGACTTTAGTTTTTAGGTTCATGGCAAAATTGAACAGAAAGTACAGAGAGTTCCCAAATGCTCCCTGACCCTACACATGCACAGCCCCCTCCCATCAACATCCCCCCCGCCCAGCCCAAGAGTGGTCTGTTTGTTATAATCGATGAACCTATACTGACACATCATAATCACCCAAAGTCCATCGTTTGCATTAGGGTTCTCTGTCGTGTGGTATATTCCGTGGGTTTTGACAAGTGTATAATGATATATATGTACCATTATAGTATCTTACAGAAGGGAGGCTTCTTTTAAATTTAATTTCTAGAATTCTATATAATAACTTGTGGAGGTCTATGTAAATGCTAGATAAATGTGACTATTGAGTTGTTTACATATATGTTTCCTTGTATTACATCCGTGTGTGCCTGTCATCTCTAAACAGGCTACAGCTCAGATGGAAGAGCGCCTAAAGGAAATAATCACCAGCTACTCCCCGGACCACGTCCTCCCCCTCGCAGATGGAGTGCTTAGTTTCACTCACCATCAGATTATTGAACTGGCTCGTGATTGCTTGGATAAATCCCACCAGGGTCTCATCACCTCACGATACTTCCTTGAATTACAGCACAAATTAGATAAGTTGCTACATGAGGTATAGACCCTACACCTTATAAAGTTTTCTGATTTGTTTTGCTTTTCCCCTGAAATAAGAAAAATTTTTATGAGAGCATTTGCTCAGAAAGTTTTAGCCATGAGACAGAGTTCATATTCCAGGGAAGCGAAGAGGAAGAAGAAAAAAAAAAATTGATTGCTACTTGCTGTGAATGGATTCTGGTCAACATTTAGAGTAATAGAAAGTTAATGTTAATAACCTTTACAGGAACCTTGGGTCCCAACAATCTATGGCTCTAGGATAAGTGGATTGTGAAGGATTTTGAAGCAGTGATTTTTTTTCCCTCCTTAACCATAAAGTTAGAAATTGCCTGAGTGTATGTACATTATTTGATGATGCAATCTAGCTCTAATATCTGGAAAAGCTAAATGGAAAATTGATGGCTTCTTCCAGGCCATGTGTCCTATTAATCAACCTGCAGGTGGTGTTGGGTAGTAAATGGCAACTTATATTTTCATTAGTGTCAGTTTTTCTTCTAACAAAATATCCAATTTCTAAAATGACAGATAAACACAGGCCCCTTCCAGGCCTAACACTTGCAGTCCTAGCTCCTGATAACACCCAGGACAGGAAGGGAGTGTGTATAGTGGAATGCAATTAATGCATAATATTGCTGTCCTGACTGAAATTGATCAGCCACAGCCTACAAGTAAAACCTGTTTAGCCGATATGTTTGGATATATTGTATTTCTGTATCCCATCGGCATACATTATGCCCATGTAAATAAAACCGTAGGTGGTTTTCTCTAAGCATGATTGTGTAAATAATTGCATGGAACTGAAAGAAAATATTGGCATCCTAATTTTCTAGAAATTCATCTGTCCTTGCTCATACTGAATTTAGTTGTGGCAAGATGAGATGATCCCTCTCTGACTAGCAGCCACCAGTTTTCCTCCCTTTTCCATTCTAAACCTCCCAACAGAGTTTTCTATGCTCCGTTCCCATTTCTCACATTTCAACCTCTTGCAGCTCACTAAGGGAATGTTTCTCAGACTGTTTTTGGATGAACACATTGTCTTCAGGTTTTGTTGTCAATTTCCAATTTGTCATGGACCAATTCTACTATAAATTATGATGAAAATTAATTTACCTCTGTGAGATACTTCTTCCTTAATTCTATAGTTCAGTCCCAGGCTATTACCATAATTACTGGTTGAGTTCTGTGGTTCATTCCTTCATAGGCATTCCCTGAAAAGGGTAGAACCCAAAGCTGAAGCTATTTACATTGAAATCCCCCACTTAATTTTGTTTCTGTATGATAGACTCGGCAGGTTGTTTCATGGCAACTAAAAAAATCTTAGGGTTTCAAAAATCATCTGCATGCACCATGTAATAGATTAACATTGTTGACTTTTAGAGAAATTTCTCTCTTGGGCAGAGAAACATGTATACGTTTGTAACATAAAGAGCATTGTCAGGTTTGAATAAGGATGTTTTCTTATTTATTTTCACAGATAAACATTTTCCTTCAGTCCTTTTGTGAAAATTAAAACTGTCTTCAGAATCATATTCACAGTGTCCTTCCAGAGTTTGGAGCTTGGGGAAGGTCACAGGGGAACTTGCTCCTTTGGATAGAATCACATTGTGAGGCCTGGCTTTGCCTTCCCGTCGATGCAATTATTGTCAGTTCCCAGCCATGACATTGTGTGCCCGCCTAGCCTGTCTCCCCGCCACTGTTCCCATTGTCAATCCTTTGCACACTCAGGCCAAGTCCCCCTGAGGTTGAGTAGCTTGATTTAACTGATGCCTTTTTAAAGTCCTGAGGTCTAGGTCAATTCCAGAGGAACGCTTTTATGTCTCCATTCTTTTTTTCGCTTAGGTGTATTTAGCCAAAGAAAATAAAATGCACAGGAAGCTATAACCTACTCTCAAATCTTAGTCTCCGTATTTTTTATACTGACCAACACTTAAAGCACAAACACAGGGAATCCAGAAATGCTGGAGCTTGCTGCCGGCAGCCACTAAACTATTTCTCTTCTCATGCTGAGTGGTTTTGTTTGGTGTTGTTTTAACAAAGTTCCCATCTCCCCTATTGATAGCAGACAAAATATTATTTGTGTTAGGATAACTCATTGTATGTTTTGGCCTTGGTTGTGGCTGATAATTCTCAGAAGTAAGAAGTTGGAATGAACTGATTATTTTTACAATTTTTGAAATGGAATTTGTATAATCTGAGCTATTTTTAATTTTTTAAGACATAAAGTTCTTGTTTCTCCTTGAAGAGACCACCAAAACATGTTTAGGCTTTTTAGGTTTTCTTTATATTCCTTCATTTATAAAGCAGTAATTATTATAGTAAGAGGAATGTCAGTCCAGAAGTTAGGTGGGTCTTTTTGGCTTCATCTTTAAGATTTTCTGTTTAGTTTTGATTAAGGATAAACTATAAAGAAGACATATAACCTTATTTCTTGGCATTCACTGTATCTTCCTAAATCCGTTTTTGTTACAAAATGAAAAGAAAACTTAAAGACAGTTTAAATATTATGTATGTCTCCTCGTATGTGTCCTGACATCCTTACTGGTTACTAGAACCTATAGTTATAGTTGACACTTGGCTGTCTTTAAACACATTCTATTCTACAGTTATTCTACCAGTGGTCATTTTTTCTTTTAAATGTTAGCTTTTTGGCTTTTCCTGTATATGGTTTCTCTACCTACATTTTGGAAAGTTGCCTTTGATTTAATGACTTAAATTTAGTAAACACACTACTCCTAGGTATAATCATTTTTCATAGGTTTGGTCTGACACTTCTTTTTATGGGCAGGCTAGTTCTTGTCAGAATAAAGCACCTTCAAGAATGATTTTAAATGTTTATTACCATATCTATGAAATTGTGTTCTATTGCACCAGCATCACCTTGATACTTTTTTTTAATCCTTGAAGGAAAGCAAATCATAAAAATTAAGAAAGCGTGAAAGTGAGCATGTGTAGAAGTTTATATTTAAACTTTTAAAACTTTGGTTTTATATCTGCCTTGATACAGATTTACCTCATTTCTTCAAAAAATATTGAAAATTAAAATGCCTGTTAATAAACTAAGTTCTGTCCTCAGGATATCTTTTGTGCTTAGATTTCACATGTTAGGCAACATGTAAAAGAAAATTTTAGAAGATTTTGAGTCAGTTAAGTTTTACTGAGTTGAGTATCTAGGTATTATTTATTCATTATGTGAAATCAAATTCATATGTATGTATCCAAGTATAAACAGTATTCACCTAACATTTGAAATAAGCAGTGTACAACTTCTTACATATTATGAAATAACTAACTTACAGGCTAATAGTGTTGTATATATAAAACATATTTCATGAATGTGTTAAATGCCCAGGTTAACAGAATCAGTCCTTCGCTATGTTAGCCATTTCATACACTTAAGAAGTTACACCTGGAAAATCAAGGTTCCTCATCGGCTGCCCACTCTACTCGTACCATGTACTCAATGTGTCATGAACTTTTAATGTGTACTTCACTCACGGTTCCCATTGAGAGCCCTAATATTTGACTTTTAACACAGAGCATAAATCAAAGTTTTACAATTAAAATTTAGCTGATAGAGCCATTTTGTAGATATAGATGTTTAATAGTGTCCATTTATGTAGAGATAATGTCTGCTTCTCAACCTTTTAAAAGTATTTTCTAAGTCGCTTAATTTTTGGATATTTGCAGCTATCTAATTAGCATGCTTTGTTGATTTTCTTTCCCATTTAGTGGAGCAGCTCTGTCTCATCATTCTTTTCATTGCTTCCTCATAGGCTCATGATCGTTCAGAAAGTGGAGAATTGGCATTTATTAAACAGCTAGTTCGAAAGATCCTAATTGTTATTGCCCGTCCTGCTCGGTTATTAGAGTGCCTGGTGAGTTGCCCCTCGAGGTGATTTTGTTATTTATTGTTAACTGTGGGAAAGCAGGGACCACCAGAAAGCTCCAATTGCATTTGGCTTCAAAGAGCTAAATAGAAAGAGTCAAGAGAAACAGCGACACGTGAATGTTGATGACAACAGCCGTGTGTGCTTTTTCTTGTCTGGTTTTCAGTAAAAGTTCTAGGACTTGCGTTGTGTTAAGAGATAGTTATATCACAGTCTGGTCAAACCTAAAAAATGACCATGAAATAAGGTGCTTGACTTTATCTCAGCATAATTTCTATGTTGTAGCTCACTTAGAACACTCTCTGTACCCCACTTTTTTGGAGGTGCCAAGATGAAGAGAGAGGGAAATCAGAGATACGATATACGGTGACCTGTGGTTATAATTGTTACTTTTTAAATGTGGCATGTTCGAAATAAGTGCTAGTCAGCAGTCCATTCGGAGAATACAGTATGGCCTTATCCAGACCTAAAGGAATGAGACTTTCCAAGATTAGTTTGTTTTATCAATTATACTTTCTTTAGTCAGTGACCATTTTCCTGTTTTAAAATCTTTGCTTTGTTTTATGTAATTTTGATTGAGATTTCAGTCAACACTGAACAAAGACGAAGCTTCGAACATAAGAATAGTTTTATGGGGCTTAATGTAGTGTCAAAACTCACTTTTAAGTTTCGCTAATAGTTATTTATAACACTGAGTACAATACAGCTTTTCAGAATTTTACGTACACATATGTACAGACATGGTGATTATTGCTTTGGTTTTGCTCTTATTTTAATTAAGATTCATAGTTTTCTATAACAGTGAAATGTTTATAGCCCCGTAAACATATACCTGTGCATAGTGAGATGTGGTGGAAGGTGAGTCTGGAGGAGAAAGGTAGGTGTGTGGTGGAGGAAGGCTTTCCATCAATGGCCGGGACCCTTGGAATCACATAATCAAAAGCATCATTCAGCAGTGAGTGTCTCTGGAAGGATAAAGGGAAAGAAGAATACTCAGGATGCCTCTGGGGAGGAGAACTGTGTGACTGGCAGATACAGGCAGAAGTCTGAGTTTTTCCTGCTCTTCCTGTTGTACCTTTTGAATTATGCACCACAGGCTTGTACTCCCCTGCAGTTGTTCAATTTGGGGGAAAATACCATTTAGCATCAAAACTTGCTTCTCTGGACAGCAGCAGACATGCTAAGAGAGATGTTGCCCTAAAACGGGAAATGACTTTTTTTTTTTTACAGTAATCACTCTTAATCAGAAGAGAAATAGTTAAAGTACATGTAGCCTATCAAAGATAGAAACAAGCGAGCTTAGAAGTAGATCTGAAGATGTTGCTGCTTTCCATGATGTTTAAAGCTCAAATGAAACTGGAGTTTGAGAGTTTTAGGGAATGTTTCCCCCGACCAGTCATCTTAGGCCTGTAGTCCCAGGCTTGCCTTGTCTCTGGTTGTAGTTTTATGTAAAGGGTACTGAGCGTGGACAATGGTTTGGCTTTACTCTGTAGCATGCTTTTTCGTATGGCCTTTAGAAATACTTGAGTAATTCTCAGGCGAAATACTTGAGTAATTCTCAGGTGAAATACTGAGATTCCACAGTTGCCTATATGGGGCACTAATCAAAATGAGAAAAATTCTGGGAGTGGGAGGATCTAGGAAATCTAACTGAAAACAGTAACTGTGCTTTAAATCTATAATTGTTTACAACACATAAATCCGCGGCATCCATCTAGAGTGATGTGATCCTAAGATCTTTATTGCATACTAGAAGCAACAGACAGCAAAATAAAATAAAATACTTAGGAAAAACGTGTTCCCAAATTTTTACTGAAGACAGAGGTAACTGGAGTTACTAATTTCATATTTTTCTTTCTTAATGTTCATATTATGTGAATATTAATAACTTAATTTTAGAGCTCGGTGATAAAATTTGGGGATTTTTCTTTCTCATATTTTTGGACACCTCTGTACCAAGGGAGTTTCCTACAAAACCTTTGAGAAAAATGCATCCTAACATTATTTCTCTTGTGGCTATTTGTATAGAGAGAGAAACTGAATCTTCTGGATGAGATTCACAGATTTTTAAAACTTTACTAAAAAGGCACAATTAAAAATTCCGACCTGTTCATTTTCAATAAGATAGATATCTTAAGTGGAGCCTAGTACCTTCAAAGTCACATTACAAGGAAGTTGGAAATGGAAATTATCTTTGGGTTACCAAGTACTGAAATGTATTGTCTTAGAATATGATTAGCCTTTGAATATGAACTGAAAATTATATGCTTTTTAAATGAAGTAATCCATCTGCCTTCTTTCTGTATAAATAACTTATTACCATGTATATCCAGCAAGTTTACTGTGAATGTGGTTTATGTAATAAAACCACAGACAATTTTGGCTCGAAGAAGTATCCATCTCTGTTTGTCTTCTGCTAGGAGTTTGATCCTGAAGAATTTTACTACCTATTGGAAGCAGCAGAAGGCCATGCAAAAGAAGGACAGGTTATTAAAACTGACATTCCCAGGTACATCATTAGCCAGCTGGGTCTCAATAAAGATCCTCTGGAAGGTGAGTACCCTGATTGGGCTAAACTTTTACTTGCTCAGGCACCGTGGCCTCATGGAAAAACTTAGTGGCAAGTCTTTATTTTTTCCTCATGTTTTGGCTCTATCTATTGAAAAGGCCAAATTTGGGGACCAATTGTGATTTAAAGGAAAGAACTATATGTTGAATTTTATGTTTAACTAGAGTAGGGAAGAGACCTTGAAATCCTAGAGTCTTATCAGCCTAACAATTCCAGAGCATCCAAGAAGGGTTTAGGTTTCCATCTTCTCTGGGGGTATTTTTTCTCTTGCAGAGCTCCTTTGGATTCTTCTCAAGGGTGCACATTTTGAAAATGTTGGTAAATGAATTAATTACATTTAATTTAAAAGTGACATTTAAATGTAATTTGGGAGTCAGGTAACTGATGACTGATGATCTTTAAATCAGGTTCAGTGTTCGTAAATCTATTTTTACTTACTTATCTCAAAAAGGTATGAAAAATAGTAATATACTGGAGAGCCAGTTGGGGGGAAATGTTTTTTAGAACTTATACAAGGATTCCTGGTTGATTCAAATAAAAAAAAAAATAGGTCTAATGCTATTAAATGCAGAGAAGAGGAAGCACCCTGTTCATGATTTTTTTTCAAATCTGATATTGGGAAACCACTCCTTCCACCACCTTTTCCTGTTCATTATTGTTTGGGATTGTCATTTAAAACACTTAGGTTATATACTGCCTGAAAAGACTCAAAAGCAATCACAGACTCCTTTATTCAAAATTGTCTTCCTGGGTCATTAAGTTGAATTTGCAAAGTGTTATATGCTAAGTTGTTTGTGATCATGCTAACTGTTGGCAGGTATTTTCCCATCTACAGCCAGGGAACCTGCTGCTCTCTGCCTGCTCTCCTATTTCCCCTGCTTTATTTGCTCTTATGGCCATCGAATCCTTGCTTCCAGTGAAATGATGCATGCGTTACCGGGAGATAATGCCAGATAAATTTATACTGTACTGAAAGCAGTACCACAACAGATTCATCACTTATCAGAGTCTGGTGGCTGCTTTTCTGAAAAGTTCCCTGGGGAGAGATTTTTTCCCCATAGCTTTTAAATTACCATCTTTACCTTTTTGAATCATGAGTCTTCAGAAATGGTTTAAATCACTGAAATAAAAAGGGCAGATGTTTAATGGTATTTAGATGAGTTTTTAAAATCTCTTCAGGCATTACAAAATGACGCCTTAGCTTCCTGCTTCAAAAGCTGACTCTTGGTTCCATTCCATTACTACCCACTGCTTACAAATAATATGTATTTCCCAGATAATAGTTATTTAGCAGGAACTCTATTTAAAACAGAACCATCTTTTAATTTGTTTTTTTATGAAAGTAATTGGAGTGGGGGAGACTGTCAAAGTATATTACGGTGACTCTTCACGCCGGCAGAGTTAGTTGTGTCAACCTTTGAATTGTAGACTGAGTGAGCTCTTCACAGTTTTCTTACCTGGTAGTAAATATCACTGTAGGCTGAACCTTTGGTAGGTGAATAATCTGAGGCCCATTTATATGCCTTTATTGTCTTTAAAACACTTTAATAGTGATTTTTGACAAGTTTCATGTTTAATTCTACCAATCTATCACTGGGAGTTGTTTTTAACTTTTAACACTTAATTTTCTTGATTCAGATCTGAGGGTAATTTTTAATCTGTTTGCTCTAATCACTTAAAATGTGATTATTGCAAACGCTGATCTACACTTGTTTCCCTTCTTGTCATCATGGACACCAGCAGACCTAAAGCCTGACATTTGAAGGTTAAGAGTGGGACTCTGGAATGGGACTACCCAGAGCGTCAGTGCAGACTGTGTGACCTTGATCATACTGTGATGACCTTCTTTGTGCCTCAGTGTTTTCCGTAAAAACTGGATAATGGTACCTATTCATAGGGTTGTTTTTAGGATTATATGAGTTCACCTCTGCACCTAAGATGTAATAATGCTTAATAAATAAATAATAGTAAAATTGCCCCTTTGAGCCCCTGCAACTGAATACATTATAGTCTACCTCCTAGTCTATAAATCTAAAGTGCTAGTCACATAGGACGCTGAGGTCATTTGAATGACACCAAGAAAGCACACAGTGTGTACTGAGCTCATTTTTAATTCCCGAACTTCCTCTGTAAGTAAACTGGGATAGTGTCAATCTCCAGTTATTTTAGTTTCTGGAGTTAATTTTTCTCTAAAGACAACACTCCATTGTTGCTTTGCTTCATGTGTTTTATGTGTAATCTCTCCCGAAAAAGGATGATTATATTTATAAGAACATGAATACATAAAATTCTGACAGCCTAAGAAATAATATTAGATGCACACAAAAATATGTAGCTAAAAACTATAACTTTTTATTATACACGTTTGATTTTCAAAAATTAGAAAGTTCAAATTACCTGTGATCCTACTACCACTTAGCGATAACCCCCTTTTAAAGTTTTGGAGAAAATTTTTTCATGTTCTTTTTTTTAATAAAACATGTTTTGTTTTTTCTTAAGTGTGCATTGTTTGATAAAAATCAAAATGAACGGTAAAATAAATTAGGTTTTCTCATTTACTTATATAGACTTAAGGATGCATTCCAATGTAGGTTGAGCAATGAAGTGCTTTGTCTCTTAACTAGACCACTAGGGTAGAATTTAGGCTGGTGTCAAGCATGTGGCATCCAGCCTAGTACTGACTACTTTACATGATATAATTAATGGTAATAAATAACAATCAACATTCAGCGAGCACTTAATTTTTGTTAGTCAACATCCTAAGACCTTTACATGTGTTATCACATGTGATACTCATAAAAAACTCCAAGAGATGAACAATATTGTTCCCATCTTACAGAGGAAGAACCCAAGGTTAAAAAGCCACTAGTAAGTGCTCTTAGTGGTGGCAACTCGAGTCTTTTCAACTCCAAACTCCTCTTAACAACTACTATTGCTTCCTTTCTGAAAAGTTGTGGATTCTTATGTACTAGGAGGGCTAGCTCTCAGTGGACGTGAAGGAATGGAGCAAGGGATGCTCATGACAACTTGGGACTCATCTCTGAGCTGTAGTCAGTGCATCTCCGATGCCTGTCAGGGCTTGGGAAACTTGCCTCTCTTGAGTATCTGATTACAAGCATAATCATTGAGCCCCCAAACCCTTTCCAAGCTGTGGTGATTGTGTCAGCCAATGAATCCTGCTACCGTGAGCAGAGACCCAGCTCTAAGTAGCTGTGTCTATGTGTTCATAAGAAATGGAGTTCTAGGAAAAAGGGCATGAAGTGAACAATTTCAAAATATCAATATCAGTTGTTGGTTCTTGCCATGTTGGAATTAAGATTTTCTCATGTGTACATTGGAGTATAGAGTAAATTCTTCTTTTTTTAATATGGGAGAAATTGTGCTTCTTTTGTTTTAGCATAGTACTCTTGTCTAGTTACAATTGTCCTATTTCTCTTAAACTTAGCTTTTTTTTTTTTTTTTTAATTTAGAAATGGCTCAGCTGGGAAACTATGATAGTGGGACAGCAGAAACACCAGAAACAGATGAATCAGTGAAAGTAAGTATCTTTCTTGATGAAATATGATGTTGGTTTTTCTGTTTATTAGCATGTGGAGATTTTGGCTGTGTTAATTACTTTATTTGTTCAACACATATTTATTGTGCTTCTATATGCAAGGCACCAGGCATACAGTTTTAGCCCCTCTCTTCAAAGAGAAACAAATTAATAAAGAGAAATCACGCACAAAAAATCAAAATGAGAAACTTGAGTAAGATCTATAAAGAAAAAGGGCCATGTGCTCCTGGAACATAACATTAAAGAGAGATTTACCAGTCCAGAAAGATCTCCTAAGGAAAGGACACTCGAGATGTGAGAACTTACTAGGATGAGAAGAGTCAGAGGGAACATTCCAGGCCAAGGGACCATCATGTGATACAAGGGAGAGAGTATATCTGAAGGCTTAAGAGTGAGGGAGACCGCGCAGCCTACAGAGCTCGGGTAAAAACTGGACACAGATGTGCTTGCTGTTCATCTTTGTCAAATTGTTTCTTTCAAAGAACGGTGGGGGGGCTTCCCTGGTGGTGCGGTGGTTGAGAGTCCGCCTGCCGATTCAGGGGACACGGGTTCGTGCCCCGGTCCGGGGAGATCCCACATGCCGCAGAGCGGCTGGGCCCATGAGCCATGGCCGCTGAGCCTGCGCGTCCAGAGCCTGTGCTCCGCAACGGGAGAGGCCACAACACTGAGAGGCCTGCGTACTGCAAAAACAAAAAAACAAAAAAAAAACAAAGAACAGTGGGAAGCTGATGAACTGTGGAGGAAATGGATGTGTGTGGAGGATGAGGGGGCATAGATAGGGAGATGACCCAAACAGAGTAACAACATGAAAAAAAATCACACTGATTGCAGTGTAGGAAGTAGATGAGGTGAGGAAAGCCAGCTGGAGTGACCCTGGGGAGGCCATTTGAAAGTCTGCAGCAGTGACACAGATGAGAGGTCCTGGATGCTGGTGCCATTCTTCCTAATTGTGAATAGCAGAAGAGGAACCAGGATGGACCACCCCCAGCATCGGGGGGTGGTCAGGAAAGAGGGGCAGCTGTGTAGCCTGGGGGCTTAAAAATCCAGGCTCTGGAGTCAGGTTTCCAGATTTCAAAGCTGGCTTCACTTCTTACTAGCTTGGGGAAAAGAAAAATCTCTCTGTGCCTCAGTTTCCTCAAGTGTAAAACAGATATAAAAGATAAAATAAGGGGCTTCCGTGGTGGCGCAGTGGTTGAGAGTCCGCCTGCCGATGCAGGGGACACGGGTTCGTGCTCCGGTCCAGGAAGATCCCACACGCCGCGGAGCGGCTGGGCCCGTGAGCCATGGCCGCTGAGCCTGCGCGTCCGGAGCCTGTGCTCTGCAACGGGAGAGGCCAAAACAGTGAGAGGCCCGCGAACCCAAAAAAAAAAAAAAAAGCTTAAATAAGGTAGTCTGTATAAAATGGTTAGGACAGCTTCACATCTGCTAAATAAATGATAGTTGTTTTTGTTAGTTTCATCACAACTGCCATAATTTTGAATGAGCTTAAGCTGAAGTTCCTTTGAGACATCCAAGGAGAGCCATCGAGCAGTCAATTGTATATAAGGTGTGGGATCTTCCAGCCCTCAGAGGGAGAGCTTTTGGTGGATGGTCTAGGTGACTTAGGAGTCATCCATAGGCATAGGTGAGGTCACTCAGGTGAGGAGGAGTTAATGAGACAAGAGGGCTGGTTCAGGGCCTTGTAGCTGGAGCTGTGGAGGGTAGTTGGAGTTGGGTGGCTGAACAAGTAAGGGGTCCCAGTCTTGGATTATGTTTTCTGAGGTGGGGTGTTGGCAGGTGATGAGTAGACCCAGGTCCTATGGCCAGAGGCCAAGGAGAAACAGAGAAAGGAGCTGGTTGAATTGAGGAGGTCAGGTAGCCCAGAGGCCAGGTTGTTGGCTGAGTTATCTGTGTAGATACGGAAGTCACTCAGGATGGTGAGAGAATGCAGGCACTGAGGACAGTGGGAAGCTCGGTCTAAATCTTCCAGAGGCGGTGGGGCAGCCGAGTGGGCGGGTGCCAGCACTGAGTTGGGGAGGATGGCACATACCTCAGAGTCATGGGGTTTCTTCCAAAATTATGGGAAGGGGATTCTGGTCTCTGCGGAGGGAGCAGAACGACTCTTAACCCTCTCTCAGTGCTAAGATACACGGGGCGTGAGAAAATTTTGTAAAACAAGACAAAACAAAACTTTGTTTATTCGTGTCCTTTGAACTAAACTTTTTAAAGAGCTATCTTTTTGAAAATTGGTGTCTAAACCATGGTAAGTAAGACTTACGGTGGATGGAAGTAAAGAAAGACAGGCATGCTCTGCCTGGCTGTCTCATCTGTTGCCAGCTACCTTTTCCAAACAGGAAAGGTTGCCACAGGAATGAAATGGACATGCCCTGGTCAGTGGCAGAGAGGCCACGTGATCCACCAACCCGTAGAGGGCCACTCCAGCCCATTCTTTTCTGATTGGCTGAAACTAGAATTAAGGTTTGGCATTTTGGACTTAAATCTTAAAACTTTAAAAGACTAGGGTGAGGCTCACCTGAATGGTTTACAGAGGTAAATTAAAAATCAGGAATTTTCAAAAACGTGGTGCCTGTATCTCCTGGAAATGGTGCTCACTTAAATGAAACTGAGCCAGTCATGAGGAGTAGTTTATCAGCACTGCTGTGGAAAATTGAGCTTTAAAGCCGTCCCCCAGGTTCCTTTGGCTAGAATACTGCACTTTAACATATTAAACAATAGAGCATGCAATTCAAATATTAGTTATTTTACTGCTAAAATCATTTTCTTAAATTCTGAGCTATTTTTTTAACATCCATATTTTGTCTCCAAGAGCTCTAATGCTTCCCTGAAACTTCGAAGGAAACCTCGGGAAAGTGATTTTGAGACGATTAAATTGATTAGCAATGGAGCCTACGGGTGAGTAATTCAGGAAAACTCTCTATTATATTTTAACACACCTGAGAAATATATTCTTCACATTGATCTTATGCCAAATAGATGTTGTTGGGGACTTGAGTTTTCAGATCACTGCTCCTTCATTGATGGGTATCAGGTGAAGCCCAAATCATTTTTCATTGGATACCCAATCAGAAAACATTTCAAGTGACCCGGGGGTTATTTTAGAGCATGGGAGAGGAAGACTTTAGAAAGTAAAAATTTCTAAAGTAAGGGAAATTTTTGTATATGCCTGTTTTTATGTAGATACACATACACATCTGGATATATATATGTATCTGAATATATATAAATTCATTTATAGCATTTCTACTTGAGAATTAGCCAGTACTTCCTGTCTGACCAGCAGTCAACCTTGGGAAAGTAGTACTTTAATAAGAAGGCTGATCGAAAATTTAAAGCAACACACTTCTTTTAGTCTTTATATAACACCAGGATTTTTTTTTTTTCAATTGAACTCTATGCTATAGTCTGACCACATTAGTGGAGCCCCTTCCTTGATTCATTTTTATAGATACACGGTTTCCCTCTCAGGGCATAAGGTCAATACTGACAAGATCCCTCTGAGTTACTAATAGTTTGGAAGAGTAATTAATACACAGACTATGTCCTGATCCATTTTAGACAGCCCAGAACTCTAGTTTAATTAAGTATTAATCCCAATTCCATCCGTAGGTGGACAGCAATAAACAATCCCGTAGACATTTATTGCCATTTATAACACACACAGCAGATGAGATAGAATCGATTTTTGTTACGCCACAAGGGATGTTTCTCCTTATGGTGTTTTTTTCACCTCTAATATTTTCCACACCATTAACTTAGTGAAGAACTTAAATATTTGTGAGTGCTTTCTATGCTCCACTGATTTGTTTTCAGGATTATGTCAAATGGCATATTTCCTGATGTGGCTTATAAATGCTTTCCGATGTTTTATTTTTACAATATTCTATTTCTTTTGAGGAGCTCACTGAAACTCTTCTACCTAAGAAGATTGTTTTAGCATGCAGTTGTTTGTGGGTTTTATTTATATGTTATTGGCTTTTAGTCCTTTTTAGTTCTGGAGATCATCTGAGGATTTCTTGTTTGATTAGGGAAAAGACAACTTTGATTTAAGGGATCTGTGGGTTTGAGCACTGCTGAATTTTATTGCCTGTGGAATTCTGGCATAGGATTTTCTGTGAAGCACCACTTTTATAAAATTTGGGCATATATCTTAGCAGTATTTGGAGTTCTAATTGGTTGAGTAAACTCATTTGTAGTGCAAATTAAACCACTGTATAGTAGATGAGGTATATCACACTTTGGGGAATGGTTGGGAATATACAAGAAGTTAAACAAGCTGTGAATCAGTAAACACCCAGGACGGAGGCCAAGTCATTAATGGGCTTACAAGCTGCCTGTGGGAGCCTCTGCCGATCAGCCAAAAACTTGTTTTTTCTCTTTTGCTCTTCTCCAAGTTAATCTCTCATTACATTTCTGACAGATTTCCTCTACAATTTAATTATTTTTCACTTAAAATTTGAATGGAGCTACGCCCATTGGCCCACCTGATCAGGATGCTGATAGCGGGCTTCTGTGAACTGGCTGAACAGGTGGATCACGTAGGTCCATGAATTGGAGCCGTTCGAGGCTTTCTTGGGCATCCCTGTAACCGAGTCCCTCGCTCACATCAGTGACTTAGAGCGACACCCGTTCTGTGAATTTTCAAATACTGGTTATGCTAGAAACTAACCCTTTCATTCGATAGAGCTATATAACACGTCATGGTTTTTTCAACATCCTACTTAGTAACAATATAAAGCCAATTTGCCAATTTGAGAAGCACCCAATTTCCTTCTCTGTTTAACAGGTTTCAGATCCTGACTGGCAGTTGCACCTCCCTTCATGCCAACTTAGCACTTTGTAGAAAGCGAACACCTACTGTGTGCCAGGCACTGGACTAGTCTCTTTATTCTCTTTATTTGTTCTCTTCTCACAAGCCCTTGTGAGGTGTTGATGTTACTTCCACTTAGATGTGGAGAAAGAGGCTCCCAAGCCTGGTCACACATACTCTGACTGCAAGCAGAGCTCTTTTCTCCCTCTGAATATCGTTTATAACTTTTAGCCATCTTAATTAGGGTATAGAAATCCTTCTTCCATTGAGCGCTTCCACCTAGATTTTTAAATAACAATTTTGAATGTTTTCGAAGTAGAAGAATAAGATTGACCTAAAATTTTCTAAAGTAAGAAAGCTAAATTTGAGAGGCACAATGCTTCTTCCCCACTTCACATTGCTTTCTAGTCTTGCTGCCCTTTCTGCTTTTTTTAACCCTCAAAGGACAGGGTCATTTACCTGAGAGACAGACTGACGGATGCTCCCTCTTGATAGCCTTTCCCCTCAGCTTCCCCCTAACATTTGCACTCTCCTTCCCACATGCGGATCTGCTCACCGGGATTCATGTATCAGGCTCTCAGATTCATGCATAATTTTATATGCATGAGATGTTCACACTCCCAATAGGACTGATTCATTCTGCTCTAGATCCTGCCTGCTTCCGATTCCATTTCTCCCTTCTCCCGCCTCAGTTCTGCATGAGTGGAGTGATGCTTGGCTCCCCTGGCTGCCCCTCCCCATGCATCACCTCCCACCCTTGGGTCTTCCTATTTCACAGGGTGGGTCAGTGTAGGAAAAGAGACACAGAAGCCTTTTCAAGGGAACCAACCCTTGAGGCCAGAAAACAGAGAAATGGGGGCCAAATTAGTTCAGTCTAGTTTTATAACCTTGGGCAGTTTGCAGCTCTGCTTAGCAGTGTTAGATGTCTGTCTGTCCTGCTCTGTTTCTCTGTCTCTCTCTCTTTTTCAGCCTCTCCCTCCCCCTCTCTCCCTCTGCTTCACCCTCTGCTGACTTGAGTAGATTTAGAACAGCGATTTATAAGGATGGAGGAAAGGAGTATGTGAGAGACAACACATATTACTGAATAAACACATTTCAGCATTAGAAATAATATTTCCAAAGCAGTACAGAAATGTAAAAACATAACATAAACGAAACAAACAAAAATGCAGCTACAGGGAATTCTAATTAAGTCTGGTTGACTTTTGCAACTTGATCGAGATACGTTTCTCCTGAGGAAATGGTATCTCAAGCTACCTATAGGATTAATTTCAACTGGTTTAGGTAAATTTCCCTAAGGATTACCTGATTATTTTAAGTACAATAGCAAGGGAAGACAGAAAGTCAAATCAAATTTTATGAATTGAAAATCTAAGAATAAAGATTGAAGGCCTTTTTACACAGTACCTAGTGTAGGTACTGGTCAAATTGGGTCTGAGGTATCTTTCTCTTTTGTTCTTTCTTAAAATCATGTACAACCCTATTCTTTTTCCTTCACTTCCTGTTGTTCTCAAACGTATTGAGGAGCAGTTATTTATGTAAGAAATGGTGGAGCTTGGTTGAAAATCAAAATGGCAGCCTACTGATAGTCTAAAAGTGAAGTTAACAGTATCATATGGCTGGAGGTCCTCAGCCCTGAACTTACTCAATATTAAATATCGAAAGAAGTGATAGAAAGTGAGCTGTATTCCAGTTGACTCTCAAGAATAGGCAAGTGCTTATATAAAGATACTGGCTTTTTCCTTTTAACATTTTCAATTCTAAAGTTCATTTTAAAAAACAGATTCTGTATCTCAAGAATCCCTCTTCATGACAGTATCTGCCAATGCATGTCTCATATATGTAAGGGGAGGCCAAGTTCTTTTCTGTGCTCCCTTTGAATCTCTCTGTCCTGCTATCAGCTTCTGATTAGGAGAAGCTCAAGTGTCTTTGGATCTTGATTTTATCCAATCAGTAATTGGAAAAAGAAAAAAATTGTCGTAGCCTTTAATCTGATTCAGAAAGAATGAGTAGTTGGTAAATGAAAAAGTTCAAGTAGGAAATCACCAAAAAATGATATGTACTTTAAACATTTTAATTTAACCTAAATATATGTAAATTGGCTAGCCTTTCGATGTAAGCCCTTTATAAGACAGCCAGTATAAACAATACTTATACAGTCATTCCTTGGTATCCAAGGGGTATTGGTTCCAAGACCCCCCTCAGATACCAAAATCCACAGATACTCCTGTCCCTTATATAAAATGGCATCCTCTCATATATTTTAAATCATCTCTAGGTTACTTATAATATCTAATACAATGGAAATGCTGCATAAATATCAATAGTTACCAGTGTGGCGAATTCGAGTTTTGCTTCATGCGGTTTTCTGGATTTTTTTGTTTGTTCGTTTTTAATATTTTTCAATCCTCAGTTGTTTGAATCTGAGGGTGCAGAAGCCGTGGCTATGTAGGGCTGACTGTACTATGTTGTTTGTTTCACACTTTTAGCTTTTTTACATGTGAAGCAAGAACTGGAAGCAATCCGCCTAGATTTTTATTATTTTCTCGACGTTTGGAATCTTCTCACTCATACTAAATCAATAGGAATTTTATTTAGTAACTCACATTTATCAGTGCTTTCCCAAGCATTCCACTCAGCTTTCTTATAAACAACAGTGCTTTCTCTTTTCACACTCGTGTTTCATCAGTTTAAATATTTGTTTAAATTAGTCAGTCATGATATCAAGCCTAGCCAGAACAGGTGTGGAAATTAACCCGGCTGGTGGGAGCCCAAAGTGTTTGGGAATCCTGAAGAGGATGCCTAGCCTCTGTGGAAAGCAGTAGGCACCCAGCCAGCCAGCTCCCTTGTCAGTTTGTTGTACAGTGGGAATAAGAGTACCAGGTTATTCCTCGAGTTCGTTATGTGGAGTGTGGCTAAGACAGCTTTTTACTATACAGGGAAGGAAGAACTAGAAGGCCAGAGAAAAGAGGAGAGAGAAAAAGGTGTAAAGATTAAAAAAAAAAAAGAATGTTTAAACAGAGACCCCACAAATGTGTGATTTTGTGAGTGAAGGGAAAAGATGGATACAATGAGAAGACAAAGACGTACACACTTCAAAGAAAGATGAATTCCTAGTTGAACGCTTAAGAGGAAAATGTGAATATTGGTTAAACTGAGATTGAATATACTTAAGATTTATGTAAGGGTATCACTCTGACATATTGGTCCAGCAGGAATATAGGGTGTCCTAGTCCCCTTCGAGTTCATTTTTTGGAGGCAATGAAAATCACTAGTGAAAAATGCATCTCAGATAACCCCTTGTTTAGGAAACAGACTACTGGATGTACTTTACTATGATTGATAGCTTTTCAGGTAAATTATTACTTAGTTGATCATTGCATTTGTTTCAGGACAGCCTCGTACAACCTATTACACACTTCTAATGATGATAGCTCTTTAGGTAAATTATTAATTATTTGAGAATTGCCCAACCTGAGAGTTCAAACCTGTTGTCCCTTAATAATGAGATAAGTGAGGAGTAACTTATGAGAAAAGGAGCCCGTCCAAGACATTTTCTTTGTTGCTCATCATTTCCAGGTGGGGTTTGAAGGATCCTCCTCCGAATTACTTCTTTTCTCTACATCATTTGAAGCTTCAGGGAGTCCATTGTCTTTACCCAGACAGAATTGGTTCTGTAGAGTATTTGGATGAGACTTTTGGCAGAAATTCCATGCAGCCTGCTCACTTTACAGTAGAGTTGCCAGACACCTCAGCTGTGGGTCACATGGACCAGAAATGCAGTGTACTCTGGACCCCCTTTTAGGTTGGGAAATGCATTTCCTGTTGAAACAGGCATAGGTGTAACTCATGCCGAGGTCTGTAATGAAGAAATATGCTACTCTTTGTAACAGGGAGGGCAGCCTCATATGACCTATTACATACTTCTTATTTATCTAGAAAGTTCATGGGAAGTAAATTACTCTCAAGTTGGAAGTCAGCTACTTTAAGAAGCTATAGTCTATGGTCCCTTTTTGTAGATCCCATGAGTATCATATAGAAAATTATTGCTTTAGTCAGTTGTGAAAAAATGCCTAATAGATATCTAATGCTAGAAAGGATCTCGCTCAGAATATGTATGTACTTTTGTTCATTGTTTTCCTGTTTTAACTTATATATCGGATTTTGTTCTGTTATAGAAAAACTGAAAACAACAGCTAGCTATTGGAAAGTAGCTCACTCTGGAGACTGTCCATTTTCTTCAGTGAAATGAATTTGCCTTATGTGTGACCTGTAACTTTTATTGAAAGAATTTTTTTAAAAAATCAATTAGCCAAAGGGCTTTGGCCTGGAATGGAATGTTTGTAGTTGCCAGCATAGCTTATGTGGGCTGAATCCCGGCTATCACGTGAATGTAAAAAAAAAAAAAAAAAGTGATGTACTGTACCCAGAAACATCCCCTCTTCCTTTGAACCCCAACTCTTGTGCTCCTTTTCAGGGCAGTCTATTTTGTTCGGCATAAGGAATCGCGGCAGAGGTTTGCCATGAAGAAGATTAATAAACAGAACCTCATCCTCCGAAACCAGATCCAGCAGGCCTTTGTGGAACGGGATATCCTGACTTTTGCAGAAAACCCTTTTGTTGTCAGCATGTATTGCTCCTTTGAGACCAGGCGCCACTTGTGCATGGTCATGGAATATGTCGAAGGTGAGTCACTCTGACACAGAGAACATGACACCTGTACCCAGAAACCACTGGCTCATTTGTGCAGCTGACGCTTTCTGTACTTGTGCCATACAATGGTTGTATCCACGTAGGAACCAAGGCCAGGCAATTAGATGGCTGTCTTCCCAGTCATTATCTTCCCATAATTGCTTGTAAAGGGCCAGCTCTACTATAACAAAGGGAAAATTAGTGCTATTTGGAAAAAGGTTGTTTTCCCTTTTTAATGGCTTTTCATCCTAAGCACCTCCTCTCAATTGGTCATTAAAGTTAGAATATAGGTGATGGGATTTTTCCTACTTATCTTTATCACATATCATAAAAACATTCATTACAATGGATCTTCTTAAGGAAAATATTAAAAATATATCCTTTTTGGTGTATGGTACGAAATTAATGGTGAGTTAGGAGAAAGATACATTCAAGAAAATCTAACTTATAATCTAAAAAAATAAGATAAATCAACTTATTTACAAAAGAGAAATAGATTCACAGACATAGAAACCAAACTTATGGTTCTAAAGGGGAAAGGGGGGGTATAAATTAGGACTATGGGATTGACAGATAGACACCACTATGTATAAAATAGATAAACAGCAAGGATTTAGTGTACAGCACATGGAGCTATATTCAGTATCTTGTAATAACCTATAACGGGAAAGAGTCTGAAACTGTATACCTGAAACTAACACAATATTATAAATCAACTATAGTTTAATTTTAAAAAACTAACCTTTTTTCTTTTGGAAGTTTGTGGTCTACCTTTTAAATGTTCCAAGTAATCTTATGTCCGTCAACTTTACATGAAATTTTTGAGTGTTTCCATAGCCATGACTTACTGACATAAATAAAGCTAATAAAATGAATAGATAAGCAAGGGCCAAAACAATTTTCTTTTTTTAAAAAATTTTAGTTTATTTTTTTATACAGCAGGTTCTTATTAGTTATCTCTTTTATACATATTAGTGTATATATGTCAATCCTAGTCTCCAAAACAATTTTCAAAGCATCTAATTTAAGCCCTTGTGATTGTTTGAACAGAATCCCAAAACTTGTAACTTAACGAACTGTTAAATATCGTTTTCATTTTGCAGATGAATGAACTGAAACCCAAGAAGGGGTTTCACTAGATATTTAGTGGTAGATACAGGACAAAAACATAACTTGCCTGATTTCCACCCATTGTTCTTTTCACCACACCAGTACTTTGCTTTATTAACTTTTGTTATGGTGATTTTAACAACAATAATTAACGTTTATCACATGTTTAATATGTGTTGACAGCATCCTGAATTCTTTACACAGATTACCTCATTTAATCCTCACAATAAAAGGGATGACACTGTTCATATCCTGATATTACAGCTGAAAGAACCAAGACCAGCTTGCCTAAGATGTCCCCACCTGTAAGAGTCAGAGCCGGAATTTGAACTCAGGCAGCCTGATTCCAGAATCCATGTTTTAAAATGGTTTATTTTAAATCATCATGCTGTTCCTAACACACACCATCAGTTCTTCAACATTTAGTTTCACTTCAGGCCAAATCTGCTCTCTCATGAGCAGCGCTTCTTAAATAAAAGTCTATATTTTCTCCACACCACATCATAAGTAGAAACATGATTACTTAACACAGTCTCCACTTACGAACACGATCGACTATGTCTATGGATAGAGACCATTCTACTTGGAAATTCTGCAGTCTAAACTGGCGGTCTTTAATCCCAGCTGATACTATACCTGCTAAGTCTTTTTCTTGTGTTTTATAGGAGGTGACTGTGCTACCTTAATGAAGAACATGGGTCCTCTCCCTGTTGATATGGCCAGGATGTACTTTGCTGAGACAGTCCTGGCCTTGGAATATCTACATAATTATGGAATTGTACATAGGGATTTGAAACCAGACAAGTATGTACACTGATGAAATATGTCTTTTTTTCCACACAATACAAAAGTGTTTATGTCTATAAAAATGTTTTCTTTTAATGCTGCTTTGTACATTTTTAAATTCTCCCATAATGTTCCAAAATGAGTTATTTTTAGCAGTATACATGATGATTTTTGTATAATCTTTTTAAAGGCTATGGTGTTTACAATAGCAGCTTATAAGAAACAAACAAACAAAAAAGAGTATTAAGCCAGGGTTAGTTAATTTATTTTTAGTTTTTTTTATTATGTAAATAATAGGTACATAGAATGCTATGAGTTGTTTTCTGGATAGTTTCGGCGTTTAGAATGATACTTAGATAATTTTTTCTCCCCCAAGATGATATCCTTGATATTCTATTCTATTTTATTCACAATTTTGTTTTTTATTTAATTTTTAGTCTATGTGGAGTTCATTTTGGTGTCTGATTTGAGATACAGATAGACTATCTTTCCCCAAATGACTAGGTATTCATCTTGACACCATTTATTAAATGTTCCGTGCTTTCTCCACTAATCTGAGACACCTCTAGAAGTAGTTCTTATTAATATGTAGAGCTTTTAAGTGTGCCAAAATTTTATAAAATTAACTTACGCTCATTACAGAAAATTTGGGAAGTACAAAAAGAAAAAACTTCATTCACAACATTCCCAAACGAAGACAGCTATTAGAATTTTGGCATGCATCCTTCCAATAGCTTTATTTTTTTTAACTCCTCTACTCCTTTAATTTTTTAAATAATTAAAATTTTCTTTGCCACTTAAAGTGAAAAAAAAATTAACTGTAAATTCATAAAGCTTTCAAATGTGAATTCTTTGCATGTATAAGACATGTAGGTCTTGTGCTTAGTGAGTAGACACTTAAGTTCAAGCCAGAAGTTGAAATCTGAAACAATGCTACATTTTTCTTCCAAGTTCTTTATCTTTTGTCTCATCTGAGTCACGGATTGGTTGCTTATGTTAGTTACTGACGTGTGACGTGGGATTATCAGTAGCCCTTTCTCAGCTCTTTTCTTATTCTGGAAATGGAAAGGTGTCAGAGTTCCATACTTGAATTTTTCTGAGAGCTTCAAGTTGTAAATGATGCTGTATGTGACATCTCCAAGGAAGATGGGCTGAGCCCGGTCTCTGGCCTCCCCTTGTGGATTACTCTCAGCCGCCAGATACACATATTTAACATCTTTGTGTGACCTCATCTCTTTGCCGTCTGGGTTTTGTGATAAGATTGATACCTATATATTACATAGTCTTATCAATTCACAGTGGGAGGGAGAAAAGTAAAAACAAAAAATGAGCTTCAAAGTGAGTGTTGTGATATATATCCTTCTGCTTCACAGTTTGCTGGTCACCTCCATGGGGCACATAAAGCTGACAGATTTTGGATTATCCAAGGTGGGGCTAATGAGCATGACTACCAATCTTTATGAGGGTCATATTGAGAAGGATGCTCGAGAGTTCCTGGACAAACAGGTAAGCTTGCGTGCTGTTTGGCTCCAGAGAGAAATACAAAGTGCAGTGTTGACAGTGGAATTCAGAATCAGCTCGCCTAGGCCATCTTGACATTAGTGCTGGGGCTTTACGTTTGATAAAGCGCAAATTGCTTCCATTTTCCTCCCTGGGCCTCTTTGAAATGTCAGTCCCTCCACATTCCTCCCTCGACATTATGGTCTATTAGTAAGACAAACGATCTAACTGTACACAAGTGAGGGTGTGAGAGAGACAAATGGAAAAACTGTTTTCGTAAGGAATTCGGGAGTCTCAGTAGAGTCCTCATGAAACTCATGGTGCGTTGTACAATCACAGGTGCCAAAATCCGAGCCATGGCCCATTTCCCTTTAAGCATGCCTCATTACCATGTGCCCACAATCTGTTCATTGTACAGTTACTTAAGGTGAACACATCTCAACTGTCAGGCTTTTATGAAGTAACCAGGATGTGAATATATTTCAGTCATATAAATACTAAAACTCTCTCTGATAGTGACAGACAAAAAAATGCAGTATTATTTTAAATCCAAGGATTACAAATGTTTTTGTAAAGTAAGTAAAACTACTCAAATTTGAAATTAGACATTACACACAGTTTCACAGTAGAGCAGCATTTTAAACTTTGCTTTTTTTGGTATTTTAAGTAATTCATTGCTTTTGGGGTATGATAGATACCGACTTAGAATCACTGTTCTTAAATTCTTTGTCCATGTGGTTCCATGTGGTTGAGCAGGTGCACTCTAGGCAAAATAATTGATATTTAGCCATCTTGCTCATTTTAATTCATGTCTAATATTCTAATTATTCTGATATTGCAATCATCTTTTAGGTCTGTGGCACACCTGAATACATTGCACCAGAAGTGATTCTGAGGCAGGGCTATGGGAAGCCGGTAGACTGGTGGGCCATGGGGATTATCCTCTATGAATTTCTGGTTGGATGCGTGCCATTCTTTGGGGACACTCCAGAAGAGCTATTTGGACAAGTCATCAGTGGTAAATATTGTCAGCAGTTATCTCTAAGCCGCTGTTGGGAAGCAGCTTTTTAATGTAATTCTGGGGAGTATCACTGTTTTTACTAAACAGTTAACCTTTATCAAAGGGTTTGGCCAACAAATTAAAAGAACTCACTCATCATAGCACATAACTGACTTTCACAATCTCAAGAGAGCAATTTGTGTTGGGAATTGATCTGGGGAAGTTTTGTTAACATGGAATTTGGAAATGTACTAGCAATGTGGCCAATTTTTATGGTGTACTTTTTCTGCAAAAGAAATTGGCGTGGGATTTGCAAATGATTTCACGGCTGTCCAGTCTTCTTTTCCATAGTGGGAAAGTTGCACCAGGGAAGAAGAGGTTAACATGGGTAACATTTACACAAATGGGAAAAATGGCTATTGGCACAGTAAAGAAATTAACAAAAATGTAATAAACCCTAAAACAAATGTCTACCAAATAATAAATAATGAGAATGGGGAGGAAGCAAATTTAATCCACAGATTGTTAATGATTTCATTGGTAGTTGTTATGGTGTAATGTTATTTCTTAACAGCTGTTCATCTTTCATTTAAATTCAGTAACCTTTAGATCTTAACCTGCAAGCTGACCCTAACTATTGTTGTGTGGCTTGTGGCAAAACTAAATGATAATTAAATAGGCTTTATTACTACCCTACCTGCTGTTTTTATAAATTTCCCTGGAGCAGAGATCAAAAAGGCCTCTCCTCCTCAAAGTTTGTCAGTCATCAGTCACATCTTCATCACCTACCTGTGGTCCATTCTGGACTGCGCTTAGAGTGTCCAACAGTGGAAATAGGGGGACCATTCCTTTTGGTATGAGGAGCCTCTTAATCACAGCATTATTTTCCATCATTGATTTTGCGAGCCAGGCATATTTGTAAACTTTAACAAAGTAGATTTGTGAGTTGCCCACAGTGTATAACCCTTTTATACAATATCTGAGCTCGTTATGGATTTATAACTAGGCTGTTTTCTGATATATCAAGGATGAATGGCAAAAGGAATCAACTGTTTAATTAACACAAGCAGCAAATGCTGGCTTTGTTCTGTCGATGCCTTATGGCTCAGATGCATATTCATGTTCTATTTTCCAAATCAGATTTGAACTGCAGCAGAGGAAGCTAGAGGCAAGCACATGCAGAAATAATAACTCATGTTTTTATTGCATTCCCATGCACACAAGCATGCACACCTATCTTCAGGCAAACTCCTTTAGAATGTAGAACATATTCTAATATTTATGACAGATTTTAAGTACTTCCATTCCTACAATTCCTTGGCGTTTTTTTTTCCTTCTTTTTCTTCTTCTTCAGTCTTAGCATTTTGACCTTTCCTTTGTCTCTGGAAATGGTTATTTTTACAAAATTATTTTTTGCTTCTTGGACCTGAAGAACCCTGGGGCTGTGGCCAGGTTCTCAGTTGAGGATGATGGTAGAAGAGAAACCCTGACTCCCCATGATCCCTGGATGGGCGATCGCCTAAAACGCAGAAGTTCAGAGTTTCCGCTATATTGAGCCCTCTTAATAACTAGAGGACCAATTAGTAGTGACCCAGTTCTACCAAAGAAAAGTGAATCTAAAAGGCAGATGAGAGGTACTGCTCATTGAAGTGTTCTCTCCCTGCCTTGTTGACAGCTGTGCTATTCACATCTTGTGCAACAGTGCTTCTCAGACTTGACTGGGCCTCGGAATCAACTGAAGGTCTTCTTAAAAATGCAGATTCTGAGTCAGCAGGTCTGGGGTGGGGCCTGAAATTCTGCATTTCTAACAAACTCCCGGGTGATGTCCACGCTGTTGGGATGTGGACCAGCCTTTCAGCAGTGAAGTCGTAAACTACTTTTCTTCCTCTTAGATGAGATCAACTGGCCTGAAAAGGATGAGGCGCCACCACCTGATGCCCAGGATCTGATTACCTTGCTTCTCAGGCAGAATCCCCTGGAGAGACTGGGAACAGGTTAGAGCACATACGTTTTAATTTTGCTAATATGCAGGAAATAATGTCAATGTGGAGCACTCAGAGGTTTGTGTTTTTGTTTTGTTTGTTTTTTTCATAGGAAACATCTGTTGGTTGATGTAGAATATGACTACAATATGTTATAACAATAATATTTTGGATTTTTTTTTCCTGATTCAGAGTAGTATGTACGCTAAGAGGGTTGGTGGCTGTTGTTTGTCTTCTTTTGTTGTTGTTTTTCTTCTTTTTTGCAAAGCAGAAATTATTCTTAATTTGTTTCAGTAAATAAACTGATTTCTTTCTCTGGAAGAAGACCTCGGGGGCACATGTAACTCTTCTGTCCTGAAAAGCATGGATCTTAACAATTTGAAACAGAGGATTAGGGATGTGGAGGTTTTTTGGTTTGTTTGTTTGGGGTTGTAAAATATATATATTCCTAGAAGGATCTGACCCAGCAGTTACTATCTGCTGGCTTTGAAACAGGTTATCAGGACTTGAACTGATTATTGGAAATGAGTGCCTGGGGTTGATCAGCACCATGGCCCAAGAAAGAGGATTAAACAACATTGACTTTCAAGATTAAGGAGATAGTAGGTTTATTTCTTGCTGATTATTTTTCCGGACTGTTCTGCCTCCAGTTTTTTGTTTTTGCCAGCTCTTTTTCCTTTTCTTCCTTATATTCTGAATAGACAGAGATCCCAGTACAGAGTTCTAGCCAACCCCAGTATGTGAATTTATCTAGATGAGACTAAATAATAAACACATATAACATACACGCATGCACACACACATACAACACACACCACACACGTACCTGTATCGATAAAAATTTTCATCAGTGAAAATTGTTGACTTGATGGGTTGTTTACTCTGAGCTGTTTCATTCTACCTGGTTTTGCTAGAAAGATCAGAAAATACTGACGAGATCTTTCTCTCACCCGGTTTTTCCAAGGCCAAAATCATTTGCAACAGCTCCAAATATATATCTTATATTGTTCTCCACTTTTGCTCACAGCTTCCCCAGTTGGAGAGCTCAGTTCTTGCTTAAGTATGGAATGCTGTGCTACCTAGAGGTTATGATGATGCATTAAAACCCCTGGGCCCAACCTTTATTTTGTAAATAAAGTTTTATTGAAACACAGCGATGCTGTTCAGTCACATACTGTCTGTGGCTGCCTTCATGCTACTCTGGCAGAGTTGAATAGTCATGAACAACTGCATGGCCCACAAGGCCTAAAACATTGACTTTCTGGCTCGACAGAAAACTCTTAAAGACCCTGCATTAGAGAATCCAAGAAGTTTTGGGTTTGGTTTTTTTTTTGGCCGTGCCATGCAGCTTGTGGTCTGTCAGTTCCCCAATGAGGGATCGGACCCGGGTCCACAACAGTGAAAGCTCATATCCTAACCACTGGACTGCTAGGGAATTCCCAAGAAGTTTTAAACTCAGGACTCAGTTGGCAAAACTGCTTTGAGTTTCATACTGGAATACCGTGTGTTTTTTGCCTTTTTCAGTGGATGAGTGGGCCTTTAACTAGGAAAGGCAATATAATGGGACTTAAAGGGATAAACTCCAGAGTCAGATTGCCTGAGTTTAAATCTCAGCTGTGTGACCATGAGCAGGTTGTTTTCCCTTGTGTGCCTTACTTCCTCATCTATAAAATGGAGCTGATAGTAGCACTATGTCCCAGGATTTTTGTGAGGATAAAAGATCATCGACTCTGGCTCTTAGGACCAGATGTGACACCGCTGCGGTATTATCATTTTTATTTTTCTGTGTATATAATCTCTTGCTTTCCCCTTTGGACATATGAGATTTAGAAATTGTGGTGGTGCCCCCTACTTTTGGGCTGACTGAACTCTTTGAACAGAATCCTTTATATTTCTTGTCGCCCTGTTTGGTTTTCCTTTTGTCTGAAGTGACTAGCAAACTGGTTATTTCCCACCATCTGTGACCTGCAGTTAGATTTGCTTTATAATTCAAGCGATAAGAGTAGCTGTCCAAGAATGGGTGTCAAGGCTCTGTGTGGGGCAGAGTTTTGAGGGATGATTTTACTCACTTGAGCCAAATATGAGAAACAGTGGCATTTTAAGATTGTCCTACAACAGTACAAGCATCTATTAGTATATCCTAATGAGCTGTCCCAGGGGAGTGTTGTCCTAAGGTAGGGCTAAAAATATATTGGAATTAGCACACCCCCTAAAGAGTTCCCTTCAGTGTTCGTGTGTCACTTTGGAGAGTTTTCCTCCTTAGTATTCTGCCCATTTCCGTCCTCTTTAAGAATATGTGGACACTTGATTCGGCTTTACTTAACAAGACAGGGCTATGATGGTGGTCAGTACATCCATGTTTATAGATTATGCGCTGCAAGTTATCTCTGCACATTTTCTGCTTGACCGCTGCTTTTGGTCTTTTCAGGGTTTGACAAATTGAGAAACAAATCTTCTAGCAGAAGCTCAAAAGAGACATTTAAAAGACCCTGCCCAAGCTCTTAGCATTGTCAAGGAGAGCTTGTCAAACAGGCAGGTCCAACGTGACAGGTCCCAGTAGGGCCCGGAGAATGAGGCTGAGAATCTCGCAGGCTTGCCATGCTGCTTCCAATGACAGCATTTTGGATTTAATGCATATTTAGCGGGCAAAATAATGCACCGTGAAAATGTGCAAGTGCGCATTTGCCCAAGAGACTAGAGAGACTGAGAAAAGGAGTGTGAAGAACATAATGGATGTTTAAGAAGCGTCTATGAAGGGAGAGGAAAACTCAAAGGAGAACATTAGTGCCAAAGCATAACTTGCAATTTGGGACCTTGTCGTACTTGAACTCGACTGTTGAACTTGCAGAGTGTTGAGTGGCAGCCAGGTTCACTGGACTTGAGAGCTGCTCAGATGTGACTGACTCCCACGCATGAGCCAGCTGAGAGGTTGTGAGTCTTTTCTTTATTGCCCGGAGTCTCAGTTTCCTAATCTATGGAAATGGGCATGTTACACACCTTGAGGGATTATTGTGAGGATCGAGTGCAGGCATGTTTATGAAGGTATCTGGTACATTAACCTGGTGCATAGTAGGAGCTCAAGAAATAGTCACTTTCCCTTCCTTTCCTGGTGAATTCTTACAGTGAGAGCTGACATTTGCATGAGTTCCTGTGTCTGATGATTTGTATTTGGCTCGTAAAGCCATCATCTATATCATACCAACGGTTTAGCCCAGAGTTAATTTTTCCCCAGTGTGTCCATTTCATTCTTTTGCTCCCCATCTCTCCAAAAGTGCATGAGAAACATGACCCAGTGAGAAGCAACTGCTTCTCAGTGGGGCACAAAGACCAAAGGGTGAGAGCTGTGCACTGGGTCACCAGTGGGCTGGGGCTCCTTGGGGAGGACCCATTTGGCACTCATCACAAAGAGGAAGCGAATGCTCTCACCGACGTGGGTGGGTCTCAAAGGTTAGCAGGTCAGGGAGCAAAAACTCCAGATATTGTCTGGAAGTGTCTTTCGAGCCTTTGGGTCTAGAGAACTGTGCTTTTCTGGGTAAAGTTGAATGACCTGGGCGTGTCAGAGCTGTCCTTTGCTGTGGCAGCTGAAGTCATAGTCATCGCTGGATAGTGCATGGTGGGCCACTAAGTAGGGCTTGACTCTTTGGACCTCAGTGTCACTGGCACAGTGAGGGCGTTGGATAGATAAATATTTAAGCCCTTTTAACTTCTCCAGGAAAAGATCACTGGAAGAAAATGTCCCTGGCAGCTGTGTTTGAGGATGTTGATTGGGATAGAAGAGAACCAGGATACATGGAGACTGGGGTTGGACTGGGCAGAGGTGCTGGGGAATTGGCTGTTTGGCTGTGTCCCCCAGGATCGGCAGTCGAGAATCCATTTGTAAACTGACGCGAGAAAGATGGCAGGGTAGAATCCAAACTGAAACATGCCTCCCCCTTGTATGGCCTGTGGCGCTGTGGCACTGAGGATGGACCTGGGTGTTTTTAGACAGACCTCAGCTCAGCCCCTCTAACCCTTACTCACCTAGTAATCTTGGTCCAGTATGCTTTACTGCTTATTTACTTTCCCCATCCAAAAACGGAGTTGACAATACCTACTCCGTGGGGTTACTTTCAGTGGTTTAATTAAAAGAAGCAATTTCCTCTAGCATCTAGTGTAATACTAGTCAGAGTTGTCCCTCAAATCACAGGTGCTAATGCTATTGCTGTTGGGATCAACATCAGACTTGAGTATTGTGCTATAAACACGGAAAAAGCCTGGCTGGAATTCTATATGAAGATGCTGATCAAATGCTTTGTGAAGAACCCATTCTCCCTTTTGGGGGGTGATTTTTCCACTTTGTTTCTTTCTCTCTGTTCCATTGCCTTCAGAACACCGGTTTCCCCTGGCTGGGTTTAGAGCTCTAGGCAGCCTGCCCCTGGTGCTCAAGGGGTCCAGTGGGGACAGAGCCATGTCCTTTTACAGACAGTTCCCCAGCCCCAAGATCCAAGCCCATTTTTCATTCAGATTCAATTTCTCATCCTATTCCTTTTGTACCCCACTGAGGACAGGGCGAGAAGCATGAGTGTATTAAAGAGGCATTTGCAACACACATCGAGGGGCATCTCCTGGTAGGGAGGCTGATTAGACCCTGGCCCTAGTCTTGCAAGAAATCTCTCTTTCTGGAATTGTTTGAAGATTGATTCTTCCTTATCTCCCCCATCAATAGTGTGCATGTTGGTGGCAGGGCGGGGGTCTGATTTTCATGCTGGGATTTAATAAAATGTGTACCTTCTTCTCTTTACATGAGGGATAGTGTAATATTTTGATGGGGCCTGCCCTTGCAAAATCTCTCTTTAAAATCACGAACTGAATTAAAAATATTGTTTCACTGAACTGTGCTGTAATGCTAACTTGGCAAAAAGAAGCCTAAAACGTAGGGATTGTGATTGATGTTCATCACATGCATTATAAATCTATCAAACAGGTTTGCCAGCTTCTTTTTCTTTTTCTCCTTTCTTTAATTTATTTTAATTTATTTATTTTTAACACCTTTATTGGAGTATAATTGCTTTACAATGGTGTGTTAGTTTCTGCTGTATAACAAAGTGAGTCAGCTATACATATACATATATCCCCATATCTCCTCCCTCTTGTGTCTCCCTCCCTCCCACCCTCCCTATCCCACCCCTCTAGGTGGTCACAAAGCACCGAGCTGCTCTCCCTGTGCTATGCGGCTGCTTCCCACTAGCTATCTATTTTACATTTGGTAGCGTATATATGTCCATGCCACTCTCTCACTTCGTCCCAGTTTACCCTTCCCCCTCCCCGTGTCCTCCAGTCCATTCTCTGTCTGCGTCTTTATTCCTGTCCTGCCCCTAGGTTCTTCAGAACCTTTTTTTGTTTTTTTTTTTTAGATTCCATATATATGTGTTAGCATACAGTATTTGTTTTTCTCTTTCTGACTTATTTCACTCTGTATGACAGTCTCTAGGTCCATCAACCTCACTACAGATAACTCAATTTCATTTCTTATTATGGCTGAGTAGTATTCTTACTTAAGAATCTGTAGTCCACAGAATATAATTCCTACCAGTGCTAATGAGCAATCCAATAAAATCAAATGTTAACCGTTATATACTGTTTAGGGAAAATTCATCTTTATTAAAACCTTACCTCCAGAGGGAATATTGCTGTGAACACATTTTGCACCTTCTTAGGTTTTTTGGGGGTTTGTAATGAGCAAGTCTGCTTTGGGCCAGTGTGTGTCCACGTCCCCAGGTTCATCACAATGGGATTTTAAGTGGCCACATTAACCTTTGAAAAATAGAGGAAGCCATGGAAGAATTAGCAAAGAAAAACTGTGCCATAGCAACTGCTGTTAGCAAAATCAAATCTCCTGCTGATAAATTATGGAAGAATTTTTGGAGGTTTTGGTTGTAGAATGAAAAAGATTTCTCTGACTTCTTTAGTTCTCTCTTGATAGAACTTTTTTTTGTTTTTCTTTTTTTTTTGGTTGTTCTTTGAAACTGATTCTAACCTTTGCTGGGAGGATCATTTAACACGTTTCCCTGTGTCCTTCCCCTCCACTCCCTACCTCAAGGTGGTGCGTATGAAGTCAAACAGCATCGATTCTTCCGTTCCTTAGACTGGAACAGTTTGCTGAGACAGAAGGCAGAATTCATTCCCCAACTGGAATCCGAAGATGACACGAGTTATTTTGATAGTACGTGCGTTATCTGACATAAAACATGATTTGGCCTTTGTAGAAAATCAGCTCTACTTTTGGTAGTACCTTCCAGTCTTGAACGCATGGGTTCTGAAACATAATGCTGCTTTGATATAAGGACTCATAATTAAAATAGCTAAATTAAAAGCTGAAAATCTGAATAATTGGAACTGTTTCCAAACATTTCCCTGCAGCGCGGTCAGAGAAGTACCATCATATGGAGACTGAGGAAGAAGATGACACAAATGACGAAGACTTTACTGTGGAAATAAGGCAGTTTTCCTCATGTTCACATAGGTTTTCTAAAGTAAGTAAAATATGGCATAAACGTAGAAGGTCTCTGGGAGAATCTCCTACTGGCCAGGTAGTTGGTGCCTTAAACAGCTGCACAGAATTGTAAAAACCCCATGCAGTGTTTTGGGGCTTGAGATTTTTTTCGGGGGGTGGGTAATGACCCCACCATCTTGATAATCCAGAGTCCCTACCGCCCTGCTGGGGTATATTTCTCTGTTTCATGATCCAAAGATTAGTATCTTTTTTCTTTGAGGCAGAGACTTGCTTTAATAGTCATTATTGGAGTACCTGATACCATTTACATACTGTGGTCTAGCTCAGTGCTGCCGGGCCTTGGAGGCATCCTTCCATTTCTTTCATCTTATAGTGAAGAACGTTGAGCTCATTGTATGCAGAGCCCTCTTCTAGTATCCCATGGAATACAACACAAAGGAGAAAGCTTGGTCCTTGACATAAGCCCAGACACTTGGGGACAGTTGATTGCGGAATGAGAAAGTCTCTTAACCGATGATAGAAAGTGTAAGTTATTATATTAAAGGGGCAGTAGGAAGCCAAGCTAGAATTTTGGAAGTGGTAGAAGATAAAATCCACATTGGAGAAAGATGCTTTTTCACTGGTAGTGGTAAGATTTAAAAGACAAACAAAACGAAGACACACCTGATAGTCCTGAGATGGGGGGGCAGGGCCCTAGGAAGATAGAAATGAACCTAGAGGGCATCCTGCCTTCCTTTTGCTATTTTCAGTAGCGATGTATTTTCTGTTGCCATGGCATCTTGCATGATTATTGTGTAGCTTTTCTATAGCACTGAGTGATTTTAAAGTGTTCCGTATCTTTTTCTGAGTGACTGCCCGGGGTGCATCTGCAAATTGGCCAGCACTGCCCTCCCCATTTATAGGAAGGACATGGAGAGGTAGGGATTTCCCTGGAGGGAAGGTGCAGGTCTGGCCCAGAGCCGGGACAGAAGCTTTGATAACACAGAGTGTGGGGTTTCCCAGTACTTGTTCTCTGGCCCATCAAAGCCAGCTCCTAAACTGTTCCCTGCCCACGGTCCCCTGTTCTTTAGCCACCTTCCTCCAAATCCCAGGAGATTATAGGAGGTCTAAGGTCCATTCCCATGAGAGCAACAAGTGACTGGGTTGGGCAGTAGTGAGCGCTTCCTGGGCTGGGCTCTCAGCTCCCTATTTTAGCTTCCATCTTCCCTGTGGTACAGCAGAGATCTCAGTTTGCCTAAGCTATGATCCCCTTCAGAAATCCTGGTACCAACATATGAAGCTGCCTGTCTGTATGTGAGATTTATAAGCCAAACAAGTAAGTACCTCTGACTCCTAACGCACTGCATCTCCCCCCAACATGTTTTGAAACAGGTCATTTATTCTTTTCTTCGCCCTCGATTCCAATTCATTTTTCTCCCTCCCGCCCCTGACTGGGGGCCATTCAATTTTTTTCTCTGTGATTTTCTTTTTCTGATTGACTTCACGGTTAAAAAGTAATCTAACATGTGCATCGATCCCGGGCCTAGAAACTGCAATGCATCTATGGATTTTGTTTGCAGATACAAAGTCCATAGTGAGAGACGGTGAGAGGGTGATGAATTCATAGCTCCCCACTCCAAAAGGAAAAAAATTGTACATTGACCGCTCACCTCAGGACTCAAGTAAACAGCATTGGAAAGTACCTTTTGAATACACAGTCCCAGTTCAAATTTCAGTCATAGTCTCAGGTTGTTCTGCCAGGATTTGTTTGTTTTTTTTTATTCTGACAATCCCTTTCAAGAAGGTATTAATAAGCACTGACTATTTGCCTTGCAGGTTTTCAACAGTATAGATCGAGGTACTCAGAATCCAGGAGAAGAAAAGGAAGACCCTGGGGACAAAACCAAAAGCACAGCTTTGCCGTCCACGGAAACATTAAGCTGGAGTTCAGAGTATTCTGAAATGTATGTGAAATTCTTTTTTTTATTTTATTTTATTTTATTTTTTTAACATCTTTATTGTATGTGAAATTCTTGTTAACAAGTATCATGAACAGCAGCTACTAGGACAGTGGCTCTTAAACGTGAGTGTGCATCCGAATCTTCTAGAGGGGCCTGTACAAGAAGATTGCTGACCCAGGAGATCTGGGATAGGGGCTGAGAATGTGCATTTCTACCAAGTTCCCTCGGATGCTGATTCTGTTGGTCTGGGCACCACACTGTAAGAATCACTGCCCTCGACATGTCTTGGTTAGGCTACCTCAGTTCCATTTTTACCTGGTTTCTTCCAAAATTCACCTTGAACACAGTTTCATAGCATGTATAGATGCATGACTTTGTTTTTGTTTTTAATGAAGGCAACAGTTATCCACATCCAACTCTTCGGATACTGAAAGCAACAGACATAAAGTCGGTTCTGGCCTGCTTCCCAAACTGGCTATTTCAGCAGAGGCAGAACAAGATGAGGCTGCCCCCCACCCCAGAGAGCTGCATGAGCAGCGGGAAAAGCCAGCCCCGCCCCCTGCAGAGAGTGCTCAGGAGGAGCCCGAGGTCAGCACTCCGGCCAGCACCATCAGCAGCTCCACCTTGTCAGGTAAGGCCCTGGGCACGGCCCTGCCGTCCAGGCATCACCCACCACATTGAGAAGTGACTGCTGGTGCTCGGAGTCCCCGGCCTGGCCCAGCCAGGCAGCGATGACGGGCATTTTGTGCCACTAGACTCTCTCCATGGCCCCACTCCTTGAGCTTGGGCGATGGGCTCCTCAGAACTGAGATCAGATGTCTCAGACCCCTCCTTAGTGCATGGCTGTACAGCACGTCCTTCTTGCTTCACCTGGAGCCTTCACATCCTCTGCTGGGTTTCAGTGGCGTCCTTTGATGGCTGTCAGAACACAGTAAGGGAGCATGTTCTCTGTTGTGGGTACAAAGGCGTGCCTTGTGGAGTTGCATCTAACTCAAAGTTACAAGTAAGCGACCCTATCAAACAGTCAAATGGTCAAACTTACCCTCAACAGTGTCGTAAATCACCACCCATAAGGTACCGTGTAAGCCAGTTTTCCTTCTGCTGTTGAGACGGGTGGTTGTTTCTTTGGAGGAGTTGGTTTTTGTCATGGGACCACTTATACCCAATAACCAAGCAGTCTGCACGTGAGACCCTCAGTGCAGCAAGATGCTTATTCTGTTTGCATAGCTGGCTAGAAACAGAGGCTGATGAGAATCTCAGGGACGTATAAAAAAAGAAGACAAGCAAGAAATTAGGTGGGCAAACATCTTGTATATATGATGGTAAACAAAAAAATACCTCATACCTCGATCTATACTTTTGAAGCGTTTTACTTCAAAAGTAACTTGGATATAAAGTTTCTTTAAGGGGGAAAAAAAAACAGATGCTTATTCTGTGAGGTTCACGGATGGAGCGGGGAGAGGGGAGTCAGGAATACTGACACAGTTCAAATCAGTGTCTCGTGCGCCTATGAAAGAACTCCACTGCACACAAGCTGCCTTCCCAGCCTCTGGATAACTGACGCAAATAACCCTAAGACATCTTTGGGTGTGTGAGACAGAGTGGGGCTTGGGCCTTTCCTATAGGGAGCACTTTATGGTGTCACTTTTATGTGAAGTAAACCTTCCTGACACCAGGAGCAGTATCTCCACAGGTTTTTAAAATGCTTACTGTATCATGGGTACTTGGGGCCTTTAATCACGGAGGTGTCCTCATTAGATGATCGGCCTTGTGCCTCCCTCAGAGCAAGTCCTTGAAGTGCATTTCAAATATTATTCGGTGTATAAAAATTTTATGCACAGCATGTCCTTCTACAGAGCAATGTGTGTTTATGCTTAAAAAATAAAAACATGGATATGGATTAAGGTTGCTATGATAAATGTTTTCATTAAGCCATAACCAGTATGCTATATTGATAACCATGAATGATTCCAAGAATTTTCACGAACATTTTTTTAACTTACTGAATATTCGTGGTGTCATGTTTTCATCTTGTTTTGAATCATTTCAAAATTACCAATTTTACAGGCTGGGTTTATTTCCGCCTCACTAAAAAGTCTGGTCCTGTGTAGCTTCACATGAGCTTACAGTTGATCATGGGGAAGAAGGCTATTGGGTTTTTTCCTTCTCTCTCTTCACCTCAGTTCTGTTTCCATGTAGGATACTTCCACTTGTCCTAAATCAGAGAGCCAAGAGCACAGCAGGGGAGAAGTAGTGTAGAAACAAGCTAGTAGTCTAAGATGGCTGACCATTTTTAGTTCATCTTGGTAATCAGATCAAATGTAGATATTTCTGGTTCCTAAGTTCTCATCTGTTTCTTAGTTATTATTTACTCTGAATAGAGTTACCTCTACTTCACATTTATTCTTAATATGATGAATTGTTTATGACCTCTTGGTCTCCTCTGCCTACTCACTACCAGAAAGGTAGGAGGTAAAGGGAGGGGAATGGTGTCTAAGCATTTGATTGATTACTTTCACAATTGAAAAAACAATCTGTCTGTATCCTGCTATGCATTATGATTAATAGATTCAAACCACCTTTCTCTCTGTCTCCCCCATACACACGCTAAAACTAATCAAAGACCTTGGGGGCCGTACAGAATAGAGAGATGAGCTGATTTGCTCACAGCCAAGGGTAATTAGGGAATCTGAAAACCGTGACTGTAGTAAAATTAAATTTGTTGATTTTTATATTGCTCCACCATCAAAAAGAAAGAATCCTTGACATTTACAGAACATTAAGGTGACATTATCTACCACTGGCAGAAAGGAAACACACGTTTATATACAGTGCTATGAGATGAGATGGCGGGACGAAATGGCGGAGGCAAGAGGGAGGGATGATAAAAGAGAACATTGAATATTCACACTCTGGCATTTAGGGAAGTGCAGCTTTATACCTGTCTCTCTTTTCATGACTACAATGTACTTGAATCAGTGAAAAGTAAGTCTTGAAGTTTTAGGTGTAGTGCTTGAATGCATCCAACAAATTATTCATTGTGAAGAGATTCCGCTTTTCAGTTTATGCTTGTCCGTGATCCTATCCAAGCCAAATTAGAAAGGAGAAGGGAGTGTGTAACTTACCCCAAAGTAAACTAAACGTTTTTTGAGATAAGATTTTTTTGATTTGTGAAGCAGTTTTTGTCAAGTCCCTCAGCAGTTGATTTCTTCATTTAGAGTGAATAGAGTAGATATGCTGTTATGTGGGACTGAATTTGGCATATAGAAGTAGAAAGGTTGTTGATATTTGCCTTAAGATCGTCTTCCTTAGTAGGTCAGATGGGTGTCATGTGGAAGTTTGTGAATCTTACCCTGTACCTACAGCACAGTAGGTGGCCATGAGCTGTGCTGTGCCCAAGCCCACTGTCCCAAGTCCAAGCCTTCCCTCAGCTTGGACCCCACCTGTGGGTCTGTGCCACCTCTGTGAACTAGGACCAAACCTGCCGTGCAATTGAATGATGTGTATATAGCACTGTAACAGAAATGTCAGTTAAGTCTGATTAAGCCTCTTCTCTAGGCAAAGAATGTCATGGTCAGCACTTTAAAATGTGCTGGTTGGCCTTTCAAAGGATCATTTATAATGGTATTAAATTCTCTGTGTGGATTGTATATCTTAATGTGGTGATAGTGTTGATGATTTTTAAAGCACAGGGGCCTTATAATATAGCATTTAGAAGGAAAAAGAAGATAAGCATTGTTTTTTTCTGGACAAAGATGTATTATCAGTGATTAAAAAAAGAAAGAAAAAAAAAAAACCCAGAAAACTGATAGCCTGTGAAAGAAAGAATAGGAGAAACCAAAAGGGATGGTCACTTGGCTTTTTTCAACATGTCACTTCTGACAAGAGTAAAGAACTTTCTTTACTCTGGGCGTGTGCAGTTACCACACTGGTATCAGTGATTTTCCATTTCTGCCTCCTCCTACGTGGTTACGTGTTCTCTTATGTTCCTCTGCTGAGGGAAGTCCTAATTTTTTAACTTAAAAAAAAAAAAACAACTCTCCAGTGTATACTGAGGATTAATAAAATTAAAAATAAAGGAGGTGTGATGGCTGGCTTAGAGGGGGACAAATCTTTTCACTTCCAGTAACTTCAGGGCAGATCGGCATTTGGCACTGTCTAGTCTAAAGGCAAGAAGATGTAGGGAACCATTGGGTACCACAGTGAAGCATACCCTTTGTCTTGTCCTGTGAAATTTACAAGGAGCTCAGAGTGAAAGCAGGTGTGGGAAGTCAAAGGCGACACTTTAGGCACTTTTCCATAAGTTACAAACCTGAGCCTAGGTGTGAGGTGTGGCCTAGAAAGATGGTAGGAGGTGACAATGGGCATAAATGTCCACGAAGTGACTAAATGATGTCCACATAGCAAAAAACCAATATTAACAGCACTGCTAATGATGATCATTGTGTCATAGGATGGTCATACCATACGGTGGGCGTTGTGCGGTTCATGAGCTGATGTTTGGTTCATGGCCTTTCGTGGTGGGGTCGGGGGGAAGAGTTGTCTCTACTAGGGTTGTAAAAGATTCTAAAAAGTAATCTCCTAGTTAAATGGAGTCAATTGAGAGTTAGTGGACTTGTGTACAAGTAGAACGAAATCTGAACGGAAACCTCTTTCATTCTTCCTCCTCCGCGCCACTTTTCTCAAACCAGTCACATGATTTTCATGTTTGCCTGACACCACACGGACTCATGAACCACATGGGCGTCTGTTTCCCAGCGTTTGTCCTTCCTTCTCTCTCTCTCTCTCTCCCTCTCTCTCTCTCTCTCTCTCTCCCTCTCCCCACCTCTCCTATCCCAGATTTTCCTGAACATGTTTATCCCTTCTTCTTTGTACAGTTGGCAGTTTTTCAGAGCACTTGGATCAGATAAATGGACGAAGCGAGTGTGTGGACAGTACAGATAATTCCTCAAAGCCCTCCAGTGAACCCACTTCTCACGTGGCTCGGCAGCGATTAGAAAGCACAGAGAAAAAGAAAATCTCGGGGAAAGTCACAAAGTCCCTTTCTGCCAGTGCTCTGTCCCTCATGATCCCAGGAGGTAGAGAGACATCTACTTGCATGACATTGTGTGATTTGTGCATGCTCACCCCCCACCCCCAGTTTGCAATGCTGATTGACATACAAGATGGCTTGAAACAGTAGTGGGTGCTGTCCTGGCGCAGCCCTCCAGAGTGTCTCCCTGCAAGACCTCCAGAGCTCCCAGGGGCATATGTGGTTTACTCCTCGCTTCTTTCTGCAGCAGGAGATGAGGCAGGCTCTCTTCCCACAAAGGCTTATTTCTTTTATTTGTTTTCTTTCCTTTTCTCCCACGCTCCCCAAGTTAAGTGATAAATTTCCCTCTTCTGAATAATTTTTCTTCCCTAGACTATGCATCATTTGTATCCTTTATGGAGCTGTTAACAGCATCTGTGCTGGAAAGCTAAGTATAGTTTTTCTCATCTAATTAACGAGGAAATCGACACAGAGAACATAAGTTTTTCATTTCTGGGGATGCAGAGTCACAGACAGCACTGAAATTACAAGGTTTACCAGCCCTGTCTGTTGGGTTATGCTTCCTCCTACTGGTATTATTTTCTACCCTATATTAAAAAACTGGGCTTAATTAATGGTTTTGTTCAGTTGCAGTATGTTTCCACAACCTAGTTTTGCCTCTGCTAATCACAAAGTCTACAGTAATTCCACTGGCTGAGATGAAAATATATACCCTGGTGGTTACGATTTATCACTCAAATGACAGTAAGAGAGTGGAAGTGGCAGTCGAATTATATTGCAGATGGTTTGCAGTTGGAAGAATACAGACCATGTATAAAAGGGATTGTTTACATTGTTGAAATTTCAAATTCCTGCAGAAAGAAATTGGGTAAAAACAAAAGCTCCCTGGGGGGTAATGCTCACTGTAGCATATTCTCATTTCTGGGAAATGTCTGTGTAGCACCATAAAACAAACACCTGTCTCCCTAGTTTGAGTGACTATTCATAACCAGAAGGCAATGGCCCCAGTGCAGCTGCAGTCAGGAAGGTAAGTGGGATGTGGTCCAGTCCCCTTTGAGAGCTGATGAGAAAGCCCACATCTTGGTGAATGTAGGTCAGTTCTTCAATCGGAGGAGATAAGGTAAAATGTACTGAGGTAAAGGGTCGGGGGCCTGGCTCTTTTAGCAGTTTGGATCTGTGTATCGACTCTATCTTCTTCCTGCCTTTGCATGTGTTGACGTTCCCTGCCCACCGGTGTGCATCTGTTCACCTGGCCTTTGGATGAGACAGAGGTAGCCAGGAAAAAAGGGTCAGGATGCCGCATGAAGTCAGAAAGTGAAGGAGCTTGGATAGTGATACATTTGGCTAATTGTTTTCCTTTGGACAGACATAAGCATTAGGGCAAAAGTTAGTCGGGATACTTTCAGTTTGCTGTGGCCACGATGTTACTCACCGAACCCCGGGAGGCTTCAGGTGCGCTGGCCCTTTGTAGCCTGGCCCTGACTGAGCTCACATTTAAACCTCAGCATCTTTTTGTAGGTTATTCTTTTTCACACACACACACACACACACACACACACGCACATGCACACGCAATTTCACATGACCAGTTAGGATCTGTTTAGATTCACATAGATGAAACAGTGATAAGAGCTATAAGTTAAAAGTGTGTTTGTTCATAAAACAAGGAAAACAGAATAGTATTGGTGTTGAAGAATATGAAGTGAGTTTTTCTTAAAATTTGTCTATCCACCTGCATTATCCTCTCAGAAACCTTGCTAGAATTACAGGTAATATATGAAGAGAATCAGTTCTAATCATAGTAATAAGGAATGATTCTTTTATAGAGAAGTTAACATTACAATGTTTTCTTGATCAAAATTATTTAATCAGTACTAGTTCAGTAATATTATAAAAAAGCAGAGGTAAATTGATGAATTGCTTTCCAGGCCAGGTTTTTTCGAAAAGAACCATGTTAACGTTATTTAGGGCAATATTTGGAGCCTGAGTATCTTTTACTATAGTCCATACAGCCTTCCCTGTGTGAGGGTATACCTGAAATTTGTGCACCTATGATTTGCTTATTTACTTATTTATTTATTTATTTTGGGGGCTGCATTGGGTCTTCGCTGCTGCATGCGAGCTTTCTCTAGTTGCAGCGAGCAGGGGCTACTCTTAATTGTGGTGCATGGGCTTCTCATTGCAGTGGCTTTTCTCGTTGCAGAGCACGGGCTTCTAGGCGTGTGGGCTTCAGTAGTTGCAGCATGCGGGCTCAGTAGTTGTGGCACACGGGCTTAGTTGCTCCGCGGCATGTGGGATCTTCCCGAACCAGGGATCAAACCCTTGTCCCCTGCATTGGCAGGCGGATTCTTAACCATTGCCCCACCAGGGAAGTTCCTGTTTCTTTAATTAAAAGAAAGTGCATTAAAAGATCACAGTCCGATAGCAGTGAAGTTTCGTGTGTTTTTTAATTTGTGTAGAGAACTAAGAAGTTGTAACTTCAGAATGTGAGTTTAAAAGTTAGTTTAAAAAGAGGCATTTCTGAGATTTCTTTGACAGGCTTCTGTCAAGTTACCAGTTACCATGCTAGTTACCAGTATAAATATTTTTATATTATTTCTTCTTTATTAGAAAGGAATGGATTTGTATTGTGACTGTCCTCCCAATCCCAGCAGGGCTACCTAGTGAGGGCTACCTGAGAGCAGTTTGTGGGACCAGGATGAGCTGTGATGACTGGCTTCTCTGTTGCAGATATGTTTGCTGTTTCTCCACTGGGAAGTCCAATGTCTCCCCATTCTCTGTCCTCGGACCCTTCTTCCTCAAGGGATTCCTCTCCCAGCCGAGATTCCTCAGGAGCTTCTGCCAGTCCATACCAGCCCGTTGTGATCCACAGTTCAGGGAAGAACTATGGTTTCACCATCCGAGCCATCCGGGTATATGTGGGAGACAGCGACATTTACACAGTGCATCATATCGTTTGGGTAAGACCGACAGTCTCTCTTTCTGGTTAGTTTTTGTTCCCAGCCAAACTGGAGAATAAATATGTCAGCTGAGGCGTAGTTAACAGCAAATGATTTTTCTCTTAAGCTGGCATTTGGGACCTGTTTCATACTCCTGCCCTTTATCTATGTGGTGGGATTGAATTTAGCAATAGTTAATTCTTTCTCATAATTCTGTTAGTCTTCATATCTGATTAACCACTCTGCATACCAAGCTGGTAGAAACAGTCAAAGATAGTCCTGTTTTTATCCTTCTTTCATTCTTCTTTTCTTAGATTTTTTTTCCCTAGCCTTCCTTTTTTTTTTTTTTAAGTACTTTCTCAGATCACCTGAAATTGTTTAAGGAACTATAGAAAGTACCCTATTTTAGGATGATGACAGAAAAAGAATAGCAAACCTTGTCTTACTGGTTTCCTCTTAGGAGCTCAGGATCATTTGCTGATTAACTGAGAACACTGAGCCACAAGAAACAGTAGGTGTCAGGGTTGTCATTTGTTTGCTTATTAATATATATACTCTGCTCTTGGACTTTAGAATGTAGAAGAAGGAAGTCCAGCTTGCCAGGCAGGACTGAAGGCTGGGGACCTGATCACACACGTCAATGGAGAACCAGTGCATGGACTCGTCCACACAGAAGTTATAGAGCTCCTGCTAAAGGTACTATCTTTTTGATGTCATGGCCATCCAGATGAAGGAGGTAGCCAGAAAGAACTAGTACCAAGAATTCTTTGCTCAGGGTCTAGAGTTCTTCTATATGGCACTTCCATACACACTCAGTCTCGTTGCTGAGAGAATATTCGGTAGCCTGTTTAATGTAAAGGCAAAAATAACATGAATTTTTTGGTTTTATATCATGAAATGCACGTTCGTATATCTGCACAGTCACTTCCTAATTTAATTTTGCTTCTTATCCTAAATTACAAATAGAGTTCTCTTTGTTTATGTACCGCACATAGTAAAATCTGTTTGGAAATCGTTCATCCTAAAGGCGATTTTCTTCAGTAAATTTTATTCTATATAGCAGAAGACAAGGTAGTATTAAACTGTGAGGTCAGATCTGAAGGTTGAGTCTGAGAGTTGGGTTTCCTTTTGAAAGGTAGACCTGTGAATATATAACATACACTATAAATGATAGAAATAGGTGGTAATGGAAGAAGGGATTCTAGCGATCGTTAGGCCTTTTCCCATTCATACGTACAAATGAATTTGAATGTAGATCAGTTTCTACTTGGAATGTAAGCTGAGTCAAGCCAATGGAGTACGAAGATCACAAGAAGCCTGAGTATGATAGGGAGAGACAGTCTATACTGATCCTCTCCTTTCTTTTGGGTTATTTGCTCTGCCACCTGCTGACTACAGAATATAAAGTTATGGCTCCAAATATGGATCTGTTTAAAACAAAGATAAATTTGAGTTTGATGTTAAGTTTTTTCAAGGAAAGAAGACTATCTGTGATCAAAAATACAGTCTTTAATTGTAGGATTATTTTATAAGTCAACAGATGTTTACGGATGACCTCTGGCTTTTGTAAGCACTGGGAGGGCTGGGCTATAAGGGGCTATCAGAGAGGTGTGAGCCATGACCTCAGAGAACCTGCAGCCTATTGAAAGGCACAACATAAACACATATGTGTCATTTAAACAGGGTGCATTCAGACTGTTTCCAGAGCACTCGCCCTGAGGCAGGTACCACGGTAGATGTTGGCAACCTAGGAATTCAGGCATGGTCCTTGCCCTCGAGGACTATGGGAGATATAGAAGAGGTGTGCAAGCAGATAACGTTCAGCTTGATTAGCCAGGGCCACAGCAGGGGGAGGAATCCCGTACTTTTGGAGAGAAGATTCTGTGAATGAGGAGAGTCATCACAGAGAAGTGACACTGAACTGGAACTTGAAAGAAAATTAGGATTTGGCAGGTAGTGCAGGTAGGTGGGTGTACAAAGCCTTTGGAAAGTAAGTACAGTTAAATGACTTTTCTTCTTCCTTCTCTCATCCCCCAGCCAACACAAGTATATTCTTCAAATGATTCAGTGTCTGGCCTAGGTTCCAGTTAGAGGAATAGCATGCATATTCAAAGGTCCATTGTGAAATGGCCGATTGTAGGAAAGTTATTGCTGTTGATCAGTTCACAGCATTAATGAAACTTTGGTCTTGGCCTCAGTCCCCACTGGAGTTGAGGCCGGGCTTTGCTATCCTCCATACCTACAGGTGGTTCCCCTAACTCTAGTCAACTTTCTCACAAATGCATCCTATACTATTGGGCTCCCGACGGCTTCGTCACTGGCGGACCATCAGGGCAGTAGCTGTATTTTGGCATTCTCAGATGCTTTTTACACGATGTTTTATACTTGCAAACTACTTCACAAAATCTCATGGCATCCTTAGAAAAAGGTGGAAGAGCCATTACATAGGGCTGTATGTATATTTAGAGATACACGTGCAATACTTAATTTATCTTTCGGACTGTGAACCTAATAAGCGTGTTTCATGGCTGCAGCTTTGGTCACACTTACCCTCACAACTTCAAAATGAGCCTGCTATGGAAGCACTAACTTACATGCACAAGGAAATAGAAAGTCACTGTCGTCCGGTTCAGTTCCCCACAGCTCTGTGAATCCCTGTGCCCCTTCAGCGTCGCCTTAAACCTCTCCTGCCACAAGGAGTTAATCACCTCCATCCAGCTTGCAAGTAGCTTGTTAAAAATGAGCTTTGTCAAAGCACCGAAATCTCTCTCCAGCCACTGCAGTGAGGGGCGGAGGCCACATGGACCCAGTCATATCCCCTGCTCACATAATTACCTGCCCAGTGTAGCCTCCGTAATCCAGAAAACTCTCTATTCACCCAGGTTGCTTTCTTAGGACAGCGTTAGTTTAAATCTCCAATCGTAAGAGAAGCCCTAAAATATCACCAACCCCTGCCTCAAAATTTCCTTTCCCTGAACTCTGGAGAACCTCTGGAAACTAAAATGGGAACCATCAAATAACATCGTTATTACCATCCTCACATATTGGCTGGGCCCCCAAAATGTGCAGAAGTGTGCGAGATACCGAAGAGTCACACAACAAATGACACATATGAATAATAGGTAATCGAGAGCCTTTACATGAATAAACTCAGGTAATCCTCATACCTTGTGCATAGGTGCTATAAATATAAATGTCCCCATTTTACAGATAAAGAAATTAAAGCAGGGAGAAGTTAACAAAGCAGCCAAGGTTATCTGCTAGGAAAGAGCAGAAGAGGATTTGCATCTCGGCAATGCAGCTCCAGAGCCTGTGCTTTCAACCAGCATGCCACTGTGCTCTGTACATGAAGTCTTTTGATTGCCAGTAACTTGAGTTAATACAGTCCAACGTTCACAAGGGAAACAGTGGCAATACTAGGCTATAATCAGAGTGTCAGACAAAAGGAACAAACTGTAAATATTGCCCAGGTTCTAAAGGAGAGAGGGCTTTCCACCAGGGTGGGCAGGGGTGAAGAGTTAGGGGTTTTCTGTGCAGGGCTGTGAAGGATGGGTGGACATTTAGTGTATGGGAAGAGGGTGTAGGACGGTCTAGGCAAAATAAAGAAGATGCTTAAAAACACAAGGACAGGAAGCTCAGAGTGCTTGAGGTGCATGAGTAAACCAGTGTGGCTGGAGCCTGAGTTCATTCATAGCATCTGGGATGAAGTGTGCAGGATGGCTGGGGCTGGATCATGGAGGGTTGAGTCAGGGCAAGGACACACGTATGCAGGAAGAGTGCTGTTCGCCATGTGCGTCTTGCAGAGAAAGAAATGTAAAAACAGTCTAGCTCAGTGAAGTACCCAAGGCCAAGTGATAAACTAATGTGGAGTCAGACTGAGAGAAGAGACTGAATAGCCTGACTTCTGCTTTTGGGTTCAGTTCAGCCAGCTTAAAATAATTTCCCTCCCACCGTGCACTAATCACACCAGTAGTTTAAAGTAAAACTTAACTAATAGAACATTTAACAGTCTTCTGGGCCCATTTCGTTGTTATTTTTTAAAACAGTGCTGCAGAATTTCCCTAATAAGAGACTGCTTCTTCTTCAAAAGAATTTGTTGAGGTCAGTAGACCCAGTAAAACACTGTGTGCCGAGTTCTGACAGCACTTGCTATAGCCGATGGATCCACCAGATGGCAGTCTCCACAATTCTCACCTATTGTCTATAAAATTATAATATTTTTCAGTCATTTACTTACCATTTTTGTAATCATTAACATTTCCAACCAAATGTTTGCACTCTGCATTTTTTTTGTGTCTGTATTTCCCCTCAGGGAAGTTATCTCTTTGTGTATTTCCATAAGTCAAGTGAACTGTCATCTGGAACAGCCATATGTAGAAACAAAAAAAAGAAAACTGGGTTTGGTTTTAAAGTGGAAAGGGACTTTTGTACAGAACTTAATGACGTGCTCTGATTCAGCAAACCCTGGTCATAACTTTTCTGGTGAGGAATGTTCAGCATTTATATTATATTTTTTTCATATAATGTTGACGATATTTTTTAAATTTCTTCTTGACAGTCTGATACATTGATCATTCCTTATATGGATCCAGTGCCTCGTTCCCTCACCACCACTCTTTAAGTACAAGCTGTGCACTCTGCTGGGAGGAAGAGATGGAAGGGATCAGGGCATGCCCTGCCCATGAGGAGTGGGCAGTGTGGGGTGAGGGGCGGGAGAGCCAGCTTTGGGCTCTCCCACTGGGCTCTGTGACCTTGGGAAAAAAGAATCTCAGTGTCTCTGAATCTGTTTTCCTTACCTCTAGTCAAAGAATAATAATCCCTTCCTACCTCACAAGGTTTAAGAAAAAAAAAAAAAACCCTCATGACTTGGTTGTGAAAATAAAGTAAGAGAATATATGTGAAAAATGCTTTAACATTCACAATGTGCTTTTAAAATGCTCAGTGGCATTGTGAGCCTCTTATAGGTAAAGATATAAAAGTCAGTGCTGAATTGTGTTAGAAGGGGTGGAAGTGGATTCAAGCTTAGATGGCTCATGGGCTCTAGCAGCCCCGGTGATCATTGTGGCTCTGTGTCCACTCTGTATATGATGTAGAAAAGGACGGAAGGAACTTCAATGAAAGATGAACTCCCATCCTGTTTGTTGCCCCTTTCCTTCCCCTAAGACATGCAGGAAAAACTAAAACTTTAGCCTGGCCTCGCTCAGTTAGCCTGGTTTCACTCAATTTGTAAAGAGAGAATCCCATACCAAACAACCTTCAATGGTAGGCCTTTCATACTTCAAAGCTGAATTTTCAGTTTAAAGAATAAATTGAATGTCAGTCTCTACTATCAGGTTAAGGTTTATTTTTAAAGTTTTGGCATTTGCATATAAAACATGTACTTTATTCTTTCAGGATGAAGAAAAATTGTTTCTCTTGTTCAAGTTCAAATCTCATTTCCCTAAAATATTTTTTTACAATTATGACATTAAGTATGGGATTATATGTTCTTAAATATGTAAAGAACTCTAAAATCAATAATACTAAGACTTTCTGATACAAAATTGGATGTAAGACATGAACAAATCGTTCTCTAAAGAAATAGAAATCATCGAAAATAAATGAGTCAAAGTCCAGCTTTGTTAATAGCCAAAGAACAAAGATTAAAACTTGATATAACTTTTTCCTGTAAAATCAGTAATCTGTTTAATGTTAGTATTCCGTTCTGACAAGCCCGTTCTATGGCTGCTGCTCATGCGCTGCTGGCAAGAGCATGAGGTGACATAACCCTTCTGGAAATTAGTGTATCACCAGGCACGAAGAGTCGCTGAAAAGCCCACCTAGACCCTTTGCTGCGTGTATTGGGTCTAATTATGTAAACTAAGGGAAATGTCAGAGGCTCGGACAGCGATTTAGAGATAAAGGTATTTATTCCAGCCCTTACAAGAATTGCGAGATAGAAAACAATAGCTGTAGGGAAATAGTTAAATTGTGATTCACCCATCTCATGGAATATTTTTAAATAGCCAGTAAAAATCATGTTCTTAAGGAATATTCAATGACGAAGGGCAAGTTTTTCAAAGTTAGGAAATGTGAAGTGAACAAAAAACATAAAACTAAATATGACATTAATTTAATTAAGATTTAAATTATTTATAAAGTGTGTCTATATATATATACATACTTTCTACATGCCTGATAAGAGACCAGCAGGAAATATACAGAAATGTTACCAATGTTAGCTGGGTGGTAAGCTCCTCAGTGATTTTTTATATATATATATATGCTTTACTCTTTTCTTCTAATGGCACGTATTACTTCCCAAGTTGGGAGGGAAGGTGGATGTTGATATTAAAACAATCTCTGTTTTTCCAGTCCCCAGCCCCCATCATACTCAACTCCCCATCTCTTAATACCACTTAGAGCTGAGTTGCTAGGCATCTTCCAGGCATAGGCCTTTTAAAAGGCCCTTCTCCGTATGCTTCTTGTCTTCTTAAGGTAATCGGGGCCATCTGTGACTCTGAAAGGACATGTTTCTCTCCTGGTTATTAAGAAATTCAAGAAGAGGTCATTGATATGGGAGTGAAGGGGGTGGGTCCTAACCACTTGCCCAGGGCACACCTCAGCTTGCCCTCTAACTCTGCTCTCAAATCCATCCCCAGGGCCTGCCCAGCCAGCCCCTGTCCCAGGTTCAAGTGGTAGGGCACAGAAACCCACCAGGAATGACCTCACCATGCCTGACCTGGCAAAACAGAGGCTGTTTCATACCTGCTGGCATGAACTTTCCAGCTCTGCCTGCTGACAGGTTTTCTGGTGGTAGAAAAGGAACCTTTAAAAATAATTTAAAATAGAAGTCTCATTCAGTTTTGCTGCTTTATGATTTTTTTTTATGATTTCTAGAGAGCCCCTGGGCATCTTTATACTTAATACATATGGATGAGGATAACTGTGATTTATAGAGTCCTTTCCATGTGTCACCCTCAGTGCTAAAGGCTTTACAGACTCTATCTCCTTGATCTTCAGACGAGCTCTATGAGATAAGTGTGACTCTCCTGTTAGATGGAAAGCAAGTGCTCAGGTCACAGGCTCAGATTTGAACTCAGCTCTGTGGAGTTCCAGATCCCACCCTCTTAAGGAAACCTCACATTTTTTTTCCACCGAGTTTGTCAGGACTTCACTGCTTGAAGGGTCATTGACACATGGAAGCCTTTTGTATGTCCGTCCTTATGGATCTTTTCTTTGTCTTTGGCTCTCCTATCTCTGTTCTGGTCTTGTTTCATCACAGCATTTCGCTTTAATACCACATCATATTTTTATAGAGTGGAAATAAGGTGTCGATCACGACCACCCCATTTGAGAACACATCAATCAAGACGGGGCCAGCCAGGAGAAACAGCTATAAGAGCCGGATGGTAAGGCGGAGCAAGAAATCCAAGAAGAAGGAAAGTCTGGAAAGGTGAGTTAGAGCCGTCCTCTTCATGGGTTTGGTGCATTCCCACACTGAGCGACATTTACTCCTCGCTTAATGTAAATGCTTGCATATGAGAAGGATCCATTTCTCTGTGAGAAATGTTGCCCCGTGGTTCACATGTATTTATACATTAGCATTTATATTCCTTCGTAACAGCATTCTTTTTCATAGTGAAAAGACCTATGTAGTTACAGTGTAGAAGAATTTATATTGCTTCTTCTCATGTGTGAGAACCATGAAAAGCCCTTTGCCTTTTCTTAAGCCTCTAGACTTCATTTCAGTTGAGTTGGATTTGAGGAACTGAAACTTCAGGCAGTTTTTAGCATTATATCTGTATTTAATAACGTCCTTTACATTATCTAAAAACAAACAGTTGCTTTTTTTTTTTTTTTTTTTTTTTTGGCACACGGGCCTCTCACTGTTGGGGCCTCTCCCGTTGCGGAGCACAGGCTCCAGATGCGCAGGCTCAGGGCCCAGCCGCTCCACGGTATGTGGGATCTTCTCGGACCGGGGCACGAACCCGCGTCCCCCGCATCGGCAGGTGGACTCTCAACCACTGCGCCACCAGGGGAGCCCCAGTTGCTATTTTTTAATGCCAGATGTTTGAAGATAACTAGATCTTTAAAGCATCCAAATAAGCCTAGAAATAAAAAGGCTTTGTTTTACTGACTGAAAGCCTAACTTGGCTACACGTTTGCACTGTGAGAGGCACCGTGAGTACCATTTTGTGCCCCGTGCAGGCACTGGCAAGGTGTGTGTATGTGTGTGTTTCTGGTGAGGATATTTCTTGCCAGGCAGTTGTCTAGATGTGCTCACTGCACCATGCCACAGCAGCCCTACTTTGCCCACTTGGATATGGTGTGTTGGATCACATTATGAGGATTTTTGATGATAGAAAAGAAAAATAAGCAAATGAGAAAGGAATGATTATTGACTTCAGGAAAGACAGAGTTATACAAGGAAGGAAAATAGAATTATGGCCAAGCTGTGAACAGTATTTATCATGTAAAATAAACACCAGCCTTTTTTTTCTAACCAAAAATTTTGGTTTAGCACTACTAAGAGGAATAGAAACAGGGAAGTGTTTTCGGTTAGAAGGTGGAAGCAGTTGTATACGAGCTTAATTCTCATTTTTTGTGGTAGGAAATCAACAGATAATTTCTAAATTCGAAAAACTAAAAAAACAGCATAAGCACATTTCCTAGCAATATGCAGACAAATAGGAAAAGAAACAGCTAAAAGACTAGAAAGTGGTTTCTCTGGGGATTGGGAAAAAGGCAGAGCAGGGAGTTGCTATTTTTCATTACAAACTATTTGACTTTTTAACCCAAGTACGTGTATTACTGTGATTAAACTTACACACACACACACACACACACACACACACACACACATTTTGAGATCCTCCTTTTTTTTTTAATGTGAGCTTTATATTTTAATGGTGGTTTAGGTCATATAGAACACACTTGCTTCAAGGGGTAGCAGAGTGTAAACTACCTGGGGATGAAGGAACTCTGTACAGCCACCTGCACTTCGAAGCCACCTGAAGCTGTGCTTTTGGCTTTCAGGTGTGCTCGTGGGGCACTAACTACACATTTGCTTGTGCTGCATGGTGTCTCCTGCCCTGCTGATGTGATAAGCTTCATTTCACCTTGCTCGGTTTCTCTGTGTAAACGTACAGCGTGCACAGTCATTAGGAATATTCAAGAGCTCACAATGGAATAAGCACAGCAAACAGCCCCTCAGAGATAAAGCCTCTACCCAGTGTACCACCATCAAAGAATTCTATATCCAAGATGATGGTTTTTCTTCCAGGGATTTACTTTGTATTACCTCTTAATTAATTAAATTGTTTCAGTGTGTTTGGGGCTGTGTACTCAGAAGCTTTCAGGCAAAAAACTGTGTCCTCAAAAACCTGACATATAAATAAATGAATGTATATTTATTATATATTTTTCCTATTTTCACAGCTCTTCTTAAAGTGCTTGAAATTAAGAGAAGAGAGCTTCCATTGCGTATTATCAAAACCTCTTCCTTTCTAAGTCATAAAAAAGTTTTGAATATAAAAGTGGGATCCTTCTCTTTAAAAGGATCTGCCATCATCCCATCACCGTCTCTGGCACAGGGGCGTGTACTGAATGCACTGGTGCTGTGGGTAGGAGGAGTGGTTTTGAATGTAGAATCTGATCCGTTTTCTTCTGTTTTCACTCTAGGAGAAGATCCCTTTTCAAAAAACTAGCCAAGCAGCCTTCTCCTTTACTCCACACCAGCCGAAGTTTCTCCTGCTTGAACAGATCCCTGTCATCAGGGGAGAGCCTCCCGGGGTCCCCCACTCACAGCTTGTCTCCCCGATCCCCTACTCCCAGCTACCGCTCCACCCCCGACTTCCCATCCGGTGAGTGAGTCTCCTTGCCTCTCAAGAGTTGAGGGGTCACCATCTGAGATCCTGGAAGAGAGGCTTATTCCTGCTTAAGGAAAGAAGGTTGAGGTTGTAATTGACAGAGAACAGGATTTATAGGAAGGTCAGAAGATACAGCTGTTCGGTCCATTAAAAAAGACAGGAAGTACTGGGTTAACCCTTGGTGTGGGGAGGTTTATCTGAAAAGCATTTATTCACTAGACTTAGATGCTAAGACAATTTGCTGACCTTTACCTGACCTTATCTAAAACAGCTAGGTCTGGAAGCATGGAAAGCAAAGGGAAAGTGGCTGTTGCTCACAGCATCCTGTTTTCCACCCACAGGTACTAACTCCTCCCAGAGCAGCTCCCCAAGCTCTAGTGCCCCCAACTCCCCGGCAGGGTCAGGACACATCCGGCCCAGCACTCTCCACGGCCTGGCCCCCAAACTCAGCGGGCAGCGATACCGGTCAGGAAGACGTAAGTCAGCGGGCAGCATCCCGCTCTCCCCGCTGGCCCGGACACCCTCTCCAACTCCACAGCCCACCTCCCCTCAGCGGTCACCGTCCCCTCTGTTGGGACATTCACTTGGCAACTCCAAGATCTCTCAAGCCTTTCCCAGCAAAATGCACTCCCCCCCGACCATCGTCAGACACATTGTGAGGCCCAAGAGCGCAGAGCCCCCGCGGTCCCCGCTGCTCAAGCGCGTGCAGTCGGAGGAGAAGCTCTCTCCCTCCTACAGCAGTGACAAGAAGCACCTGTGCTCCCGCAAGCACAGCCTGGAGGTCACCCAGGAGGAGGTGCCGCCGCGGGAGCAGTCCCAGCGGGAGGTGACCTTGCAGAGCCTGGAGGAGAACATGTGCGACGCGCCTGCCCTCAGCCGGGCCAGGCCTGTGGAGCAAGGCTGCCTGAAACGCCCTGTGTCCCGGAAGCTGGGCCGACAAGAGTCTGTGGACGAGCTGGACCGAGAGAAGTTGAAGGCCAAGGTGGTGGTGAAGAAGCCCGACGGGCTCCCAGAGAAACAGGAATCCCGCCAGAAACCCCATGCACTTGGCAATGAGGTGGAAAACCTCTCTGCTTTTAGGCTAGAAGACAGAGAGAAGAAAATCTATCCAAAGGCTTCGGAAAGGTCAAATCATTTTGAAAACAAAGCAGCCGCGCAGGAGGCCCAGGCCCCGGGCAGCCTGCTGAAAGATGCTCTCCACAAACAGGCCAGTGTGCGGGCCAGCGAGGCTGTCACCTCGGAGGGGGCAGCAGCTCCCGGGGACCACAGCCAGGGCACCGGTGACCTCAAACGAGCCTCGGCTCACAGCACCCTACAAGACGGTCTCTGTCACGCCACCCACAGGCCCACCTCTGGGAAGGGTGAGTACACGGAGAAGGCCCCGCAGGCCAAGGAGGGTCCCCGGTGTGAGAAGTTAGACAGCAAGCTGGCCAACATCGATTACCTCAGAAAGAAGATGTCCCTTGAAGACAAAGATGATGGCCCCTGCCCTGTGCTCAAGCCCAAGATGACATCTGGTGCCCAGGAGGGCCTGCTGGGGAGCGCGAGCCGACTGGCCGGGGGGCAGCAGGAGGCCCAGCCGGCCTCCGAGAGCCGCGCGCCATTCATCAGCGGCCACGTGGCTCAGCTCAGCACCGTCTCCTTTGTCCCTCTCAAGGCCCTTTCTGGCCGGGTGGACAGCGGAGCGGAGAAGCCGGGCTTAGCTGCTCCAGAGTCGCCTGTCCGGAAAAGCCCCTCCGAGTATAAGCTGGAAGGGCGGTCTGTGTCATGCCTGAAGCCCATTGAGGGCACTTTGGACATTGCTCTTCTGTCTGGACCGCAGGCCTCCAAGACGGAGCTGCCTTCACCAGAGCCTGCCCAGAGCCCCAGCCCAGGCAGTGACGTAGGGCCCCCTGTGCCACAGGCTCCCGCCGGCAGCGTGGGGAGGAAGGGTGAAACTGCGGGTCAGAGGGAGTCCTCCCCTGCCAGCTTCAAGGTGAACAAATCCTACCTGCTCGAGCCTCGGTTCCCACCACCCAGCCGGGGTCTGCAGGGCTCACTGGCATCACCCCTGCCTGACCCAGAGCTGAAGCTGGACAGGAAGGTTTCCCATGCAGCCAGGACCCCGGTGACCATTGTGGAAAGCCATCCCCAGCGGGGAGAGGGCAGCCCCAGCCAACACCAAGACCACAGGCCCGATGTTAAGCTCCTTCCCCTCCTGGGGCAGAACCTCCAAGGTGCTGACCCGTCTAGATTGCGCAGCCCGCTCCCGCCTGAAGGTGCCCCCTTGAGGGAGAAGCCTAGCGGGAGGGAGTCGTCCGAAAGGGGCCCTCCCACAGCCAGAAGTGAGCGGTTGGCTTTGAGGGCCGACATCCGCAGAGACCCCTCCAAGGAGCTGTATCCACCAGAAGCTACTAAAACCAGTGACAACTCCAAAACCCTCCCCGCTGTGGGGAGGACCCGCCCAGATGTCTCCACCCAGACCCAGGCCCTGGAGAAAGCATGCGGGCCTTGTGGGAAAACAAACCCCAAAGACGGCCGAGATGAGGTGAGGCCACTGGCCAGAGAAGACCCCTCTTTGCACTCTGCAGCGACTCCTTGTGAGAGGGAGCTGGGCAAGGGAAGGAGTGGCCCGGAATCTAAGCTGGCATTCGCTTCTGCCAGGTGGTCTCTGGAGCCACCCGGGACAGAGAGTGAGAAGAGTGAAAAGCTCTCCGGTTTCGGATCTGTGCAGAAAGATGGTCTCAAGGAACCAGAAAGGAAAGAACAGCCCCTGCAGAAGCATCACCTCACCAGTAGCTCTCAGCCCCTACCTACCACCAAAGAGCTCCCTCGCCTGGCCGCTCAGCGGCATTACACTCAACAAAGCTACCCTGCTGGCTCTCTGCCTGGGAGCAAGCCCTGCGCTACACACTCAATCCTGGGCCTCCAGGACCCTCCCAAGCCCACTGCCGTGCTCTGTGAAAGCAGCAGCCACAAGCCCAGGTCTGGCCCCGACACAGACCCTCCAAAGTCTAAGCACCCAGACCGGCCCCTCTTCTCCCAGAAGCTGAGCATTGAGGCTGCAGTGGGCAAAGAGCCTGGTGCTCAGGCCCCCGGCAAAGAGGGGAAGGGCAGCAGTAAGGGTGTGTCAGAGGAGTTCCCTGCCCTCCCAGGTCCCCAGAACACAGCCCGCGATGTGATTGGCCAGGGAGCAAGTGGGCCCTCAGTCCCCCTACAGATGGAATGGGGTCCTCTAGACACCAAGCTGAGACCCACCAGCAGTGGGCATCCCCCAGAGGCACTGGAGAAGCCCGCACATCCACCACGGCAAGGACCCCTAGGGGCCAGTGAGTCGGTAGACCAGAAACTTCCCACTGTAGGGGAAAGGCAAAACCCATCTCCAAAGGCCCCCAAACCATCCACTGTGAAAGATTATCCCCCTCTGTGCAAACAGACAGACAGGAGCCTGAGTCCGCCGGCTGCCAGCGCTGACGCCGGGAAGTCTGAAGGCAAGAAATGCACCGAAGCACTTTACTCCCCTGTGGACAGCGGGAAGCCGGGGGCCAGCCTTTCCCCGGTGCAAGGTGAGGCTGGGCCCAAGGGCACGGAGAGGCCGGCAGCAGCCGCCGGGAAGGGCTGGCCGGAGGCCAAGGGGAAAGGGCCCGGTTCCCAGAAGCCACTGACGGAGGCGGGCAAGCCCAGTGGCATGAAACGGTCGCCCTCGGCCACGGCGCAGAGCTCTTTCCGCTGCACTGCCCTCCCCGAGAAGTCTCTGAGCTACTCCTCTGGCTTTCCCGAGGCTAGATCAGTAGTTCCAGAGACTTCTACAACCTGCAGCGACACCTTCTCTGCCAAGGCCGGCAGGGCCACAGCTGAGCCCTCAGCCTCCAGCAGCAGGGACCATCGAAAGCCCCTGCCTGGGGGGGATGGCAGAACCCAAATGACAAAGAGCGACTCCTTGCCATCCTTCCGCAGCTCAGCCATCACTCTGGAATCCTATCACCCTAACCCAGGCGTGGGGGAGGGCGCCAGCCACCGGGACAGGGTCCTCTCAGGAGCAGCCACCGCGGGAGAAACCAAAGGGAAAGAGCCGGCCCCCGCCCAGCCAGCTCAGACTAGGAAGCAGAATGTGGGCAGAGAGGTGACCAAGCCGTTCCCCGCTCCAAGCGCGGAGCGCCCAATCGCCCTTCCTTCTGAGAAGGACTCCGGGGTGCGACAGAGGCGGGGGAAAGAGAGTTTGCGCGGCAGCCCACACAAAAAGGCCTTGTGATGGGGCAGGCCCCTGGCGGGACTGGGGCACCCAGCCTGCGTGTGTAACTGCATCTTGACTACCTTGGAAACCAGCACTGTGGGAACCCCCCCCAGGCAGAGCCTGGAGCCTCACCGAAGAAGGGGGAGAGAAGAAACAGGAAAAGAAGGGACCTTCTTCCAAATGCCTTCCCAATTGGAACCGGTAAACTGTTACCAGATAGTGTTTGTACAAAAAAAATAAAAATAAAAAAACAAAAAATCTTTTTGGTTGAGGTTGAGGTTGCGGATTGTTGAGGAAAACGATTTTCTCTGTAAATACCTAGCAATGTGTTTGGTTTGGGGGATATAGAGTCGATACTCTGCTGCTGATGGCATCATTTACTACAGCTTTTTTTTAAATAAGATTTTCGCTCTACCATTGATCATAATGCAGTAACGAAGCAAAAGGGTTAAACCTGGGTATATGTAAAAGTATAGATACACCCGTATTCGTGTATATACACATCCACCCACGTGTTCTGGTCTGTGGTTGAAAAGAATATTTCAAGGCTACATTTTTCTACGTTAAAACATTCTAAGTCGAGTTGAAGGTGAAAGAAAGCCCCAAATACACTAGATTGTAAGCCTTCATGTGTATTTTTAACAAGTGATTTTGATAGTACTGTATCTGGCTACCTATACTTCCAGATCTAAAGAACTACTCGAATCACTGCATTTGGAATCCTCCTCCATCAGAAATGGCCACAACAGATGGAGCTAGCCATTTTCATTTCATTTCATGGTCATCCTAATAGCCATTTTGACCCTGGGCCCAGCTGTCTGAAAGGCCAGTTGTCCTTGTCTGTGGGTGTGTATGTCAACTCCTCACCATAGGTAGAGCGGGGGCTATAAACACATGTCGACTTATTTCTGTTCTTTTGCTTTCCCTTTCTGTTCTCTCGCTTTTCCTTTTCATGCTCTTAAACTCAGGCCTTTATGCTATGAGTCACTAGTCTAAGAAGCACACATTTTATAGTAGTTCTGCACCAGCCCTGCTGTTGAACATAAAGGAAAGTTGCTGGCCGCACACAAATCTGCTAGTACTTAGGTTGAGTCATAAGCATCGGGCATTGGAAGAGGTTTTCAATTTGCTTTTTTGAGGAAAAGTCGGGGGACGGGGTGGGGTTGTGGATTTTGGCATCATAGCATATATTTTAAGGAATAATCAGGACATCAGATACATTTTAATACATAGCTGGGGCCTTATGTTGTAGATGAAGCTTGCTGTTTTTAGCAAGTTCCTGGGTTTCACATTCATTTCTGATACATCAAGTAGCTCCATACATTTCATAACATGATCTCTTTATTTGTATGCAAAAAAAATACTGTATTAATAAAGAGCATCATTTTTGTAACAAAAAGACTTGTTGGAGCTATTTGGTGCTTGAATGTGACTGTCCTTTTTACTTTTGCTAAGCCTTATTTAAATTTTGTATACCATGGAATATGTAGAATTTGTCCAATCATTTTAGTGCTGAGGGGGATCTTTTTGTTTGTTTTTTGTTGCAGTTTTCCTTCCTGGTGGATTGTTTTATATTGTAAGACAGCACTTGCTGACATAAGTACTAAGGCACTAAGAGAAAATACACACAGATAAGTATTTATAAGATGCTTGGGATCCGTAGCAGGATTTTTTGTTTTGTAAGAGAAAAAAAAAAAATTACCAAGAAGAAATACTAATCCAGCACCCATCCCCCCTGGGGAGTGTCTTAGTATCTTCAGGCTATAACATTGTTCACCTAAGCACAGCTTCATCTTACAGCCCTGTGGATTATAAATCATTCAGTGAGGCTGTAAACTCCGCTCCAAAAACAAAGGCGTAACTTAAACTGCTTGGTTGTCCTTCATTGTAAAATGAGTTGGCAATGGCAAAAGAAAAAAAGAAAAAAAGTCTCCTCCTTGCTCCGAATTTTTTTCCCATGAGGTTTTAGCCATTCCCCATCACTATGTTGTGAATTGTAGAAGAAACAAATATGTTGAAAGATCTTGAATGGGTTTCGAAAATGGTCTCAGCATTTATAATTCATACGTGCATTTGGCGGTTGTCATAACCCGATCCTTCTGCACCCAGACATCTAGACAGGCCTATCGGGGAGGTAGTTTATGGTTTACAGCCTTTGCTTTCTAACTGTCCACTTTCCTTTAAAGCACAACTAGCTGCTTGTTTACAAATGATATTTTTGATGTATATTTTGTATAGTGTATTATCATTTTTGCCAAATATGTTTTTGCATTTTGGATGGCTACGGAGTACCTAAGGTTGCATTCATGTAATACCTGTTTGTTGTTGTAAACCTCTCCAGTCAGCTGGTAGAAATTCTCCTGTGTTCTATTTTGGTCGGTCTCCTGTGATTGTAAGATGTGCTCCTCGGTAGTATTCCCAGCTGTAGATTTACCAGCTTCAAAGTTTGTTAGGATCTGTGCAATAAAGTGTTTGCAGTCTTATTTTCTCTAAGCAATTCCCTATGGATGTCATAATTGTTGTATATTGAACAAATATTTATACTTATGCAGTTGCATAACATTGAAATAAAAATTTAGCATGAAAAGATAATGACTATTAAGTTTTTTCCCATATACACACATACATAGCGTCTCTAAAACATTACTGAATGTAACTCTCTCTTATGGAAAGGATGGTTTTCTGCAGATTCCTTTTGGTGAGTGGAATGGTTTGCTATTTTTTTTTAACCCACACGAACATGTTCCATTCTTTGAGATTAAGTCTTCCTTTAAGTCCTTCCTCTGTTTTCTACCAACCTTCTTCCTTTGCTGCAGAACTTACCAACTTTCACATCATTCTCACCATTTTCCCTACAGTCTCAGGAAGAAGTGTCCTTTCTCCATGACTCCACCTACTTCAATTCTCCCAAAACCTTGCTCCATCAATTACCATTGTGTTCTCTCATCTTTCTTTTCCTCCCATCCTGTCTCCTCCCTCATAATTAAAAAGCATTAAGACCATCCGAAAGGAAGGAAGCAACCTAACATTTATTGTCTGCCTACTATATGTGTACCCTTAGTACTGGGCAAGATGCTTTCCATCTGCCATCTTATTTGAGCCCCAACATAAGCCTCAAACCAGATGGTGGTGGCATCCCCATTTTACTGGTGAGCAAATAGGCCCAGACAGGCTATGTGACTTACTTAACATATACCCTGTAAAGAGAGCTTGGATTAGAGCGTGGATTTTTCTGGTTCTAAAGCTCTTGACCTTTCTAAACATTACCAGGTATCATGCAATTGAATTCAAGACCCAGGGCCCTCTGTGAATGATCTAAGCCATCTCATTTTCTAAGTTTACATGCAAAAAAATTCATATGGTGCAAAATTACAAACCTGATGATTGGCGGGAAGCCATGAGCCAAGCAAGCTAATCGTTCTCTGTGATAGGACTCCTTTATTAGTCCTAATTAATTACTAATTAGTCAGTAGGCAATTTCCCTTCTAGATTTTTGGTTCACAACACAAATGTTACATGAAAAAGTGTAGCTCTGTTAGCTGTGGAAATTTGCTTACTTCAGTATAGGCCAGACATTAAGGAATTCAGTGGTAGGGCAGTTCACTCAATTTAATTTCCTTCCTGCCAGTATGTTTTTAACACTTTCCACAAAGTCATTTTGTGTTATTTCTCTTTCTTCCTACCTCCTACCCCAGTTAGTATCGTATGCGTCTCATATATCTAAGAAAGCTGGAGATGACCACAGCTTTGTTGAACCTTGGTTTTATTACTTTCTGTATACTAAACGTCAGTCACTTGGCCCAGGTTCAGGGCCTGAGATGTGTGGCAGTTCAGACACCTCAGACCCTGTACTGGAAGCATTAGCACCATTCGTCATAAAAAAACATGCAGCAACGTCGCCTGGATTCCTGGGAATCCAAAAGACAAGGTCACCGTCTCTTATCACAGGCTGCCGGTGGGACTGTCAAGCCCAATACTTGGATGCAGGCAATGAAAGAATCTTCTACCGAGACGGACTGAACATTGAGTCTGTTCAGATGTGGGGAAAAGGAAGATCTGTTGCATATGGTTTCTAGGAATTGCTCCATGCAGCTTTACAGAAAGTCTCTTAATATTGTAAAGCTGACAGACTCTAACAAAGTCATCTGATGTTTCACTGAAGCGCTGCCCGGAGAGGGCTGTCAGAACCTGCAGGTGAAGGATGAAGCTATTTACGAGGCCTAAAGCAAGCATGTTGCAGCTCCTGAGCCTTCGTATGTCAGCTGGCGTCTCCATATCCTCCAGCCCTAACCTGTCTAAATAAAAAATCTTTTGCCTGAAAGTTCTGTCCCTTTGGCATACATATGCTGTGTGAAACAGTACTGGGCTGAAGTGACTTTCCTCGGCTGGAGGCAGTCCTTTGTAGGGACAGAGGGTAGTTCCTGTGGAGGGCCTCCCAGGCGCATCAGTTCAGTGCTACCCAGTAATGCGAGTCCTAGCTCCTCAGCCTATTGCCCATTTCAAGTGGAGATTCTTAGAACAACTATGGCCCCCTCTGTCCTCAAGGAAAAGGAAAGAGCGACCCAGGAAGCTTGGGCTTGAGCATTTGCATTTGAAATCACAAAGCCTTAGGAAAAGGCTGCTCCTTTCTCAGTACTATCTGTAAATTCTCACTACCTCTTTATTCTTGTGCCTTTGTGAAAACAAAAAACTCTTTAAAAAGAAAAATTCTGATTTTTTTCTTTATTGCACAATACATGATCAATTGAAGGCAAATTAAAGATACAGAAAAGCAAAACAAAATGTTTGAATCACTGCAATTCCCCAGCCACTTTCATTCTTCAATCTATATGGATTTTTATGTTACCAAAAAAAAAAAAGAAATAATAGTGGGCATAATGTTTGGTAACCTCTTTTGCTTAGTATGAAATCAAAAATATATTTCAATGTCTATAAGTATACTTCTGCAATATTATTTATAATGGCCGCATGGCATTTCATGTTAAGGACGTGCCGCGTTATTTCCTCTCACGCGCACGTGCACAAGTAGAGAAGCTCAGAGGCAGATGTTTGAGGTCATACTACTCTTCGGTCCTTGGCTCATCAACCTTGGCGCCAAGGTTCATGAAACTTATCCCTACACTCGCATCCAGCCTCCTCTCCTACCCCACAGGCAACTTTGTTAATGGTTTGGTTTTGTGTTCTTAAAAAACATAGGTATCATTGTTCTGTATACATGTATTTTTAATTGATAAAAATCATGTTAATATGTCATTTGGGTTGTGGTTTTTTTTTTTTTTCATCAAGCTCTATCTGTTGGTTCACAAAATGGCTCTCATACATAGAGGACAAGGAAATAATGCTGTACTGCGTATTGTTGTGGAATTGTGAAATTTTGTGATACACACCCAGCTCGGGATTGGTGGGTCACATATTCAATTTGATGAATTTTTGCCTCATGGTCCTAGAATAGCTGCACCAGTCTCCACCCATAAGCAGTGCATTGCAGTTCCTATAATCCTACATCCCACCTACACTATTATCCAGCTTCCTCTTTTTGCCAGACTGATATAAAACTTTATCTCATTTTAACTTGTTTTTCTTTAATTCCTAGTAGTATCAGCATGTTTATGTTGTTATCCCACCCAAGAATGTAGAATGTCTTTAATCATTTATCTCTTTTTGGACATTTAGGTTGTTTCCAAAGACAGGAGAAAGAGAAAAAGGGTCTCCCAAGCTGTTTAGAAAGCCTGTGAACCGACATAAATGGAGACGGGGAAGACAGATGAATGCTCAGGTGACCCGCTGTCTTCTACTTACCTTTGTAGGATCTAGTACCATGTCTCGAACAGCCAAATGTTTAGAGAATATTATCTAAAGATGGGGGGAGGGGTGGCGAGAGGTGAATGTTCAATGCAGTTCACTGTTTAATCTTTCACGAGCAATAATGGCTTTTAGAAACCAAATTTAAGAATAATAGATTAGTCCTTTCCTTTTTCAAGACCCACAGTATTCCATAAGTGATTTCAAGTTGTCAACAGCTGGGATGGAGTGGGGGTAGGTGGGAGAGCAGGGTAGTTGAGGGGCAGAGGCTGTGGCCTGGCAGTGATGGCAGAAGAGAGTAATGAGCTGCTTGCCCAGATGTCTCACCCTTGGATTGGAAGGCTCCTTAACACTTTTTTCCCATTTTGTTCGGAAATTTCCTCTTACAGGATATGGCGTAGTTTTTCAGCTCATTTGACTCATGGAGCCCAACACAGGTTTCTGTTACTCTTTGATAAAGTTAAGAAAAGGGAAGGACTTTACATGAAATCATTTGGCTGGGAGTCCAAGGCCAACCCTAGTCTAACAGAATCCCAGTATCCAGAGGTGGAGCACAGGAATCTGTTTGGTAAAGAATTCCCCAGATGGGGCTTCCCTGGTGGCGCAGTGGTTGAGAGTCCGCCTGCCGATGCAGGGGACACGGCTTCGTGCCCCGTTTCGGGAAGATCCCGCATGCCGCGGAGCGGCTGGGCCCGTGAGCCATGGCCGCTGAGCCTGCGCGTCCGGAGCCTGTGCTCCGCAACGGGAGAGGCCACAACAGTGAGAGGCCCGCGTACCGCAAAAAAAAAAAAAAAAAAAAAAGAATTCCCCAGATGATTCTGCTGATAAAACAGTATCCGGGAGCTCTGGGAGAAACACTGGGCTGCTGATTCCTCTGCAGCCTTCAGACTAACTCCTGCCACACCAGGCATCCTAGTTCTTGATGTATCAGGCAATTGATTCGAACTCAACACCCAGGACCACCTCATCGTGACTTGCGTAGAACTAACTGCATCCTCTCTTGCTGTAATTCAAGTTAATTTTCTCTTTAACATTCAGGGCAGATAGAAAGCAATGTCAGCCACCCCTCTTGCCTGCTACACTAATATATGAAAACATTATAGTCATTTATTTCATGCTTTTGTAAACTTCAAAATTGTAAGTGGCACTTACTGGGGTATTAGATGGGTAGAAATAAAATGACAGTTTCCTGCCCTGAAATTTTATGTGGATACGTAGATAACGGCTGTGTTTGGGTCTGTGCTGCGTTCAGTTAACAGTGATGGCTGCTGGCACAGGGGAAATGTAAAACGTGCTCCCAGACTGTGGGAGTTGCAGCTCATGCAGAGAGTCCCCTGTGATGGAGGCCAAGTCGGTTTTTATGGACTTCAACGCTATTTGCTTCAGGACACTTTGAAATGCAGGGTCAGCTCACTGAGCTACAATATGCAATAATAACATGTTTTTATAGGAGTAGCTTGTCATAGCAGCCACAACATGGGATACATAAAACCAATGAACACACCATGTCTGCAGAGTCTATCCTAGTAACCAGGATAAAGCAATAAAACTGACAGCAGCCATCAAAAACTCCCCTTCTGACTTTGTAGGGTGAATTGACTGTTGCTTAAAACAGAGGAGCTGTCACAAAGCCCTAGATAGATCAGTGCTCAGTTATGGAGTAGCACATGGCATTGCATGGAAGGGGCCTGATACATGAAAGCAAGATGGGCAATTACATATTGCTAGGGCTTGGGTCCCTACGGTCTTTAGTGCAATGCAATCCGCATCAGAGATGCTCTACAGGAAGTTTTTGTTTTTCCAAGTTACACATTAAATATTATGGAGGACAGTGTGGGCAGGGAGTGGTAGGTCAGCAATTTGCATTTCCTATCTGCAGCTTAAATCCTTAAGGCAGAAAGGAGCTTAAGTTTGTTAGAAGGCACAGGGAACTCAGTGGGTTGGTGCTATCAGACTGGATTCTTTTTTTTTTTTAATAAATAAATTTATTTATTTACTTATGCTGCGTGTGGACTTTCTCTAGTTGCAGCAAGCAGGGGCTACTCTTCATTGCGGTGCACGGGCTTCTCATTGCAGTGGCTTCTCTTGTTGCAGAGCACAGGCTCTAAGCGCACGGGATTCAGTAGTTGTGGCACATGGGCTTCAGTAGTTGTGGCTCACAGGCTCTAGAGTGCAGGCTCAGTAGTTGTGGCACACGGGCTTCGTTGCTCCATGGCATGTGGGATCTTCCCAGACCAGGGCTCGAACCCATGTCCCCTGCATTGGCAGGCAGATTCTTAACCAATACGCCACCAGGGAAGTCCCAGACTGGATTCCCTTAAGAGTGTGGACTTCTATACTCTCTGATAGGATTGAAGGAAGGAAGAGAGGAGGGAAGTAAAGAGGGAGAGAAAGAGTTAAGGAATGAAGGAAGGGAAGAAACAGCAAAGAAAGAAAAAGGAAAGAGAAAAAGAAAAGGGAAGGAGGGACCAGTGAGCATGGTTTTGGCATCTTCAGGTCACCAGCAGGAATATCTCCCAAAGTTCCCAGAGCTGATCATTGAATTTGCTACAAGCAAATGAACAAAATCAACAAAACGAAGTAACTGTGTGTCCTGCTACATTCCTGCCTGAGTTCCCAAAGGTGAATGCTTCCTGCACCACGAGAGTGGGCCACGTGGGTGGTATCGAGTCAGAGGGAGGTGTGCTCTCTGACTTGGGAGGGTTGGCTGCCTGCCTTCAGAAGGGTCCCTAGAATGAGGGGCCTTTCCTGTAGCAGCAGTTAGGAAGCTTCCTAGAAGAGCACCTGCTCGGCACAGGCCACGGCAGCTGTGCCCACTTCTGCGTTAGGTCCCTTCTGAGCCCAAAACTCAGGGGAAAAGGCCTTGGTCACTGCTAGACTCAGAGCCAATTACAACCCAGCAGTGGCTCGGACTGGCCTTCTCAGAGTGATGCCCTACCATCCTAGGCCTAGGGAAGGAACGAAGGTGGCTGAAGGGGTGTGTCACGATGTCCTCATATTTCCAGGCACTTTCTTTCTCCCTTTAACACACATCCTTAAATGACTGCCTTACTAAGTCTCCCTCAGGAAAGCCGAAGAAAACTCCCTTCCCAGCCACCTGTTTTCCCAAATGCTGGTATTCAAGATAATTAAAGCAGTTGATTGTGTGATGTTTCATTTCATTAGTAGAGTGTGTTCTGCTTGCCCTCTCTCACCAGGCCCAGGCCGCCTAGTGCTCAGAGGGCTTTGGTACCCATTCATCGCTGCCACCCCTCCTGGCTTTGAAGGAAGGATGCCTTTGAGCCCAGGAGTTGGGAGTTAGATGAGGATGAGGGAACAAGGTGTAAAATCTTGAATACTTCTTTCTGTTTCCAGAAACTAAAGGGGAAGGAGATGGGACATTTTGGAGTAAAACTGAGGTAATGTGGCTGCTAATTGGCCTTCAGTAAACTGCTGCTTGGGTTAGCTGGGAAGCCCCACTTCTTAACGGTCCTCAAGGCAGGGACAGGGTGAGGTGAGTGAGGCACCCACCTTGGGCGCCAAAAACTCAGTAACGAAGAAGCATAGTATTTTAATGCAACATCAAGATATCAAAACTAATGTAAAGTATCCACAAGGAACAAAAATACCAAAATTTTAAGCAAAGGCAGGACGGCTACTTGTGATTTTCCTTTTGCCTCAGGTTCTAATATGGTTCCGCATGGTGCTGTTGTGGATCCTGGCTATGTTTAAAAACTTTTGATGTTTATCACGGACGTTTTTTTGCATTAATTTAAAGTCTTAAGAGTAACTTTTTTGCCTGATTACTGAGTTTTTTGGTTCCCCCTTAAATTTTGCACCCAAATCAAGTGCCTCACTCCCCTTACCCTAGCCCCCCCGTCTTGTGTCCTTAACCAAGAACATATGGGAAAACTTAGGCTCCTGTGTAGTATTACAGGAAAAAATCCCCTAAGACTGGCAAAGCATTTGCAGTGAAGGTTTATGGCTTTCCTTCACTATTCCTTTGTCTTTCCTGCTTTTCCTGGGGGTACAGAGGTAAAGAGCTGGTCCCCAAGTTTCTACTCTGTTCCACTAATATGCCCTCAACCTAAGGGCTAATCAATTCTCATTGGTCGTTAATCAATTTTTACGTTGGTATCCAATCAGAATTTTATAACTATAAGCTACCATCTCTAGCCTAAAATGGGTTATTCAGCTCAATCCAGGCCTTATAAATGCAACACCTGAGTACAAGAGCTCAACTCTGTTGTCTGCCAATGCAGATTTCAGAAGATCAAGCCCTGCGTGGGTGTCACCCTTTGGACCTTGAGAAGAAGGCCTAAGTCATTACACTGCCAGCTTCCCTGTTCTCTATCTGCATTTAATGATTTTGTCCCCTCTCTGTTGCTGGTATAATCTTTGCAATACCCCCAGCCTCAACAGAAACTACTGCTCACTCAAGCAGCTTACTGTGTTCCCAGTGGTGAGTGTGCCGGGATGCTTTCTTTCCTCCACTAGTTTTTCATTGTAAATGTGCTATCTCAGTTGCTATCCCTGGTGAATAGGCTTTTGAGAGCTGGCCTGGGAACCAAACCACCATTTATCTCATGGTTCCTGTGAGAAAGAAGCTTCTAAGGACCAGACATTCAAATGAGAAGAGCGTTTGGACCGCAGCCCACCTGTAAGTTAGGATCTGTAACATAATAAGAGCGAGAACACCAGGTAGGTAGAAAAAGTCTCCTTGGTTCTGAAGTGAGGGTGGCCAATGTGCAAAACTCCTAAATCCTGGGGGAGGGGCATCCTGGCAGGGGTGTCTTTTTTTTTTTTTTTTTTTTTCTTGGAGCTATTTGCACTGCAGAGGCATTGTAGAATCCTTGGAGAAGTAAGGACTAAGGAGGTTAACGAAGTCAATTTGATGGCAAGATTCATTTTTCAGCCTCTTCTTTTAAATTCTTTGTTTTCTCTTTGTCATTTAAAATAAGCTTTGAGACTTTATCTCCAACTTGTTTCCCAAATGGCTACATTACTGAGAACTCAGACCCAAGCACAATGCCCAAGCTGTGGGGGAGAGAGCTGGGGAGCTGTGGTCCTTGGCACTGCCAAGCTGTGGGAGTTGATGACCTCCTTTTAGGGTCAAGGTGGGAGGTGCTTCAAAGGATGCTCATGAATGGAAGTGATGGCGTCCTAGTAGGTTACTCTCCTGGCCCTTCCCTGCCATGGGTCCTTCTCAACTTCTAGCCACCTTCCATGTGAGGAAAAGGCTCTGTGTCTCTCACAGCTGCATCTGGCCCTCTGGCCCTAGTCAGTTTACCTTCCCAGGAGACTTACTAGTTCTGGGATTCAGCAAAGCACAGGGAATCCCTACCCAGCTCCAGGAACCCATCTGAAAAGTCTGGTCACTAACAAACAACAGTTCCTTTACTGAGGGCAATTTTGCTAAACATATTTATTTTCTATCTCTAGAAATCTTCAGCACTAAATGTGCTGGTATTTCCACCTAAGAAGAAATTTAACTGAAAATATGAGCAGAATGATGAGCAGGAATACAAATACTACAAGAAAGAAAATGCCCATACCTGTCATCCCACAAGACAGTTTGACATCAGACAGCTTAACTCCCCTTAAAGGTGGGGGATTTGCACACACGGTCTCCTCCGAGCCCTCGAGTTTATGCAGGTTTTCTTTGTACCATGTTATGAAATGGATATTTGAGCAAGTGCAGTCCAGGGGATTGTGACTTAAATTAATGGTGCTCTGCTGAGACAAGGTGGGGAGGAGATGGAATGGGATGATGCGAATGTTATTGGCGGCCAGATTGAGGTAGATCCCCTTAAGAGGGCTAAGAGCATCCATGCTATCACCTGTCAGGCTGTTGTGGCTTAAGTCTAAGTGGCTCATTTTCCCAAGGCCGTGGAATGCTTGCTGGTCTATGGAGAGGAGATCACAAGAGGATAAAATCAGAATCTCCAAGCTACTCACTGTCTGAAATAGGTTGGTCTTTGAGATGCTCCCATCTTGAAAGTGATTCCCTTGTACATTCAGATGCCGGAGATCCAGCAGGCCTTCTAGAAGGTGCCGATTGCTGGTATCAAGGAGGCAGTGAGAGAGATTCAGAACCCGCAGGAGATGGAGGTTTTGGAAAGGACTTTGTGAAGCCTTAACACGCAGGTGGGTAAAGGCCAAATCCAGTAGTTCTAGCCAAGGACATTCTTTGAACGCCTGATCCTCGAGACCAAGGGGCTCATTGTAGCTCAGGTTTAAGTATTGCAAGTGGGGCAGGTTTTTGAGTTGCAGATTGCAGCAGTCAGAAGCCTCAATATCACTGTGACTTAAATCAAGCTTCTGAAGATTCTCTAGTTTTTCCAAACACCTGGCACCAAGGTCAAGTTTCTTCCTGTTGCCTTTGACATAGAGGTCTGTAAGGGACGGGAAACTGGCAGCATTGATTTGACACAATTGGTCAAAACTATTTGCATTGAGAACTAATTTCTTGAGAGAGTTCATACCCTCAATTCCAGAGGGTAATCCTTTCAAGTGAGCTGCCGTCAGATCCAACTCCTGGAGTCCAGTGAAGCACCGAAATGTAGAAGGTGAGAAGCCATCGAAATGGTGCTTTTGTAGGTTGATGCTCTCAACAGCCATGTCACAAAGTCCCTCAAATGTGGCTGAAGTGAGGTCTTGGTCATCAGTGTCCTCAAATGTCCCCAGCCAAAGAGACTGAATAGTAGAGTTCTGTAGACCTTTCAATATAACAGATAAGTTGAGAGACCCTCCAAATTTCAAACTTTGAAAGATTTTTGAATTGAAAGCCCCAGGCTCAATGCCTTTAATGTCATTGCCATTGAAGTTAAGGCTTAGGTTCGTGGCCTGTTCCAGAGCGTTTATGTCTTTACTAGAGATGTAGTGTATAGCATTATTCTGAAAATCCAGGACTTTCAGATTCCGTGTTGGGAAGTTTTCTGGGAGATTAATGGAGGAAATACAGTTGCTTCCAAGGTGCAAACTTTCCAAGTTTTCCAGGTTGTGCACTGGGATAAACTCAAGACTGGATATTCCTGTTTGGGTTAAGAAAAGATGCTTCAGCAACTTGGGCCCGGTAAGTGATGTTTCTGCCATGAATATCAGGGGATTTCCAGTTAACACAATGGTGTTCAGTTGATGATGGTTTTGAAAAGTATCTTCATGTACCCAGTTAATCTGGCACCTTAAAAAGATAACAGTATTTAATAAGAATTAATTAGGGAAAAGAAAAAAATTCTGTCACAGTGACCTATAGTAACAAAGCCATCTTTTGTGTATAGTAAAAACAGTGTACATTATTATTCAAAGTAAAACATAATAAACTTTCTTCAGTACCCACAGATGGCCTGTTGAGTTAATGACTAGCCTCAGATCTGAACACTCTGATTTAGAATTTTTTTCCAGATATTTTACATTGAACTCTCAGAGGTTTGTGTTTGGAACAGTTTAGTGGTTTGATTGTAGGCAAAATCAAACTATTATTTACTATTATAAGTGATATAAAATATGTCTTATATACTGCATAATATATAACATATGCTATGTAAAGTATGAATCTGTGTCATCCTGGGCAAGTCACAACTTTTTTCAACCTCAGTTTTTTCTTCTCTACATTATAGCAACGATGATTACTTTGTAGAATGGTTGTGATTCAAATGGTATATATGAAAATGCCCCATAGAAATATGGAACACTAGAGGTTCAGAGAAACCCATCCTGATATTACACCTAAAAATACTGGATTTTATATACACACACACACACAAACACACACACACACACACACACACACACACACAGCTCCCCTGAAGGTCAGTAAGGGAATTACTTAGAAATGCATTGTCAAAGGGAAGCTTGAATCCATAGAACCAAGGGAGTTCTGGAGCTAGTTTTGTCATATCTGTCAATATTTGCCAATCCCTAGTGGCCTAGAGCCTGGGTGTTAATGAGCCACATGGACCAGTGTCAGGAGACAAACTTGGGGACAGGATAGGAGGTCTTATCAAAACCTGCAAACTACCAAGACCCTCAAAGGATCCTTTCAATGGGTGACCTTAAAAAAGAAAACTCACAGAGGGAGACCTTTAGGATATGCTTTTGTCTTGGCCTTGGCTCTGGGTAGAACAACAACAACAAGAACAACAAGAAAAGTCTCCTCTGAGATCCTTTAACCAGAAGCTTCCACCTATGAGAACTGTAGCCTGAATTTATGCTACCTCTGTGGACTTCCCCAAAGAAACCCAAGTGGAAAATTTAGCTTAAAGCAGTTCCAGGATGGTAGTGACTTTAGGTAACTAGCAGAAGTAAAGAGAAACCTTTTCTGGAGTCATGTACTTACTTAATTTTTTATAAGAAGAACTTTCAAATGTACATAAAAGTAAAGAGAATAGTACGATGAACTTCCGTATATCTTTCACACAAATGCAACAATTCTCACATTTTTGCCATTTATGCTTCTTTGCTTCATCTATACCTACTTCTCTCTCCTAAATTATTTTATGTCAAATCCTAGGTGTCCATACATATTTCAGTATGCATCTCCAAAAAAATAGGCTTATTTTCCATAGCCATGATGCCATTGTCACACATGAAAATATTAATAATTCATTGGCATTATCTAGTTCCAGGAAAACATTTTAAACAAAGATTTACACAAAGTTCCACATGAAAAATGAGCTCAAAATAAAATTCACTAAACACATAAGGAAAACACATTAGCTTAAGTCAGCCAAAAAAAGAAGTTCTACAGAATCAGATTTTAAAAGGTAGCAGATGCCAAAGTTATCAGATATATCTGATAATGTGTATGTATATATATATATATATATATGATATATAAAGAATATATTACATAGCTGATATGTATTGAATATTATCAGAACATATAATAAATATGCTTTTGTCAAACATATGTTTGATATGTTTAAAGGTAACACCAAGAACCAAAAGTATGATGCAGGAAAAAATATTAAAACTGATCTCATATATTTGTAAAATGAAGAATCAGTGAAACTTATTGAAATGGGAGAAGTTAATAATTGAAATTATAAGCCAATGGATAGTTTATACAGGAGATTAAACACAGCTGAAGAGGATATTAATGGACTAGGAGTAAATATGAGAAAATTACCTAGAATGTAGTCCAAAAAACAGAGAGTTGGAAAACAAGAAAGAGAGATTAAGATATATAAAGGACAGATAAGAGGATGCAATATAAGTCTCATCAGAGATCCAAAGGAGATACAGGAGTGAATGGGGGCAAACCGGAGTTCAAATTGATAGTGGCTAGAATATTTTAGAATTGATGAAAGACGCCAATCTCACATTCAAGGAGCCTGACAATCTACACAGTGCATCGCTGTGATATTACAGAATTCCAAGGACAAAGCGAAGCTATTGGAAATGTCCAGAGAAGAAAAGACAGATTGCCAACGTGCGAACAACGACTAGACAGATAGATGACCTCCCAACAGCAACAGTGGGAGACTGGAATGATAGCCTCAAAGGGCCGAGAAAAAAACAACTGTCCACCTAGAATCATACGCCAGAAAATGCTATCTTTCAAGAATCAGAGTGAAATAAAGATATCTTCAGAAAAACAAAAACTGAGGGAGTTGACTGCTAACAGACACTCACTAAAGAAATGTCTAAGGAGGTGCTTTAGGAGAAAGGAAGATGATTCCAGAGAGGAAGATCTGAAAAGCAAGACAGAAGAATGAGAAAAGGGGATAGAAAGCAAGTTAGTAAATCTAAGGACACCACGACTGTGTTAAGCAATAAAAACAGTGCCTCATTTGTAGCCAGATAACAGGTGGGGAGGGGAGCAGAGGAGGAGGTTTTAGAAAGTATGAGGTCCTATTTTTATCACTTTTTCAAAATAGCAGTAGAGGAAACTAATAAAAGTCCTTCAGCTACAAAAGCTATCCTGGCCCAACACTTCTTAAAAATGTGGTCAAACTCATCTCATCTGAAAATGAGAAATGATAAAGGAGAGGGAAAGTAAATTTCTTTGTGGCAAAGCTAGGTAGGTAACAGAAAGATCTGAAAGGGCAAGGCTTTCTCTCAGTTGTATCTAACGGAGTCTTGGCTGGGAGGTAGCCTAGGGTTATTTGGGGGACTCTGGACTGGGAGTCAGGAAAGCAGAGTCCCAGTTTCCTTCCCGTGTGACCTTAAGCAAGCTCATAAAATCTCCTTGAACCTCTGTTTTCCCATCTAACACAAGTGGGATGGCAGTATGTACCATACCTACCTCCCACTGGTGGTTATGCAGATGTGAACGTACAGTTCTATGTATGTGAATACTCTCCTGCTCTGTAGAAGCTTAAGTTGAAGGACCAAAGTAGAATAAGTAGAGCTGCTGCAAGGGGTGCAGACCTCATCCACATACGGAGCCCTTTCCCCCATTACACACACACACACACACACACACACACACACACACACACCAGCTGCATTTCCCTTTCACTCTCTTCCCTTATTTGCTTATGATATTTGCTTCTGCCTGCTGGTTCACAAGCACTGGTTCAGCATTTAGAATCCTAATTCTGCCTCTGAAACCAAATAATGGAACTCTTTTTTACCAACTTTCAGGAAAAAATTAGTAGATGGCATGTATTTCTCCTCTAATTTTTTTCTTAAAATGTCACACCCATTAATAGTCAACTATGTTAAAATATACGATGATGTGGCATCTGATTTAGTAGAAGATTTATTTTCAGTTTTGTTATTGATATTCCTTAGAACTTCATAAACAGCACTGCTGACACAATCTAGTTTGAGAACAAGCCACTTTCCTCTCCATTGATTGGTGCTTATTTAAATTATATTTTACCTGTATAAAAATATTTCATGGGAAAGGGTAAACATGCAGAATAAGCATGTTGTCCCTGTGCCCCAAAAGAAGGTCGTGGAAACAATTTGAATGCAAGTTGTGTTTTGACCTAAGTAAAACATCGAGCACACGCAAGGAACTCAGATACATACCTGGTCAAATCCAAGAAGATAAGATTTATGAGTCTGCTGAAGGTTATATTTTGAATTGCAGGCAAGAAGTTAAAGCCGAATTCCAAAAATTCTGTTGTATTTGGTAGAGTGTCAGGAATCTCTCTGAGACCTAAATTTTCACAGTTATATGTCTTGTTGGCTTCTTTCTGATGAGAGAAACAATGTAAATTAATATCAGACAGTATATGGTATATGGTTGACTATCTAGCAGAATTACATGTTTTATCCTTTGAGCAGCAGTCTTACTTCTAGGAATCTTCACCAAATATAATACTTGGAAAAACACAAAATGACTTATGCATAACATTATTCATTTTAGTATTTTTTTTACAATAGCAAAACATTGGCAATGATCAGATTATCCATCCACATAGGACCACTTGAACAAAATATGGTATATTCACTGAATGGAACCCTTTGTAGCTGAAAAAAGGATAAGCATGATCTCCATAAACTGATAATGGAGTGATATACAGGTTTATTGTAAGGTGAAAAAAGCAAGGTGCAGAACGTCTATTAGTATATATTGTATATGGTATACAGTATGCTACCTTTTGTGTAAGGAAGGTATGTGTGTATTTTCCTACATTTACAAGAAGAAACCATGGGGAAAAACCGCAAATTGGTTATATTTAAGGGAAAGGAAGGAACCAGATGGAGGAGCGGGGATGAAAACAAGGCTTCCCTGAGCGCAATTTTATAGTTTTGATTTTGGATGCATGGAAATGTTTTCTTTCACTTTGAAACAAACAAATCAATTCTAGATTAGCTTCGACAAAAGAATACGATCAGATATTACATTCTTTGTGATGTGATGCAGTATGAAGTACACAGCACCACCTGTGAAGTATTGCCAAAAAAATTTAACCTTAAATCCAATCAAGACTTTAGGCCTAACTTTCAGTCTATACGTGATTTGGGGGATTTCAGGTAAACAGCACCACAAGGTAGCAGTCAGCCAAAGGCAGAAGGTGGAGCATTCCATAGCATGACTGACTTCGTTTTATCAACACATGAATGATGTTTGGTGGAAGTGGAGAGCAAGGGGGTGAGACGAGAATAGGAGGCTGCTCTTATAAAAAGAGACAGATACAAAAGCTACTTCAGAGACATGACCAAAAGATAATAGAATAGCCCTTCTTTTCTAAATTTTTTATTGAAGTATACTTGACTTACAATGTCATGTTAGTTTCTGGTGTACATCAAAGTGATTCAGTTATACATATATGTATGTGTGTATATATATTATATATATATATTCTTTTCCATTATGTTTTATCACAGGGTATTGAATATAGTTCCCTGTGCTATACAGTAGGACCTTGTTGTTTATCTGTTTTATATAAAATAGTTTGCATCGGCTAATCTCAAACTCCCACTCTAATCCTCCCTCACCGCTACTCCCTTGGCAACCACAAGTCTATTCTCTATGTCTGTGAGTCTGTTTCTGTTCTGTAAATAAGTTCATTTGTGCTGTATTCTAGATTCCATGTATAAGTGAAATCAATGGTATTCGTCTTCTTCTTTAAGACCTGCTTAGTATGATAATCTCTAGGGTCCATCCATGTTACTGCAAATGGAATTATTTCATTCTTTTTATATATATACTACATCTTCTTTATCCATTCATCTGTTGATGGACATTCATGTTGCTTCCATGTCTTGGCTGTTGTAAATAGTGCTGCAATGAATATTGGAGTGCAGGTGTCTTTTCAAATTATAGTTTTGTCTGTACATATGCCCAGGAGTGGGATTTCTGGATCATATGACATAGAGTAGCCCTTCTTTAGACGCTGATTCAAATAAAGCATTTGGGAAAAGACATTTTATCAGGGAACTTTGAATGAGGACAGGATATTAGAGAATACTAAGAAATTGTGAATTTTGTTAATAATAATGACCTTGCCGTTATGTAGGAGAAATGTTCTTATTTTGAGTTGCATTTTGAAGGATTTAGAGGCAAAATGACATGGTGCTTGGGATTTGCTTTAAAATACTTTGGCAAGAAAGGAAGGAGTGGATAGCAGAAATCAGTAGGCAAAACGTTGATGGTTGTTGCATGTGGAGTGATGCACGCAAGGTTCCCTGTAACTAAGTGCTTTTGTACATATTTAGAAATTTTCTTAATACAACCTCTTTTAAAAAGAACTAGCAGCATGGCACAGATCTTAGGTCATAGGTCTTGTAATCTTGAAGAATGACTGAGTTTTAAATCTCTGGAACTGTGGGCTGCTGATACCAGACCTAACACTTGGGCACAGCCCTGCACATAAATTCACAGGACTTCCTCATTCTGGGTCCCCAGGAGAGTCAAGTGTTCTGACGTCTGTTGTTTACGGCTTGCTAGAAGTGCAAACTCAAGTTATAGATCTTGGACTAACTAGGTAAAAATGGGAAGGGGTTAGTAAGAAGCCTATAGAATTGTGGACTCGTAATTTATCTGGATGACGCCTTAGGGTAAAGGATCGTGGGGCAGGTATGAAGGTCTGTTGGGGTATATTTTGCATGGGGAGGCTCCAGGGAAGGAAAGAAATGATCTCCAAGAAAAGTACACTTGGGGATACAAAGAAGAAAGACATCCCAGAACCATAGGCCATCTCTCAGCTCATCTCAGGCTCCATGTGATTTCATCCAACCTTTCAGGCCCTGCTTTCTCTGTGCCACACAGGGGTCTCACTAGATGCCCCATTGAGACTGCCCTGGACTGGGAAAGACCTGCCCCATGAGGGTCTAAATCAGCAGCTGCCCTCATCCTGAGGTGCAAACAGGTCTGCTTAGTTAGAAACAGAAGATGGCACACATCCGCCTTTGCTCTGAGGTGTGACATTTTAGAGGTGTTGCTAATTTAACTGCTTTTTCCTTTATTCACTCCAACTTCTGATTAGTTGGGCACTTTTTTGTAGGTACAGTGAGCATGCTCATTTACAGGAAATCACTGGTTTTCTTCTATATTGTGACAATATTAAGAAAGCCACTGATTTCTTGTAATCCATAATTGTTTCATGCACCCAAAGCCCTTCAGGCACTGCCACAAATCTACATAATGCCCTTGAAATGCACACTTTGCCTTTAAAACATATTTGATTGACTGGTGGGGGAAAACACATGCTGCTAGACCCCTCTTTGGTGCCCCCTGAACATGGAAGACCTAGAGAGAAGATGTCTGTGCAGCTGCTAAGGTCTGGATTAGCTTTGAGGAGACGTTTTTCTTTTCTAGTCTCCACTGGCATAGCTGATGTCATATATACGTGGAGAAAGGGGGCCTTTTCTCAATTCATCTCACTCTATTCTGGTCCTTTAGCAAAAGGCTCGACGTTGGCAATTCCCTCCTTTTCCAGAATATAATGTGCCCGTGACAACTAAATTGTATGCTTTACTAAGCACTTAACTGCATTAATGTGATCCCCAAAGTTGGAATGGAGTACTAGCTCTCCTGAGCCAGTGGCCTGAGGGAGCGCCTAGCAAATGGTAAGGAATAGCTCAGTTTCAACCCAGTGAAAACCCAAGAACCAGTGCATGACACTTCCCGGGAGTACTGAGAAGCCCACCACCACGAGCCTGGGTCGTAACACTCAATAATCTCTAGTTACATAAACTGCAATGAAGTATCTGCCCTTGATTCCTAGAGAAAGACGCAAATGACAAGAACTGCAGCTCATAAGAAAATTTGAAAACCAAACACATTTCAGAGACTCTTCTGGGCTCTTGTGCCACGGCTTTCACAGCCACACTCCCGTACAATCACTGCATCTCATTTCCGAGTCTCTTTTGTCTCCTGTAATCTGAAATGATTCTTCAGCCTTTCCTGGTCTCTCCTGGCATTGATAAATTTTTTTTAAGAATCCAAGCTCATAGTTTGCAGAATGTTACTCCTTTGGGGTTTGTATGTTTCCTCATGATTTGATTCAGGTTATACATTGATCATAGAACTACATCAGTGAGATTGTTATCTTATTCACTGTCAGTTTTCACAGCAAAACTTTCTAGGGGTGAGTTCTGATAGCATAGCACAGGATTCCCGGGCAGCAGAATGATAATACAACGGAGCAGGAAAGGACAGGGTGTAAAAGAGGATTGCTGGGTCCTGACTGTGTGGCCACTGCCATTTTGCCCAGGGCTGGGCCAGCTGTGAGGACCACGGGTTCAGTTGCTTTTCTAGGCAGACACCCACCACCGCTTTTGCAGCTCCTGTGGTTTCTCTGAGCCCCACATGACCACTTCTTATAGACCCAGACTTTATCGCTAGATCTCAGTCTAGGGTCAGTTTCCAAAGTCACTTTCTCATTCTTCTGCTTTGGCCATTCCATCGCAGACAGGACCCTTCTGGATGTGAACTTAGGCAGCAAGCAGGGCTGAGACAAAGCCAGGTGGTATTCAGGACAACTGCCCCATGCCCGTCCCTAATCCATATCGTGGGCATTTGCACTGGGACCTGTGCCGGTCACTTCATCTCCAGCTCCGCCTCAGAACTGCGCCTTTACACAGAGCAGGACTCCCAAGTGCTACATCTTTGTCTGCAATCCCTTTCCCCTCCAGGTATTCATTTGCATTTTTTCAATCAGGATCTTATTTTGCTTCTTTCTGCTGCATCTCTAACCCCCTGCCATTCCACAATATTTTCTCTCCTCACAAGTGCTGAGATCATTTTCTGATTTCAAATTCTCTGAGTTTCACGCAAGTGCTAATCCCACTTGTTGGGATGTCTCCTCTGCACTTGGTACCCACAGCAGCCAGCTCCGCCAGGCACGAGGAGTCTGGGACACTGAACCCCAGCCCTCCCTCGGTGATCACTCCTCTATCCAGAGATAGCAATTTGACTGAGCCAAATCACAGAGTAATAATGACTCTCTGAAAATAAAACAAAACACTCCCAAGAGGTCACAGCCCTAAAACTTGGTTGTCAGTCTAACTCCTCCAGGCAAGGGGCACTCCAATTATAAGTGGTTCTTTTTCTGTGTGTCTTGAGGCAGACTGCCCAGGTTCAAATTCCAGCTCTCAACTACCAAGCTGTGTTCTCTGAGCCTCCTTTTTTGCCCAGCTGTAGATCAAGGACAATAACCCCTGTTGGCAGACCAACTCTGAGGATTAATGAGGTAATGATGCACATCACTCTCACAAGAAAAGTTAGCATTTCCCTGGATCATCAAAACATCATTGTCATCGTCTAGAGCTATTGGGAAGCCCTTGTATCCATGAACTTGGAGCTCTCTTAAAATAGAGCTCTACTTAAACACTCTCCCCATACCTAGACCCAAAAGACTGTCTCCTACCGTGGTTTTAAGGGGGCAGAATAGTCAAGATGAGCCCATTTGAAATGAGGAGGCATGCCTGCACTCCCAAGCAATTATTCAAGAGCACATCTAAAATGTTACCTGAGTCCAAATCACAGAGCACTGAATTCCAGCTACTCTTTGCATATTGGCCAGCCTCCAAAAACCTGGTCGTAGATCTAACTTTGTTACTTAGGATACACATACCTACATGAACACACACAGAGCATTTAATCATGGAAGGTTCTATGTGGAGTATTTACGAGTGTTTGTTATAATATTTTTAGAATATTTTAGAATTTGTCAAGGTTTGACGTTTTTTTCAAACAAAAAGTTTTATTAAAAAATTCATCCTGACTCTTACCTCACATCATAGGCAAAAAGCAATTCCAGATGGACTGTAAATGTACATGTGAAACTTAGAAATAAATACCATATGATAAAACTTCCAGAAGAAAACATAGGATAATATCTCCATGGCCTTGCGTTGGCAAAAACTTCATTTTATTTTTAAGTTATTTATCTATCTATCTGTCAGCTGTCTATCTATCTATTTATTTAGGCTGCGCTGAGTCTCCGCCGCTGTGTGTGGGCCTCTCACTGCTGTGGTCTCTCCCGTTGAGGAGCATGGGCTCCAGGTGGGTGGGCCCCATCAGTTCCGCGCGTGGGCTCAGTAGTTGTGGCTCGCGGGCTCTAGAGCACAGGCTCAGTAGTTGTGGCTCGCGGGCCCAGCCGCTCCCCAACAAGTGGGACCCTCCCGGACCAGGGATCGAACCCGCATCCCCTGCATTGGCAGGTGGACCCCCAACCACTGCGCCACCAGGGAAGTCCCGGCAAAAATTTCTTAAACAGAACAGATATGCACTGAAAATAAACAAAGGAACAATGATAAATCAAGCAATATTACAATAAAAGGTTTCTGTTCATCAAAAAATGTCAAGAGAGTGAAAAGGCAAGCCACAGAGTGGGAGAATATATTTGTAATGTGATAAAGAACCTGTATCCAGAATACATGAAGAACCACTACAAAAACAAAAAACAAAATACAGACAACGTAAGAGAAAATGGGCCAAAGACTTGAAATAGGCACTTACACACACACACACAAACACACACAAGGATACATAAATATACTCAATTTAATTATTTATCAGGAAAATTAAAAATCCCAGTAAAATACCACTATCCATCAGAAGAGCTAATGTTCTTAAACAAACAATAGCAAATGTCAGTGAGGCTGTAGGGCAATCAGAACTCATATCCATTGCTGGTGAGAATAAATGGGTACCAACCCATTGAAAAACTGTTTGGCAATATTTACTGAAGTTAAACATATGTGTACCCTATGACCAAATACATCTACTCCCTATTATACACCTAATAAATATTTGTTTACTAAAGACCTAGGTAAGAATATCCAAAGCAGCAACATTCATAATAGGCAAAAAATTGAAAACAATGCAAATGTCCACTAACAGTAGAATGTAAAAATAGATAGTTTCGCTAATAAAACAGAATACCATTCAGTGATTAATGGAGCACATGATGGCTGCACACAACATCATATATAAATATCACGTGTTTGATACTGAGTGGAAGCAGCCAGACACAGAAGGGTACACACTGTATGGTCTCATGCACACAAAATTCAAAAAGAGGCCAAGTCAATTTTTGGTGATATAAGTGAGAGTACTGGATGGTCTTGGGGCTAGTGACCGGGAGGAGACATGAGAGGGCTTCTGAGGTGCTGAGAAATTTCTGTTTCTTGATCTGTGTGCTGCTCACACAGATGTGTTCACTTGGTGAGAACTCATTGAGCTCTACACTTAGGACTGGTGAGCTTTTCTGTATGTATATTTTACTTCAATAAAAAATTTACTGAACTCAAAACAAAACCAAACCCTTATTTTCAGGATAGGGCCTGATAAATTCATGGTGGTCACATGAACATATATACAGTATGTGTTAATTTTGCTGAAACTGAAGAGGAAGAATGAATGAGGAAAGGAAAACAAGAGGAAGGAGTGGGCAAGCTGGAGTGAATTTCACCTGAAAAAGGGCCAAACCGTTAAATCAAAAGCTTCCTCTCCTACCACTTCTACTTTATCTCACCTTTCTGAAGCAGGACTCTTTGGGGAAGTGGCCATGTGCTGGGAGCTTGGACAAACGCTCCTCCATGCTAGGGAGCAGGTTTGGAGGTCTGCTCTTTGCACTGGGACCCTGTTGACATCTTATGTCCCAACTGGGATTATTTGGGGGAAATTGTTTGCAGACAATTGCAACAATTGCAGGAAATTGTTGCAACCCTCACTTCTTCCTACTATGAACCTTTGAGATCATCTCCCCGGCTGAGCTTTTTGGTTCCTTTTTCACTGTAAAGAAAAACTCCTGCACACCTCGTTGCCCTTTTAAGGCTCGGATAGGACTGCACGCCGAATCTCAACATTTCCAGGTGGTTTAATCTGGACAAAGACAAATAGTTTGGACTCACCTCGGTGCACATTGGATCTGAGGAGGTGACGACTTTACAGCTGGCAGAAATCAGCACCGCCAACAGGAAGCAGCCGACGCGGGGAGCCATCACAGGACCGAGGCAACCCAGCTTGGTAGGGTTAGCTAATGCCTGGAGCTGTGAAATCGAATCAAGCTATGATGGCCTCGATAATCTGGCAGCCAGAGAGTGCTCAGAAGGGTAATCTGAGAACAAGAACTGCTGTTGACGGCTCAGCGTTTGGTGGCTTTTTGCTGCAAAAAAGGGGAAGTCCTTTCTGCATAGTACCCATTCTTGCCAAAAATAGCTGAGCACCCAGCCTCAGAATGGCCCAGTGCATTTCCTGGCCAACATGAATCAGTTGCACAGTTCCTTTTCGCTGGTCACATGGACTCTCAGGGTCATGGTTCCTAGTGACCCTAGGCGAGCTTCAACGGTTTGGCCAGCTCCAACAGCTTCTGGTCCCTTTCCATCGGAGAGGTTGTGGGAGCAGAAGTCTGTCCTCACGGAGGAGGCCACCTTGTTAGCTGGCCTAGGTGAGTGACCAGGAGAGGTGCTGGGGCACACTGGAAGGGCAGAGCACTCTGTGGGGGGCAGAGGGAAAGTACCCTGCAGTGGCACCTGCTGGAGCTGGGAACTAGGGCAAGAGGGAGCAGGGTCATCCCAGAAAGGGAGTGGAGCTGCTGCCTTGGCCACCTTCACAGTACCCACTTCTGGTCTTGGTACAGGAGGAGGACAAATCCATCCCTTGACCCCGTGATTCAGGCCTGCTAAAGCGGCTGGAGTGGAATCCCCTCTTGTTCCCTCCCAAGGTGACCCAGGGAAGTAGAGGCCACTGCCATATACAGAGCAGTCTGACTAAGAGAGAGAAGAGTTAAGGGTGCCAGCCTTGGCTCTATTTTTTCTTAGAAATACCTTCAAAACAGGATTGCAACTACCCTCATTATGATGCAAGATATGGTAGTGACTAAAGAAAGTTAAAGTTCATGTATTCCTCACTGGGCTGAATTTGGCTACCTCAGACATTGTCTGTTCTCCAGTCCTTTGACATATAGGAGATATTTGGTATTACTGTCCTCCCATTCCATTTCCAAGAGCCAATTCTTAGCATCAGAGTTCACAATACCTTGAGAAAATAATACTACTACCACTACTGTGTTACAACTACTAATATGATAATTATAGTAGCTACCATTTATTGAGCACATATTATGTGTCTAAGTAGGTTTTCTTTTGTTTTATAGATATCTCCTTATCATATACTCTATCAAAGAGGTGCTATTATTTCCCCCATTTTATAGATGTAGAAACTGATGCTTAGAGGAATAAATGACCTCTCCAAGACCACACAAGTAGAAGGTGGTAGATTAGGGCTTCAGATCCAGACAGTCTCACTGCAGAGACTGTGCTATTACTCCTGATAGTTTAAGAAAGGATTTTGCCTCCTGAAAAAGCTGAAGAGTGTACGGTGTGAAGAAAGTTCTTCATCTGGAGATTTCAAAGCAGATGCGAAAAAGCAGGGGGTGGTTAGAGAAACTATGTAGTTGGCACTGTGCTAGGGCTACTACAAATAATTAGACTTTTCTGGTCACCCTTAAAACGCCATCCTCGTCAACAAAACACCTTCAGATGCTTTTGGCGAAACGCCGTCCAAGCAAACCCAGACTGATGGCAACCACCTTGCTTTGAAAAAGACACGCATCACAGTGTCACGGAGGAGTTCTTGGACTGAAAAGAGATCTACTTTGAAGCCTCAGACCCATCATTTACCAACAGAGCAAACCTGGGCAAGTCATTTGACTTTTCTGAGTCTATTTCCCATCTGAATAATAAAACAAGAATTCCAATTCCTGTTTTGCCAAAATCGCAGAGTAATTATGAGGATCCAATGGGATCATTTACATGAAAATACTTTCTTAACCTCAAAGTCCTACATAAATGTGAAGAATGTGAGGCAAAGACTCCTCTGAGTAACCAATTCCAACGTCATGTAAATATCACTCTCAGGAAATTGTCTCCTGCCCCAGAGACATTCAAAAGGCCTATTACTTTCCCTCTTAAACACAGGTTTGATGGCTCAGTTAAGGCCGTAAGATTTTGTCATTTTTCTGAGGATACACTATCTGCATATGATTTGCATATATTTGCATAATGGATTCAAAAGACTCACTGCAAGTGCATAAGACTAAAAGAAAATAAATGAATATGAGTGACCTTCTGCCACAGCATTCAAATCAAATATTCAGGACATAATACCCTGAAATATGAAATAGATTAAAATTTAAACTATTGCAAACAGATGGGAAGATAAGTTGTTGAGTTTGGAGGCAAGAATGAAACCCTTATGTGATTCCAGGTTGTAAAGAATCACATACTCTTAAAGGTCACCCCATCCAAATGATTTTCATGCCTGAATTTTCTCCTCCACACCTCTTACCCCACCCATTTCCATGGACAAAACATACACACTACATTATCTTCCGGTCTTTCCTGAACTGCCTCAGGTGACAGAAAGCTTACTATCTCCCAATGAATTATTTTGGCAAATTTTGACCGTTTAAAAGGTTTTATATTATGGTGAACTGCTAAAGTCTTTCTCTAACTTCCCCACAATTGTCCTTGTTTCCTCAGGCTAGCAGGACAAGTTCAAGACCTTTTACTACTTGACAGTCCTTAAGGTATTTGAAAATGGTTATTATGTACCTGAACTATCCCCTTTCTAGGTTAAAAATCTCTAGTTCCTTAAGCTGTGTCACAAGTTCATGCATTATAGTCCCAAACAGTCTCTTTATCTGAATATTTTCCAAATCTCCCAAGAAAGGCACTGACTGAGTTGAATTCTGTTCCTAGCTTTGCCATTGACTAGTTGTGTGTGGCTGCGAAATTCCCTCATCTGCAAAATGATGGAGTTGAACTATTTATAAGGCACTTCATCTAAAAATCCCATTATCGGGGCTTCCCTGGTGGCGCAGTGGTTGAGAGTCCGCCTGCTGATGCAGGGGACACAGGTTCGTGCCCCGGTCCGGGAAGATCCCACATGCCGCGGAGCGGCTGGGCCCGTGAGCCATGGCCGCTGAGCCTGCGCGTCCGGAGCCTGTGCTCTGCAACAGGAGAGGCCACAACAGTGAGAGGCCCGTGTACCGCCAAAAAAATTAAAAAAAATTAAAAATCCCATTATTCTATTTCAAAACAATGATTTCCATTTTACTTATCTAACAGTCATTGGCTTGAGCCAATAAAATAGAGTTACATTGGCTCTTTGTTGACAATCGCTCTTTCTTTACTAATGGAGGTGGTCTTACCCCTTCCACTGATATAAAAAATAGAGAGGTTTGGCTGGAGCTATGGGCATCATATCATGACTGCTGCAATCTTAATTCATTCACAGTGCCATTTAGGGATGGACTGCTGTTACCTGTTACAAGGACTAGGTCTTGCAGAGATACAGAGAGGGAAAGGAGAAGATGAGAAAAGGCACCGGTAACTCATTTATTTCTACAGACTGGTACCCATGTCAGTGGGGAAACAACAGATCTGTGGACCCCAGAAGTTTTCATAAAGTTCAAGTACCCTTATATTACATATTTACATACAAACCCCAAACCATTCTTTGTTGTTGCTGTATTCTGTCTTGTTTTGCACCAGGTTTCCATGCAGTTCATCCCTAGTGTCAGCTGTCACCCATGGGTGACTCCATAGAACCCCCAATTTCATGTCTGGGAGACCTGTGAACTCACTTTCCTGTGTTTCAAGGCGATTATAGCCTGGGGAGCGATGTGAGGTCCTTGGATACCTTGTCTGGCTCTTTATGCCTTTTCTTAGCAATGACCCAACGGCTAGTTTGTTTTCTTCCAAGGATGTGCAAACCAAAATATGCTTTTGTGATCCAACTTTAGCAAAGAACTAGATGTTTAATATCTGTTGTAGCTTATGGGCACCAGTTGGTATTAAACTGTCCTTTTTTTTTTTCTTCTTGTACATTTAGTTTTTGTTCTGCTTTTTGGGTCATGCCTGCTTTCCCCACTGACTCCAGACGATTAAATCTACTTGCATCTAAAATGCTACTTTAACTTGAATATTCAAATGCATTTTACGGTCAGTTTTACTCTTTATCGTTATATTTCTCCATATTTGTTTATTTATTTTACCAAATTATTATGACACAAGGTTCAGAGCCATAAAGGCCAGAAGTTGTCCCCACTTCTATCTGAGGGTGTGCTACCTTGTGGGCACACGTAAACAGAGCCCTCAAGCCTGCTTGCCGTGCTGTGTAACTGCTGCCTTGCAGCTGATGGCTCTTGTGAGGTCCCCAGGCTAGACAGAGCAAGCGATGCTAACGGGCCTCTGCCACCTGGAGAGGGGACATGGTTCTTCTCATGTCATGCTTGAGTTCAAACTGAGTTGTGTTGACGGCTTCAAGATGCCAGCCTTTATCCTGCTGCTCCAGAACCGGCTCTTTCTCTGCCCTGTAATTGATGGCACTGCTGCCACCACCACCATCAAAGCAGATAGAGTGTCTTCCCATGGCATCACCAGCTCCTCTCCATCACAAAATACTACGGCCCTTTTCACATCTCAGAGTCCAAGCCTTCTTGGCTTTGTACCCAGGGAAACGGGGGGGTTCTTCCTTGCATTTCCTGCCCCAGGATTTACCCTCTTCCCGAGATGATCGATACTGGAAATATCCATTCCCTGGGGCCCATGTTATAACAATTTAAAATCTCTCTGATTTGGGACATTTCCCCAAAGCTAGGTTTCACTATTCCGTGGTCATCCAGTTACACATAAATGGTTCTGGAAATATGCATAACATAATAGAATATTTGGGGCTTCCCCGGTGGCACAGTGGTTAAGAATCTGCCTGCCAATGCAGGAGACACTGGTTTGAGCCCTGGTCTGGGAAGATCCCACATGCCGTGGAGCAACGAAGCCCGCGCACCACAACTACTGAGCCTGCGCTCTAGAGCTCGTGAGCCACAACTGCTGAGCCCGAGTGCCACAACTACTGAAGCCCGTGCGCCTAGAGCCCGTGCTCCACAACAAGAGAAGCCACCGCAATGAGAAGCCCGTGCACCGCAACGAAGAGTAGCCCCCGCTCGCCTCAACTAGAGAAAGCCTGTGCACAGCAACGAAGACCCAACATAGCCAAAAATAAATTTATTTTAAAAAATGGAATATTTGTCCAGCTTTAACTTCCCTTTTTTTTTTTTTTTTTTGTGGTACGTGGGCCTCTCACTGCTGTGGCCTCTCCCGTTGCAGAGCACAGGCTCCAGACATGCAGGCTCAGCGGCCATGGCTCACGGGCCCAGCCGCTCCGGGACATGTGGGGTCTTTCCGGACCGGGTCACGAACCCGTGTCCCCTGCATCAGCAGGCGGACTCTCAACCACTGCGCCACCAGGGAAGCCCCAGCTTTAGCTTCTAATTAACCATATGGTAAGTGCCATCTACTAACTTCTCTTTCACCTGGTGTATTTTATAAATGCAGAAATTTTAAAAGCATTCTTAGGGCTTTTCTCTCAAGCTTTAAGTTAATGATATTAACAGGCAGTGAGATATGGGGGCACAGGACTGGGAATTGGGATTCTCAGGTAAACTCTCCACTCTGAAATAAAGGGGTCCTAATAGTGGTCCATTAACATCAAAAATTTTAAAGCTAAAAATAAGCTTTAAAATAACCTAATCCAACCCTGCCATCTTTTTTCCTTTAAGAATGTAAACGATTAACGTGAGTCTAACATCCTAAGAGCTGAGATTATTCACATTATTATTAAGCCATTGACTTTTAGGCCTTCTGAAACATTTTCCACATCCTGTCTCTTGTCAGGCTTCCTCCTGTGAGCATAGTATTAGATTAAGTTCCCACAGCCCTTTAGAGTGAAGCATAGGAGGAAAGGAGTTTCTAAAGTAGCAGAGGTAGGCAGCAATTTCTGTAAATATCACCATGGCCTCCTTTCTTCATCCTGGTGATGCTCCGCGTGTCCCATTGGCATGACCAGAAGTGTTTGTTGAGGGTGGGATGGTGGTGGTCAGAGGGGAGCATGTTCATTCCTCTGCTCCATTTGCAACATTGACTTCCTTGTATGAGTAGGATCTGTAGCAGATAGGAGTTCAACAGCCTTTATGGGTTTCTATCTTCAGACACAGCTACCGATGTGACCTTGGACAAGTCATTACCCTCTTAGAGTCTCAACTTCAGTAAAAGAGAAATACCGTCTGCCTTGCTTACCTCTCAAGAGTGCTTGTGAAAGAAAGGTAACCCATAAAGGACTATAAAGAATTATTTATTATTTCTGGTATAAAGCATGTGCAAGTGACCAGGCTGGTCCCTTGCCCTCATGCAGGTTTGTGTTTTTAAGGAGCACCTCTTCAGAAGGCAAAGTAAAGCCAGGAACAAAAATTAACAAGACTTCAGTCATCCCAAGTGTCTGTGGGGTATTGATTCCAGGACCCCAATGGATACCAACATCCACAGATGCTCAAGTCTCACATAAAATGGCATAGTGTTCGCAAAGAATCTACACACATCCTCCCCTATACTTTAAATCATCTCTAAATTACTTATAATACCTAATACAATACTGTGTAAATAACTGCTAGTTTGTGACAAATTCAAGTTTTGGTTTTTGGAACTTTCTAGAATTTTTTCCTCAAATATTTTCTATCCATGGTTGGTTGAATCTGTCGATGCAGAACCTGTGGATACAGAGGGCCAAATGTACTAATAAAATGTATGCAGGGAACCCTTACCATGTGCCTGGTTCTCTTATAAGCACTTGATGTGCATGACCTCATAAATCTTCAGAACAGCTTGTTGAAGTGATTCCTTTTGTTATCCCAGATTTATAGGTGAGTAAACTGAGGCCAGAGTGGCTTAGGAATATGCACGAGGTCACAGGTCAGAAAGTGGAGGAGCCAGGACTCCTAACTGGATCTCTGATCCAGCCACGATCTTGCCCCTCAGCACTGCCTCTCCAGAAATTCCCTTGCTTGTAGCAGAAAGAATCCCAAAGTCCCAGACATGTGGCAGGAAATTTGCCTGGCTCTATGTCCCAGGCACTCAGGTTCTCAATTGGGCCCTCTCAGTCTGCCATCTTCAGATGACTCTTCCTGGCACTATTTGACAACCACATTTTCATAGAATGGAGAGGGTATTTGGAAGAGATGTCAGCCTTAGAAATTTAATCAGCTGAGCCGAAAGCAATCAAGATGCCATCTGGACAGACTCTGACTTCCTGCCCAGAAGATAAAGACATCTGGACTTAGTAAATGCCAAGGACATGCTGACTTGGTCCCCAGGCCCCTGGTCCACTCCTCATTTCAGGCAGATGTGTTTTCTTAATTGTGCAGAATCCATGGCTATGAGCTGCTGCTGGGGCCACTGAGTGCTTCCCTGCTCGGAACCGGTGACCACTGTGAGCCGTGGTGTCATTCCAGTACTGAGGAGATGGATTGACTGCAAAGGCCCCGGTAAATATCCCCTTTAATGATGGAGCAGGAGGTGGCTGTCCGAGGCCCAATTTATCGTTGTAATTAGAGCCCATCACGATTGCTGATTGTTAAGTAGGGATGAGAGGAAATATTTGTGCATACGAAGAAGATAATTAAGGTGGTTCACTGGGTTTGCATGCCCAATCTGCGCTTAGTGTTGCTGCTTCCTCCTGTGACGGAGGGTGTCTCAAGTCACAGGAGTTCTTGAACCATCCCTGGGTGGAGGACGAAGGGGTTTGGGGAAGAGCTGAGGAATTAGAAGAAAAAGGTTAAGATTCTGCACACAGGGCCTTTATAATGTGGCAACATCAGAACACGTTTTATAAACACATTTCTAGAGATGGCTTGAATTTCACACACCAGCTTCTGTCTGTTTTAAAGCAGAGAAGGTCCCTCCAATAAGCCACAGAATTTTGCACAGCTGGAACCAAACTCTTCTCCCTCTACCTCCCCCTGACAGAGGTGCTATTTGCCCCAGGTAAACTCCTGAAGTCCCAATGCCCGTAAATGGCAGTAATAAAACCTACTCCTAATACTTCTCTTTTAGCTCCTGCGTAGTTGGAACATATTGAAGGTTTGGGGGTTTGGAGGGAAGATTTGCTAGTCTGGAGCAATTGACATTTGAGAGTTTTTAATTTAATAATCATGAAAAAATTGTGTCTATAAGTGTTTACCAAGTTACTATTGTTTCTGACTTAAAAACCAAACCAAACCAACCCCAGTGGCAGGAATATATCTTCAGATGGAGATAGCTGGAGAGCTGGTCCATACCTTATAACCTCCCTGGCCTCTGTGCTCAGGAAAAGGCCTCTTCTTTCTTTTCCTTGGCTTTGTTATAGGCTGTGTTTCTTTCCTTGTCTATCTCCCATTTCACTTCTATTGCATTTCCTTTCTGAAAATCTTTTTCTTGTCAGGGCTCACTGTTTTGTTAGCATTTGGTTCTTGCTTCAATTGTGTCTCTCTATAACATTTCTTCCTTCTGATTTTCATATTTTATTTTTGAACCTCACCTTTAGCAATGGCTGTTCATCATCCTACCCACCGCCCTTTGTCCCTTACTTGTCAAAACTTGTTTTCTGTAGGATCATCGTGTTTCTTGGTCTCTGGAGGGCCCAGGCAGCATGCATTTGTTCTTTCCTCTTAGAACTTTGTTTTGTGGGTGCCAGTTATTCCAAGTCCTTGTGGGGTTGCCCAGGTGCCTATCGGGTCAGCAGCCGGGATGGTTGGAGATCTTAGCTCTGAGCTACCTTCACTTCTGGGACTGGGACCCAGTGGTCAGTTGAGCCTGGTCGATGGGATGTGCCTGGTTGAAGGTAAGTCATGGAGTGGGAAGTCCTAAACACCTGGGGTGTGTCATAGCCCACAGCCCTGACATTGACCAACCCAGTAGGCAGTTCACCTCTGAGATGGTACCAATCCAGTTTTGGCCTTTTTTTTTTTTTCATATGAGATGCAAATATGTGGAGTCTTTGGGGGGAAGACAACAGGAAGCCAAGCACTGGGGCATCTTGGGATTTTCAACAAGAGAGAGAAAAATCCATTGTATTGTGAATAAACATATATTGTGATAAGACTCTCCATAAATTAACATCAAGTTAAAAGAAAAAGTCTTTACATGGAGAGACAGTGGCAATCAGCAGTGGCTAAGTATGGGAAAATTATAAGATTGTAGCTTCAATTCTAGCATAGTCTTCCTCTTTGGAACACAGTCTCTTCCTGTTGTAGTCTGTTATTAATAAACAAACAAAAAAAAAAGAAGAAAGAAGAAATTCTAAAACTTTCTACTTTCTAAATAGAGTTGAATTTGCTTTAAACAAATCAAGCATAAAAATTTAAGGGGCTTCCCTGGTGGCGCAGTGGTTGGGAGTCCGCCTGCCAGTGCGGGGGACACGGATTCAAGTCCTGGTCCGGGGGAATCCCACATGCCGCGGAGCGGCTGGGCCCGTGCGCCACAACTGCTGGGCCTGCGCTCTGGAGCCCGCGGGCTGCAGCTGCTGAAGCCTGCACCCCTGGAGCCCATGCTCCGCAGCGGGAGAGGCCACTGCAATGGGAGGCCCGCGCACTGTGGCGAAGAGCGGCCTCCGCTCGCCGCAACTTGGGGGGAGCCTGCGCGCAGCAACGAAGACCCAACGCAGCCAAAAATAAAATAAATAAATTTATAAAAAAAATTTTAATCGCAGGATTGATAAAATACAAGCATTTATTTTATCAAAGAACTCAGTTTGTGACTACACTGTATCGTAGAATTCCTGTAACCAAATCTCGTGCAGTTTTTATGACCAGATTTTTCAAAATTTAACTACATGTCTATCTGCTGTGAAAAATGAGGCTGACTTGTAGCTTTTAAACACACGCACAGTCACTATTCAAGAGCCAATTAGAAACTAAACAAATGACAAAAAACTTTGCTTTGTATGAGTTGATAAGGTCATAACCAAGGTTGAAATTGAGCTATCCCAAGCTGTGTTTGTTTGTTGTTTGTTTTTTCAGGAAAAAAAAAATGTATAGCCTTGGTGGGGCAATGCAGTTTTGGAGTATCTGGAGAGGCTGCCGGCTGTGATGCCAGAGTTTTGTGCTCACATGGGGAATGAGAGAACCACCACCACAATCAAGACCTAGGACAGGTTGTAAAGCACCTGCTGGCACTGGGGTCTCAGGCTTTGTTTTTTCTGTAGGGAAGGGAGTGGGAAGCTGGATACCTGGAGGGTTAGATGCTTCCCTGGCAGGAGGTGGCCCATTTCCAGTCTAGAATTCTACCAGGAGAAGAACCTGACCATGGTTCACCATTCCAGAATAGATGTACCTTTTGTTGTGTTGTCACTTTTTTCTTTATACTTTCATCTGAAAAATTGGGATTCGAAGTTGTTTATGTTTTTAAATTACAACTTAGAGTGCCAACTATTTACCATCTTCATAAGGAATTTAGAAAAAAGTTCTTTTTTTTTTTCATTGAGAAAATAATAATATTTAGTACATAGTACTTACTGTTTATTGTCAGGTACTGTTCTAAGTAAGTTAGAGATTTTAACTCACTTAATCTTTATGACTACACTCTGTCATTTCTGGGTAAAGAAACACAAGGAAGCTAAGTAAATTGCTCAAGGTCATTTGGCTCTGTGGCTGAGGTAGGGCTTGAACCTAGGGAGCCTGGCACCAGATAAAACAGGAGAAAGACGGTGACAGGGAAATCTGAAGAAGGGAAAAAACCCATCAGAGCCACTTGTTTCCCTCAGTGTTTTGAAGAAAACTTTGCAGCCTGTCCTCCTCCCCACTGCAAACCCCACTCTGCAACTGCTTCTTAGGACCGGGTGTGTACTGAGGCCCGTGTCCCTAAGGCAGAGAGGGGTCCAGCTTTAGAAGCGAGGGATTGCATATGGAGGGAGCTCTGGGTGAAATTCGAGAAACTCTACCCAATCATCCTATGTCCCTAGGACTTGGCTCCACTTTCCCTTCGGGATGGAAACAAAAAATGTTTCCAGCGAGTATCTGGCTAGTAGTGACTGCTACTGGCAGCTCTTTTGCAAATGTTAACCCTGCCACCTAGTGACCACTTTCTGAATGTCACCTGGAAGATTACCACGTAGAGCAGTGGTCCCCATCCTTTTTGGGACCAGGGACCAGTTTCGTGGAAGACAACTTTTCCATGGACGGGGGCGGGGGAATGGTGGGGGAGGAGGGATGGTTCAGGAGGTAATGCGAGCCATGGGGAGCGGCAGATGAAGCTTCCCTCGCTCGTCCACCGCTCACCTCCTGCTGTGCGGCCCCGTTCCTAACAGGCTGAGGGCCGGTAGTGGTCCTCGTCCCCGGGGGTTGGGGACCCCTGATGTAGAACATCCCATGTTGACCTCAGCATTGCCACCACCCTGCCTGACAGCTGAGGCTTTCTCCTGCTTAGAGACCCCATGTGGCACTGACCAGCTGACATGTCATTACAGTTTTAGGGTTGCTTTAGTCATACCTGCAGAATAAGAGCTGAGCTGTCATTTCCTCCTCTGTTTCCTCAGGATGATAAGGTGCTTGGAGTACAATGAATATGTCTCAAGAGCATGTGCCAAGTACTGTTATGGGAGGAGGTGACTTCTGTCCCTACAAAGGTCTAAGTTCCCACTATCCCTTGTGCTTGATTCTATTACAGCTCTTGAATGTTCTGTTTCCTTGTATGTCCCTCTCCTCCATTGAATTGTGAAAGCTGTGAGGTTGGGGACAATGTCTTGCTTATGTTTTATCCCCACAGCCTGGTTTGGTGTCTGTCTGATGAATGCCAGTTGAATGAATGGATGGAAGGTATAGCTATAAATTCACAGCCCTTTCCACACTCTTCCCACATTTTTCCAGTTGAGGCATCTTCCCCTTTCCACTCTCAGTATGAACAATGTCGTTTTTTCTTCAGCTCTCAGTCTTCTCCTTATTCATTTATACACTCAGCACATGCTTAGCACTTGACCTTGTCTTGAATTTTGGAAATATAAAGGTGAAGTTGGGAAGTCTCTAACTTACACCCACCAAACCTCCAAACTTATTTGCACCTGCACCTGATTCTCCTTGGACCCAATGCCACTCCTTCCAGATGTGCTCTGAATCCCACGGACCACTCATTGGAATCACCTGGGAAGCTTTAACAGTGACTGATGTCTGGCTCCCAACTCAGAAAATCTGGTGTCTTTGGTCTTGAGTGCAGGCTGGGAATCGGAATTTTTAAAATGTCTTCAGGGACACCTAAACTACAGCCAGGATTGAGACCTGATCTCTGTATGCTCCCCTTCTTAGGCTTCAGCAGGTAACCTCACCCTCACTTGAATTTCTATTTGTTTCCATTCTATTGGGTCATTTCCAAGTCATACACAATGCCTGAAACTCTTTTATCTGAACATAAGAATGAAAAATCCTCCCTGGATCCATTGTCCGTAGCAACTATCCACTCTCTTTATGTGCGTTCCAAGTCAAACAAAATTCAAGAATAAGTTGCCCGCACAGGCTCTCTCTGCTTTCCCATCAACCGTTCAATCTTAAATCTACTCCAGACTGGGTTCTGTTCCAGAATTGATCACTCTTGTCATTCAAAAACATTCATATCTCTTGGCCTCAAAGACCCCATGATCTCCTGTTTCTTTTTCAGGCTACCTTTCTACCTGTCCTCTCAATGTTGAGAGTTCCTCAGGACATGGTGCTTGGCCATCTTTCCTTTTCACTCTACTTCTCATGGTTTCCAGGCTCTGGGACCGTGGGACTGATAATGATTGCTCAGACCATTCCACCAGTCTCCTACCTGCATATCCAAATCCCTTTTTGGCCTGCTTCTCCATTAGGTGTGTGACAGGCATCTCAGATCCCATATTCCAAACTGAATCTTGATGTCCCCCTACCCTTAGATGATCCTCTTACACTGCTTCCCATTGCGTTAGTTTCCTGTGACTTCTGTAATGAATTACTACAAATGGATTGGCTTAAAACAGCACACACTTATACTCCCAGTCTGGAGGCCAGAAATCTAAAATTAGTTCCTCTGGGCTGAATCAGGATGTCAGCAGGACTACACTTTCTCTGGGGGCTTCAGGGATAAATCTGTTCCTTGATTCTTCCAGTTTCCGGTGGTTGCCAACATTTCTTGGTGTATTAGTGAGGGTTTCCCAGAAAAACAGAACCAGTAGTGTGTGTGTGTTTGTGTGTATGTATGTATAGTTTTATTATAAGGAACTGGCTCGTGTAACTATGGAGGGTGAGAAGATCTGCAGTCGTCAAGCTAGAGACTCAGGAGGGTCCATGCTGTAAATTCCGGTCTGAGGGCAGGAGAAGAGGACTGTCTTGATTCAAGCAATTAGGCAGGAGAAGTTTCCTCTTTCTCAGACTTTTTGTTCTATTCAGGTCTCCAATTTATTGGATGAGGCCCACCCACATTAGGGAGGACAACCTGCTTTACTCAGTCTACTGAGTCAAACAAAATCTCATCAGGAAACACCCTGACAAACACACCCAGAATGATGTTCGACCAAATGTCTGGACATCCCATGGCCCAGTCAAGGTGACACAGAAAATTAATTATCAGACTTGGCTTGTGGCCACATCACTCCAATTTTCAAGGGCAGCATCTTTAAGTCTCTTTTTGTTCCATTTTCACATTGCCTTCTTGTATGTGTGTGTTTAAATCTCCCTTTGCTTCCCTCTTATAAGGAAGATTGTATTTAGGGCCCATCCAGTTAATCCAGAATAATCTCTCATTCTCAAGACCCTTAAATTAATCATATCTGTAAATACTCTTTTTCCAGATAAGGTAGCATTCACAGGTTCCAGAGTTGAGGACATGGATATCTTTTGAGGGTCCGTTATCAAGCCTCCTACACTAACCCATGCAAAGGGCACTTCAATCCACCCAGTTTCTTAAACCAGAAATTCAGGACTCACCTTTGTCATAAAATTCTCTCCAACCCCATCTGATCCATTGACAACGCCTGTATTTTCCATCTTCTAAGTAATCTCGAATCAGTTCAGCTCTTTCCATTTCCTCTGCTACCAACCTAACTCAAAACAGAATGTCTTTCCTGGACTATTTTAATAGTACACTTATGTCAATTGTAATTATCTCCTTATTTGCAGGGTTATTGTTGAATAACCCTTATTTGCAGGGTTATCTGTCTCCAGTCACTAAGTTGTAAGCTCCTTGAAGGTAGGACCGTCTATGTTTTTTTCGCCATTATATTTTAGACCCCAGCAAAGTGCTTTGTGTAGGTTAGGTGCTCAATAAATATGTATCACACGTATGAATGGATGGATGGTACCTTTCCTGCCATAGAGGAGCTACTAGTCTGGTGAAGGGGCCATTCGATGGCTTCAACCCTAAATTACTTTACTTATTCATTTAAACTATTTGTATTGAGAGCCATCTGTAAGCCAGACATTCTAGTAGCCTCAAAAAATCCACCAACTGACAAACTACATAAAACTCCTTGCTCTCATGGAACTTTGCATTTTAGTGTGAGGAAGGACAATGTATAATAAATGCATTCTATATATAGTGCTTATATATCACATTAGAAAGTGATAAATGATATGAAAATAGTAGAGCAGTTCAAAGGGGATGCACTTGTAATTTTGGATGGGGTAGATCTTCCTGAGAATTTCATATTTGAGAAAAGAATGAATGAGCTGAGGGGTGAGTCATGAATATATCCTGGGAAGGAGCTTCCCAGGCCGAGGGAAGTATAGTTGAGGAAGTCCCTGAGGCAGGAGTGGACATGGTCAGTTCAAGGAGGATGAGGATGCCAGTACGGCCGGAGTGAGGGAGTGAGGCTGAGAGCAGGAGGAGATGAGGACCAAGGGACCATGGGCCCAGTCTGTGCAGGACCTTGTAAGACAGTGGAAGGATTTGGCTTTTCCTCTGAGTAAGATGGGGAGCCATTGGAGGGTTTCCAGCAGAGAAGGGACACCATCTGACTCACATTTTCATTGTATCCCTCTGGCTGCTGTGTGGATTGCAGGGGAGCAAAGGTGGAAATAAGAACCCTGGAGAAGTTATTTCAGTAATTGAGGTGAGAGATGGTATAGATTGGATCAGGGTGATAGCAGCAGAGGTGTTGAGAACTGGGCGGAATTGAGATATATTTTGAAAATAGGGCCAATAGGATTCCCTGATAGACTGGACGTGGGGTGGGGGCGAGAGAGGGAGAGAGAGAGAGAGATGCCAAGAATGACGCCCAGGTTTTTGTCTGGAAGCAACTGGAAGCTAGACTAAATTCATAGTTTTGTCTGGAACTCCTGCCCCAAAGATCTTAATTCCCTAAAGTCACTGGAACGGCTCTGCAGTCCTGAACTTTGCAGACAGCTGCTCAGAGTTGTCATCCGTCCTCCCCTGGAGAGTGTCTGATCCCTCCCCTAAACGTGCACCCCGCTCTTCTCTCACACCCGTGTGCAGGGACTCTGTCACTTTGCCTTCAGCACAGTGCTCAGCCTGCAGCCCACATTCCATCCGTGACACAATCCCAGTGCATCCCTGGATGTTCCTCTCGAGGTTGGTCCGAGCCTTGACACACTGCTTGGGGTACCCTTCTGACCCTAGCCTTTTGTTCACACCCAGGGCTCTAGGAGGTTGACCTGGTTATTTTTCTTGCTCACAGAAGTTTCTCCTTATTCGTTCTGGTCCAGAACACTTGAGGTCATTCAGTAGTCCCTGGATCTCTGTTGGCCGGGGCGGCCTGACCAAGTACCACTTTAAGTAACAGTGCCCTGTTTACTCAACTTCTTCCTGAATTTTTAATATTCTTGTTGACAGGGGCTTTGGGCTAGTCTCTATGACAGGTTCAGTGGAAAGGCCATTCCGTTAAGAAGCTGCAGCTGTTATGAAAGAAGGCTCACTCTCCCTGTGTGTGTGCAGTTATGCCGGTACGGGTATCGGGTGCTACAGGGCTTTGGGAAATGTCTGCAAAGTCAGTGGCAAAACAGTTGTCTACAGCTGGCCTGTTTTGAACCCGTCTCTCACCCTACATAAGCCTCTCAGCAAGTAACATGAAAGGGTCAAGCATCTCATGTTTCTTCCCCTAATGAGAATCAGGGTGCCACTGTGATGGCATTTCTCCCTACTTTCAGTTGCTGGGGGACCCCGTTTGTGCGTGCACATTGTGTCCTCCAGCCCATAAACCCGCGTGTACTTGGAGAGAAAAGTCTCTAGGGGGGATGGAATTTAAAAGGATTTTCGGGCTTCCCTGGTGGCACAGTGGTTGGGAGTCCGCCTGCCGATGCAGGGTATACGGGTTCGTGCCCCGGTCCGGGAAGATCCCATGGGCCTGTGGGCCATGGCCGCTGGGCCTGCGCGTCCGGAGCCTGTGCTCCGCAACGGGAGAGGCCACGGCGGTGAGAGGCCGGCGTACCGCAAAAAAAAAAAAAAAGGATTTTCAACTCGTTGTTCACGAGCAGTGGTCACCAGCTTCTCACTAAATGCAAGCTCTCCTAAATTCTACAGACACCCCAAAAACCTCAAGAGCCAAACGCTCTGGCCCTGCCCTTCCCCCCGCCCCCGCCCCCAGGGGGAGTGGTGCCCGGTCTGCCGCTGTGCATGCTGGGTAGGCTGCCTGTAAGCAGCAGCGGAAGTGAGAGGCTCCTCAGGTGTGTGAACCGAACAACGGGAAGTCCTGCAGGCCTCCGCGGGGGAGGGAGCACTGAAACTGGCGAAAATGGCAGGGATGGGAGGGTGGGGAGAAGTTTTTCAGAGCTTTAAACTGAAAGCTGCTTTCGAGGGGAGCAAAGACTTCTCTGGTGGTCTCCCAAGGGTGCTCCAACCCGCAGCTGTGCCCTGGTCTGGTTAACTTCTTAATTTACACCTCCTGGGAGCTCTCCTCTAATCAGAGGGCTTGGTAGGAGAGGTTTGGGACAGGAGCCGAAGGCCGGAGACTCTCCATGTTACCGTGACGGGGCGCGGGGCTGAGCCAGCTTGGGCAAAACCGGGGGTGCTGATTTCACACAGCGCATAGTAATTTATCTTTCGTTGCCATGTAATCAAATTAAAGGGCAAGAAGCGGCTTTTTCTCAGTTTTCTGAAAGGGGTTGCAACAAAACTCATTATGAGGCCTTTATTCTTGCATGGATTGTTTAGCTTGGTGGGATCAGAGGAAGGGAGGTGTGTCTTGGTTGAGAGGATGAACTCTGGTGGCAGTGTGAGAGGTGACAGCCAAGTCTGCAGGAACCTGTCCCTGGAATGAGTGGAAAGAAGCACCTCTGAGCTCTCGTGCAGGAGAACTGCAGTGTTTTTTTGTGTGCTCCTAGGGTCTAATAGGTATGAACTTTAGAATCTTGGAATGTCCTCTGCTAGGTTCCATTGAAGGGTCATTGAGCATTGACTGTGGGCCAGGTACTCTTCCAAGGGCTTTCTGTGTATTAACTTAGATTTACAAGTTACTGAATATTTACAATTGCTGAATATTGTTAAGAACAAAAACCAAGTATAGTGTGCGTTGTGTTCTTTTGTTCCTATACAAAAGTGATTATATGTTATATATATTTGCAGAAGTGAGGGAAAACTTCTGGAAGGGTACCCAAAGAAATGGTTTAGCGGTTGTCCTTAGGAGACTGAGAGACTCCTCAACTGGGGAACTATGGTATGGGAGGGAGATTTTTCATATAGTGCACTTTTGTTCTGTTTGAATTCTTTTAGCCATGTGGGATGTTTCAATAAAAAATGTTACATTTATTTTTTAGGAGAATGAAATGAAAACCCTGTAGTCCAAGGCAACTTTGTGGATCAGGCGCTGTGGGCTGAATCCTGGAGAAGGACAAGTCCAAGGTAATACAATGGATAGAGAACCAGGGGACAGGATGGAGGGGGGATCTTTGAGGAGATCTAGTTTGCCACAGAGGAGCTTGCTATCTTGGTGACTAAATACCAGCTCTAATCTCAAACTGGAAGGAGAATTGGAAATAGCAGTTAAAGTTCACTTGACAGGAACCAATGTCAAGCTAAAGTAAGAAATATGAGATTGCACCTGTAACTGGCCCACTATGCCACTATATATCATTCTAATCCCAAACTTGCCTCAGCCAGAAAGACAGGCGATCCTCAACTCTCTCATACTGCTAGGCTCCACCCCAGCCTGTGAAAACCTATACTGTGATTATTATTACTGTTGCAGGCAGTCAGGAAACTGGCCCAGTCATCTGGTCCTCAGATATGGAGATGGAAGTCACTGCTAGCATTGTGAGTGGTCCAAGACAAATGGGGCCCCAAACTTGCCACTCCAAGGAACCCATCATCTTACAGAGATAACACACGAATCATGAGCTCTTAATGGAGGCTTCACTGTGTTAAGTCCACCAGAGGAATAGATCCAGAGTTATGGGGTTTCAGAGAATAGGATTACATTAGTAAGGAGGCAGTCCGAACATTTATAAAAAGGACTTTGCTTGCCACTTAGGATTTTGGTAGAAGGAAGGGACGATATTTCATGCAAGAGAGTGGCTTAAGTAAAGAAGGTGAGGTGTGTTTGCAGAACAGGTGAGCGAGTTTGGTTGAAATGCACGGGGTTTGAAAGAAATGCAGGAGGAGCAGTCTGAAAATATCAGGTAGGGTGATGAGTTCAATTCTGGGTAAGCAACAGGGACCAGTTTAATTGTTCTGAGCACAGGAGTGCCAGGACTTGAGTCCTTCAGGAAGATGAATTTTGCAGCAGGGTGGAGGTGAAGAGATGAAGGACCTGGGCCGGGGAGGTGGATTTATAGGCTCTGGGATTAGTCCTCCAGCTGAGAGCTAATGAGAGTCAAGGAGGAAGAAAGAAAAGGTGGAGACATTCACGACAGATTTTGCAAAGGGCACAGAAGAGAAGTGATGACTGATTGGGTGTCAGGAGTGACGGAGCAGTTGGTGGAGTTTTGAGGCTGGTTGGCTAAAAGGAAAGGGATAGAATAAGTGGATTTGGTGGCAACAGTGCTAAGGAAGAGAATTAGGGGGTATTTTGGGGGTTCTTGACCCTATACACAGAAGTTTGAGACTGGAGCTTGGGGGAGAAGCTGGAGTTTTTCGGGGAGAGTGAGCTCTGTAGTGGGAATAGTTGAATCCCAGATATTAGATGATTTTGCAATTAGGGGTTTTTGAAAGAGAAAAAAGAAAATGATCAAGCAAGACAAGCTAAGGAAAGAGGTGACGACAGAACAGTAAGGAAGGAATGGAGTCACAGAATCTTGGCTATGGCAGTTTAACACAGGAGTTGGTGATAAAACGCCCCCCCCACCACCACACACGGAAAGGTGAGAAAAATGAGGTGAGAAAGGCTATTGGTTATGGCAGCTAAGTGGTCACTGATGACTTTTAAAACTGTTTTTAGATTTAAAGCATAGTTTGCAAATTTCAGGGCTGTAGGCTGAATCCAACCATAAGAAGGTAATTCATTTCATTCTCAGTGTTTAAAAAAATCAGATTAATAGCTAATATTTAGAAATTGTTAGATTTCACATAAAAATCCCAAATTTCAAACCACCCCTAGCCCTCATTCCTCTTGGGTTGGATGTTGGCTGGAGGCCCTGTGTCGGCGGTGTAGTGGAGGGAGTGTGAGAGGTTGGGGGGGATTGACCCCTTCAGGTTGCCGCAGCTGCCCCCAGCCTCCTTGTTGCAGTTCTGTTGTCAGTGTGTTTGCACTTGGTTAAGGCATGTGGAACTGGTGAGGAAATAGAGGTCACTTAACTCTTTCAAGTAGAATGCTCCTTTGAAAGTTTGGAGATGACGTGCAGAAGAGCACGGATGGTTAGTCAGGGCAGCAGGGAGGAGAAGAATGAGTGTGTTAGGGTAACGGAGCCTCGTGCTCCCTTTGGTGTTACCCAAGAGGAAGGATTGAAGTAAAGAGGAGGAGACTAAAGAGGTGGGGGAGGAAGGGATTGATAAAACCAAAATTATATGTGGGAACTGAGTAAGAAGCAAGATTGGAAAGAAAAGGAACCTCTCTGCCTTTGAAATAGAAGCCACAGACAGAAATAACAAGGGGGATAACTTTGCGGGGGAGAGGAGGGATTGCAGGAGAAGAGCTGGGATTCATGTTATGTGTGGATGGGCTAATAAAATGGGGCTGAGGTCAGGGCCAGACCAGCATGTTATGGGGCGGTGGGGTAATTCTTGGGGCAGGGCAATAGTTTGGCAGTCTTGAAGTGGTATTCCTTAAATATTTATCTAGTAGTCATTTTCTTATAACAAAGAGAAGCTGATTTTCTCTTTAAAAAATTGCATGCCTCTGTTTATATTTAGAAATTGGGGTTTATTACAGACCCAGATGTAGCATAACATTTACGCTTAGTTGAAATTGTCTCACACGTCACATTTTCTGTAGTGGTGAGTACTCCTATTTACTAAGTATAGGGGAAGTGTACTATTCATGTATTGAATACATGAATTGTTGAATAGTAGTAAAGTGTAGTTCAATATGTATTTAAAAGTTTCTTTTCCTGACTTACATGATAGCAAAACAGATCTCATTTTTCTTTAGTTCTCTCTCTCTCTCTCTTTTTTTTTTTTTGAGTTTCTTTTTTTATTTCTGAACCAGACAACTTCATGGAAGTCTTAGGTCAGTGCTTCAAACTGAGATAATAATGTGAACCACTTGTTGCTGATAAATACTGCAGTCTGCATCCTGCAGTTTCAGCATGTCATTGGTCCCTTGGTGCTGGCCTCAGCTGTTCTATCAGCTGATCTCAAGATCTGTGACTCTGTGGGCAAACCATCTAACTTGCTAAAGCGCACCGTAGAGAAAAGGCTGTGCCTTGCAGGATGCTTTAATATATATGTTGGTGGGAGCCAGTAGTGGGCTTATGTCTGGCCAGTGATGTGAAAAGTTTCATGTGGACAGCTGAGTTCACTGGCAACAAGTTGCCAACATTCCTGTGTTGGCTTAGTGCACCTTCCTGATAAATTGGTATCTGTAATGGGTGCTTGGATGGCCCAATCCTTCTTGTGGATGTGGGTAGGATTTAGGCTGCAATATGGAATCAGTTTGCTGCTGGTATTATAGTGGATGTGAAAGTAGGTCTATTCAAGGCAAACAAAAGGACCACCAAGACTTAGGGAGGGACTTGCAGATTTGTGGCGGAGAGACAAAGGGAGAGACCAGAATGCTTTTCTCAGGAGGCCAGCAGGGTGTTGCAGTGATGGTTCTTGCAGGCTTATGTCAGGCAAGTGGGGTCAGAATCGAGTGTGGACTGATGGTGGCTTGGAGGGAGTGGGGAAGGAGAGGAAGTGAAGGAAGCTGTGATTGGATTTCAGAATTTTAGTCATTTTACTGACATATTCCTTTCAATGAAATATCTTTAAAGTTGCTTTTAAAAATACAGCCCTATAAAATTATGATTAAAAATGCATTTCTGCGATGTGTGAATTGCTTGGAGGACTGACTGCCACTATAAGCTTCACATGACTAAGAACACTCCAAATTGTCTTTGGTCTGATATGAACGTCCGAATTGCAGTGCATTTGTGGCAACCTTCAAAATAATAGATTTCTCATGTGACTGAACATGATACCTCATCTTAATTTTCATTTTAGTTTTTCTGTCAGTCATAACTGAGTTACACTAGTCACTCATATGTGCTGAGGACTGGCAACCTACGTGGATATAATAGTTAGGTGTCATTAAAATGATTTGGTTAGCATTCATGGAGGGATAAACACTAGCGTCATTATGACTGTGACCGTCCCTCAACCTCCCTGAGTCTTACTTCCCTTATTTTAAACTGTGGCGGGGTGAGAGTGGGGATGAGGTGGGTGATCTCTTTTAAATGTCAGAGAACATGACAATAAGCCAGGATGGTAGTTAGGACTGAGTTTCAATGTGCTGAAAGATAAACTGACGCATATTAAAATGTTTAAGCATTTACCTGAGCAAATATGGATTCTAATCAGGCAGAGACAAACCAGAGGTAGTTAGGGGCTAGAGGCAGGACTTTCATAGAGAAGACTTAGAAGCAAAGCAAGGAGATTATATGATTGGCTGTAGCTTAAGCCTTTGCCTCATTCAGGAAAGCCTAGTCGGCTGTTTGTGATTGGTTCTACTTAGGTTTCGATTTCTTAACCCTGAGGCATTTACAGGCTTAGATTTTGGTTTGCTTATGTAGGTGCCAAGCGTTAGAGCTGCATTAGAGCATTTGAGTCACCTTGGTCTAATGCCTTCCTTGTTTAATTAATTAAACACATGTGATGAGAATAAGAAGGCAGCAGCACATACTTCTTGGGTTGGAGTTTGTACTTGTTTAGTTTTGTTAGGAGAGCTAGGCCATTTGTAGCAGTACCTCAAAGACTCTTCTGAATTCCAAGAAGACAGTTATTGTCAGTTACATGTTTAAAGCTCCTTGTAACTAAATATACATTTTTAGGCTACACAGTAGAGCTGTTTAGAGAACACAGGGAGGCCTTGTATAATCAGTGCTTACAATATATTTATTCTTATTTTATAGGATTTAGGATATGGTGTTACTACTTTAAATGATTCTGGAGCTTATGGTTTTTGCTTCTTTGTTTTCCTTTGTGTTTTGGGATGCCGCTGCTGCTGTTCAGGATCTAGCATCCAGGACCCACGAGCAGGATGCGTCTTTCCTAAAATGATCCCACTCTTTGGCCCCTGCAGGAACTGAAATTTTGCAGGAAATTCTTAAGGAATGTTGTGGGTCCCCGTTGTTGTGATTTTACTTATTTCCCTTGTCTTTTTGGAGCGGTCAGCCTCTAAGCACTGTCCTTCTACTGTTGATCACTGTTGTACTGTAAGCCATCGTCGGGGAACTCTGGGAGAAAGAAAACCTCCCTGACTCCACCTCCTCCTTCCAAGGGCCAGAATCCCACTTCCCAAATGAGCACGTTAATCTTCTCCACAGAAGGGGTATCATCCAGTGATACTGCATCAGGTACACACTGAATTTCTTGATCTGACATCTGCAATTCTAGTTCGTTAGCCAAGCTTTCTTTCTTTCTGGTTCTACCTGGGCAACTCTGCACTGGAACATGGCTGCATTTACTGAAGGTGGTAAGGTATAGCTGGTGAACTCTGGTTTCTTGATATTTAGCTACCAGGTCTTCTAAAACCTCATTCCTTGTAGGCACATCAAAATATATTTTTTTCATACTATTATTATCCCTTCTGTTTTTTTTCTTGGTTGATCTTGCTAGTGCTACAAAAAGATTTTTTGTTTGCTGTCTGTTGTCTGTTTTCTAGCTCATCAGTATCTGCTCTTATTTTAGCTGGATAGTTGACTAGTTTTAGTTTGTTATGTTACGGATCTGCTTAGCACTGGCATTAGGCGATGACAATAGCACATGATAACTGGGGGGTAATGATGGGTTATTAATTAGATGTCTCTGTGGACAGGCATTGTGTCATGCGTTCTATGTAGATCACCTCTAATCTTCCATGCCAGGTAGGGAATATCTTACCTATTTTGCCACGATGAGGTGGAGGTTCAGAAAGGTCACATGCCTTGCCCAGGGTCACCCAGCTACCAGTGGCTGACCAGGAATTTGGAACCAGCTGATTGCCAAGCCTGTGAGCATTCCACTAGATCACGCTGTCACTCCACAGGGACTCCAGAGTTTCTATTTCAGTTGATGGATTTTATTTCTCTTGTCTCCAGCTTTTTTCTGTTCTTCCTTTCTCACTCATGCGCTCCTCATGCACAATCTCCTCTCCGTTCCTTTGTCAGGATGTATACCTTCTAATTGAGCCTCCATTAAACACACAGCTCCTCCTATTGCTAAGTAAACCTTACCTGACTTTGATTAAACTGTCCACTTGCAGGGGTCCTGGTTATCACACATTTCCAGATAAGGCTTGAAAGCGTGATTTCATTATTGAAGATAATACAGTTAATTAATAAATGCTTATTAACTTATAAAAAGAGAGAGTTAAGTTATCATGGACTTTAATGATTTATACCTAATTCCCAAAGGTATACAAGGCAGCTTAAAACAGCATATTTAATACTGTGCTAGATACTTTATGTACATTAATCCTTTTCTCCCATAAAAAACCTTATGAGATAAGGATTATTATTCTTTTCCAAGTCCATATAATGAGAAAGAAGCCGGTTAAATTCATGCTTTTCTCCAGTGCCTAAGCTCTTTCTACCACACTTATCTGTCTCTTTACTAAGTTGTTTGTAATATTAATTACCAGATATCTCAGTTATATTAGTGTTTGGAGATCAGCATTAAAATTTTCTCTACATTTTCCTGGTAGAAACGAGAAACACACACACACACACACACACACACACCACACACATACACACATGCATGTATATAGATAGATAATAGCAATAGGGAGAGAAAGAGAAGAGAAAAGCCTGTGTTAATAAAATGTGTATATTTTTGCACATTTAAACATAAATTTGAAATGGTAAATTTAATGAGGATTTTTTCAGTAAATTTAAAAGACTGTAATTAAATGAAAAATATTTGAAGTCACTATAATTCAGTTCCGTAGTGTTTTAAAATGTCTTAAAAGTAGATTATTTAAAGTACTGAATCATATCCCACCCCACCTCTGCCCCCTTCATGGACAGGTCTTAAATGACAATCTGAAGATGATCTCAGCCATTTGTAGAAAAACTTATTGATCAAAAGGCTCCAAATATGTGTATACACTATAATAATTAAAAAAATATCTTTATTGGAGTATAACTGCTTTACAATGTTATGTTAGTTTCTGCTGTACAACAAAGTGAGTCAGTGATATGTATACATATACCCCCATATCCCCTCCCTCTTGCATCTCTCTCCCACCCTCCCTATCCCACCCTGCTAGGTGGTCACGAAGTACCGAGCTGATCTCCCTGTGCTATGCGGCTGCTTCCCACTAGCTATCTACTTTACATTTGGTAGCGTATATATGTCAATACTACTCTCTCACTTTGTCCCAGCTTCCCCTTCCCCACCTGTGTCCTCACGTCCTTTGTCTACATCTGCGTCTTTATTGCTGCCCTTTTCCTAGGTTCATCAGTGCCGTTTTTTTAGATTCCATATATGAACGTTAGCATATGGTATTTGTTTTTCTCTTTCTGACTTACTTCACTCTGTATGACAGACTCTAGGTCCATACACTTCATTACAAATAACTCAGTTTTGTTCCTTTTTATGGCTGAGTAATATCCCACTGTATATATGTGCCACATCTTCTTTAACCATTCATCTGTCGATGGACACTTAGGTTGTTTCCATGTCCTGGCTATTGTTAATAGTGCTGCAATGAACATTGTGGTACATGACTCTTTGAATTATGGTTTTCGCAGGGTATATGCCCAGTAGTGGGATTGCTGGGTCATATGGTAGCTCTATTTTTAGTTTTTTAAGGAACCTCCATACTGTTCTCCATGGTGGCTGTATCAATTTACATTCCCACCAACAGTGCAAGAGGGTTCCCTTTTCTCCACACCCTCTCCAGCATTTATTGTTTGTAGATTTTTTGATGATGGCCCTTCTGACCGGTGTGAGGTGATACCTCATTGTGGTTTCGATTTGCATTTCTCTAATGATTAGTGATGTTGAGCATCTTATCATGTGCCTCTTGGCCATCTGTATGTCTTCTTTGGAGAAATGTCTATTTAGGTCCATTTTTGGATTGGGTTGTTTGTTTTTTGATATTGAGCTGCATGAGCTGCTTGTATATTTTGGAGATTAATCCTTTGTCCGTTGCTTCATTTGCAAATATTTTCTCCCATTCTGAGGGTTGTCTTTTCGTCTTGTTTATGGTTTCCTTTGCTGTGCAAAAGCTTTGAAGTTTCATTAGGTCCCATTTGTTTATTTTTGTTTTTATTTCCATTTCTCTAGGAGGTGGGTCAAAAGTGATCTTGCTGTGATTTATGTTATAGAGTGTTCTGCCTATGTTTTCCTCTAAGAGTTTGATAGTGTCTGGCCTTACATTTAGGTCTTTAATCCATTTTGAATTTATTTTTGTGTATGGTCTTAGGAATTGTTCTGATTTCATTCTTTTACATGTAGCTGTCCAGTTTTCCCAGCACAACTTATTAAAGAGGCTGTCTTTTCTCCATTGTATATTCTTTTTTTTAAATTTTAATTTAATTTATTTTTTTATACAGCAGGTTCTTATTAGTCATCCTTTTTATACACATCATTGTATACATGTCAATCCCAATCTCCCAATTCATCACACCACCACAACCCGCCCTGCCACTTTCCCCCCTTGGTGTCCATACGTTTGTTATCTACATCTGTGTCTCTATTTCAGCCCTGCAAACCGGTTCATCTGTACCATTTTTCTAGGTTCCACATATATGTGTTTATATATGATATTTGATTTTCTCTTTCTGATTTACTTCATTCTGTATGACAATCTCTAGATCCATCCACGTCTCTACAAATGACCGAATTTCGTTCCTTTTTATGGCTAAGTAGTATTCTATTGTATGTATGTACCACATCTTCTTTATCCATTCATCTATCGATGGGCATATAGGTTGCTTCCATGTCCTGGCTATTTAAATAGTGCTGCAATGAACATTGGGGTGCATGTGTCTTTTTGAATTATGGTTTTCTCTGGGTATATGCCCAGTAGTGGGATTGCTGGGTCATATGGTAGCTCTATTTTTAGTTTTTTAAGGAACCTCCATACTGTTCTCCATGGTGGCTGTATCAATTTACATTCCCACCAACAGTGCAAGAGGGTTCCCTTTTCTCCACACCCTCTCCAGCATTTGTTGTTTGTAGATTTTCTGATGATGCCTATTCTAACTGGTGTGAGGTGATACCTCATTGTGGTTTTGATTTGCATTGCTTTAATAATTAGTGATGCTGAGCAGCTTTTCATTAATTTCTCTTCCAGATTTGTTTCCTTAATTTCTCTTGCAGATTTTTCGTCATTAGTGTATAGGAATGCAAGAGATTTCTGTGCATTACTTTTGTATCCTGCTACTTTACCAAATTCATTGATTAGCTGTAGTAGTTTTCTGGTAGTGTCTTTAGGATTCTCTATGTATAGGATCATGTCATCTGCAAACAGTGACAGTTTTACTTCTTCTTTTCTGATTTGGATTCCTTTTATTTCTTTTTCTTCTGTGATTGCTGTGGCTAGAACTTCCAAAACTATGTTGAATAATAGTGGTGAGAGTGGGCAACCTTATCTTATCTATTTTATCTGATATGAGTACTGCTACTCCAGCTTTCTTTTGATTTCCATTGTCATGGAATATCATTTTCTATCCCCTTACTTTCAGTCTATATGTGTCCCTAGGTCTGAAGTGGGTCTCTTGTAGACAGCTTATATATGGGTCTTGTTTTTGTATGCATTCAGCAGTCTGTGTCTTTTGGTCAGGACATTTAATCCATTTACATTTCAGGTAATTATCAATATGTATGTTCCTATTACCATTTTCTTAATTGTTTTGGGTTTGTTTTTGTAGGTCTTTTCCTTCTCTTGTGTTTCCTGCCTAGAGAAGTTCCTTTAGCATTTGTTGTAAAGCTGGTATGGTGGTGCTGAATTCTGGTAGCTTTCACTTATCTGTAAAGCTTTTGGTTTCTCCATCTAATCTGAATGAGACCCTTGCTGGGTACAGTAATCTTGGTTGTAGGTTTTTCCTTTTCATCACTCTTAAGTATATCTTACCACTCCCTTCTGGCCTGTAGAGTTTCTGGTGAAAGATCAGCTTTTAACCTTATGGGGATTCCCTTGTATGTTCTTTGCTGCTTTTCCCTTGCTGCCTTTAATATGTTTTCTTTGTATTTAATTTTTGATAGTTTGGTTAATATGTGTCTTGGCATGTTTCTCCTTGGATTTATCCTGAATGGGACTCTCTGCGCTTCCTGGACTTGATTGACTATTGCCTTTCCCATATTAGGGAAGTTTTCAACTATAATCTTTTCAAATATTTTCTCAGTCCCTTTCTTTTTCTCTTCTTCTTCTGGGACCCCTATAATTTGAATGTTGGTGTGTTTACTGTTGTCCCAGAGGTCTCTGAGACTGTCCTCTCTTCTTTTCATTCTTTTTTCTTTATTCTGCTCTGCAGTAGTTATTTCCACTATTTTATATTCCAGGTCACTTATACGTTCTTCTGCCTCAGTTATTCTGCTATTGATTCCTTCTAGAGAATTTTAAATTTCAATTATTGTGTTGTTCATCATTGTTTGTTTGCTCTTTAGTTCTTCTAGGTCCTTGTTAAACGTTTCTTGTATTTTCTACATTCTATTTCCAAGATTTTGGGTCATCTTTACTATCATTACTCTGAATTCTTTTTCAGGTAGACTGCCTATTTCCTCTTCATTTGTTTGGTCTGGTGGGTTTTTGCCTTGCTCCTTCATCTGCTGTGTGTTTCTCTGTCTTCTCATTTTGCTTAACTTACTGTGTTTGGAGTCTCCTTTTCGCAGGCTGCAGGTTCATAGTTCCCGTTTTTTTTTGGTGTCTGCCTCCAGTGGGTGAGGTTGGTTCAGTGGGTTGCATCGGCTTCCTGGTGGAGGGGACTGGTGCCTGTGTTATGGTGGATGAGGTTGGATGTTATCTTTCTCGTGGGAAGGACCATGTCCAGTGGTGTGTTTTGGGGTGTCTGTGAACTTACTATGATTTTAGGCAACCTCTCTGCTAATGGGTGGGGTTGTGTTCCTGTCTTGCTAGTTGTTTAGCATGGGATGTCCAGCACTGGAGCTTTCTGGTCATTGAGTGGAGCTAGGTCTTAGCGTTGAGATGGAGATCTCTGGGAAAGCTCTGGCCGATTGATATTACGTGGGTCCAGGAGGTCTCTGGTGGTCCAATGTCCTGAACTTGGCTCTCCCACCTCCGAGACTCAGCCCTGACATCCAGCCAGAGCACCAAGACCCTGTCAGCCACACGGCTGCTAGTGTTGGAGGGTCTCCTGCAGAGGGAGGGGATGGCTGTGGCTCACCGCAGGGACAAGGGCACCTGCAGCAGAAGTTCTGGTTAGTACTCCTTGTTGTGACTCCTGGAGTCCATCATTAACCCCACCAAAGGGCCTGCAGGTTCCAGCTGGGTCATCTCAGGCCAAACAACCAATAGGGAGGGAACTCCCATATCCATTTTTAATGTTTTCATCTTTATCTCCATCTCTGGATTATAAGCTCCTTGTGAGTGGAGACCTCTTTTCTAGTTCTCTCCTATCTTTTCAGGGAACTGATCATGGTCAGGCCCTTTATATGCTTACTAAATAGTGGCGGACAATCAAAAGTGCTTTGAGGCCCTGAGAGGAGATGCCCATGAGTAAAGAGGGGAAAAAATGAAGACAACATAGATGCCTGGCAGGAGAGGCTGATTGTGCAAGATGGAAACTGGCCCTGAAGCCTCACTGTCTGCTCATAGGGCTTCTTATTCAGGCTTCAGTAACCTAAGATGTGGAGATTGCAGGATTTAATGTTGTTGCCCTCCCCTCCTCCATGAATAGGGACACTTGCTGGGGTCACAAGGCATCAGTGATCTGCTGTGACTCCAGGTTGGGGTGGCTATTCAGGCAGATATTCTTTTTTGAACAACCAGACAGGCTGTCTCCTGAGATCTGACCAAGACTGGAACTTGGAGGAGATTCAGCTGGCTTTGGTTCAAACCAGACAGACTGAAACAATGTCAACAGTCAGGGGAAGGATTCTAGACGCTGCAAGAGATGCTTCTTCACCTTCAGCCTGAAGACTGTAGACTCTTAGCATGAGCCTTCTAGCAGTGTAAGTGTCCTTCTGCACTGCCACCCTGTGCAGAACCATGGATGAAAGTCTTCAGTGGGAAAAGATAATGGTTGAAAATTTTTCAGTAATAACACTAAGTGATATTGCAGCCATGTCAACATATCATGGGTAGAAACAACAGAAGCTTATTCACAAAATAGAAGATTCTTAGTTGTAGAAAATTAGCCTAAACTCCTTGGAGAACTCTTAATGCTGCTGTTTACTGAGTGTTGACCATGACCAGAACATTAGACCCATATAATTGTCTGGACTCGGTGAAAAAGATACTGTCTCTAAGAGGGAAATAAAATGGAGTGGAGAATTGGCAAGGATGTTGTCCATGTTAACGCATATATGTGGAATCTAGAAAAATTGTACAGATGAACCTATTTGCGGCGCAGGAATAGAGACACAGAAGTAGAGAATGGACATGTGGATATGGGGGAGCGGAGGAAGGGGAGGGTGGGACGAACTGGGAGATTAAGATTGACATATATACACTACCGTGTGTAAAACAGACAGCTAGTGGGAACCTTCTGTATAGCACAGGGAGCTCAGCTCAGTGCTCTGTGATGACCTAGATGGGTGGGATGGGGCTGGTGGGAGGGAGGTCCAAAAGGGAGGGGACATATGTATATATATAGCTGATTCACTTCGTTGTACAGCAGAAACTAGCACAACATTGTAAAACAATTACACTCCAATTAAAAAAAAATACTTTGGAAGCAGGTGGTCTGCTAAGGCTAGTGGCACCTCACCATGACCCTTGGACCTGGTGTCCAGTCCCTTGTGCATTATGCAGTCCTCTTTTGGGTCAGGGCATTAGAGTTAGTTTGAAGCATAGCAGCCAGCCAATTCCATGGCTTCTTTATCTCTCTCTGTCTCTGTATCCCTCTATTTCTGTCCCTGTCTTACACAGACACACAGACACACAGACACAGACACACATACACACACACACACACACACACTGACATTTGTATGAGGGGGCACAAGATGGAACATAGAATGTGGTTTAACTTTCAGAAGTTTGAATGAGAGGCTCTTTGTTAGTGAAAAGCAAACAAAACAAACTGGCCACGAGGTCAGCATGCTCTGGAATGTAGAATTGTTTGTCGCCAGTCAAACAGCCGCCTGATGTTGGGTTTACATAATGTTTCAGCAAACCGAAACAATGAGGACGTTTACCATTAACTCAAGGCCTGAGCCATAAAATCAGAATGGGGGAAGATGAGGGTCACTAATTCTGATCCTCAAGGCCCTCAACAAACAGCTCTGCCCAGGGCAAAATAGCTCCTTAGACCAAGTCGTCCAAATTTATTAAACACCTAGTATTTTGCCAAAGACTCTTTGGATAGGAAGATGAAAGACCCTTGCCCCTTCATAGGGCATGCCTCCCAGGACCATGCTGATGTCTAGCTGGTAGACAGAGAAACAAATAATGGTGAGGTGGCACTGTTAAAGTGAGTTTCATTTTAGACAAAATTCCCTGTGTAAGAATAACAGAAGGGAGAGGCCAAGTTCACCTACTAGTCAGAAAAGGTGCCCAGAGAGATAGCATTTGAGTTGAAACTGGCAGGAAGAGTAGAAGTTTCCCAGGACCACAAACTGGAGGTGATGGGGTAGGAGCCGAGGTGCATGCTGGAGAGAAGGTTAAATAAGTGCAAGGCGTGAGGAGCCTGGATTATTCCAGAAACTTCTAAAAATAATTCAGTGTTGTCAAGTGTGAAGTGAGGAGTGGTAGGAGAGGGGGTGGGGAAGGTGGCTGTCTGGTCAAGAAGGGTCTTATGCATATGTGAGAGTAGGTGCTGATGTTTTTCCTACGTGGTGGAGGATGCCAGTGACATTTTGAGCTGCGGTAGTGGCTTGGCCACAGTTGCTTCTTAGAAAGGTCAGTGCGTTGGCCTTGAGGAGGACAGGTGGGAGGGGGTGACTGGAGGGATGATGTGGTCCTGAGGGAAGGGAAGGGCAACTTTGTAGTGGACACACTGAGGAGTTGTCAGGCCCAGGTGAATTGTCAGAGACCTGCACAGGCAACTGTGGGATTCATGAGGGGGACAGTGGGACAGCAGGAGTGAGCTGTACGGTCAGCTCTAGCTCCAAGCAAATGCCAAGGCTTGGGAATGGCCCTGGGCAGGTCCAGGGTCTCACCTGGCTTCCGAGAGCCATTCTTAATGCTGAGCAGTAGCCTCACTGCTGGCCTAGGGCATGTGTCAACTCTGAGGGGCACATCTGATGTCCTGCTGCTCTGCCAGTGTCTGGAGCATAGCAGAGGGTCTTGATAAATATATGTTGATTGAACAGGGCCTGGTACTAATATAGGAGCTGGGGATGCAGCCATGAGCACTATCACACGAAAACCCTGTTCTGGAGGAGTGTATATTCCAGGTGGTGAGAGAAGCAGTCAGCAAAAGAAACAAAATGCATAAAAAGCTAGATGGTGAAATATGCTGTGAGGACACAATAAGGTGGGGAGCGTGGTTTGCAATTTTAAATAGGATGAGTGAAGACCTGGAGGCGGTGGGGGAGGGGGGGTGGGATGGGGGCACCCATTTGGCTATGGGGGAGAAGAGCCTCCCAAGGAAGGGAAAGAGAGCCAACGTGTTGAGCTGGGTGTGTTGTTAGCTTGTTGGGGAGCAGCAAGGAAGCCAGCGTGGCTGCAGTGAGGTCTGTGAGGTGGAGAAGTGGAGTGAGGGCAGGGGTGTGTCGGGCTGGGGAGCCATTGTCCTCTACTCTGAATGAGATGCAAAGTCCAGTTTATTCTCCCTGCTACCCTGAGCTGTGCCCCGTTCTCCTCTCCTGCTTCTTCCGATCACGATTACAACCTACCAGTGCACATTTTATAGACAACTGGCCCAGACACATGCAGGAGTCAGTGCCATTGAAGTAAGAGGTAGGAGGACTGCTCTATTTTAAAGGGCCTGAAGAGCTATAGTAATCAAATACCATGTTTTAATTCTTAGGATAAGGAGGGTGATTGGAATGTGGGCTAATATTAGATGATATTAGTTCCCCTTAATTTGCTTAGGTGTGGTTATTCTACTAAGGTTACAAAGGAGAATGTCTTCATTCTGAGAAGACAAATGCTGAAATATTTAGGGGTGCAGTGTCCTGATACCAGCAGCTTACTTTCACATGGTTTAGCATACACACACATAGGCAGGATCAAATGGATACATACATACATACATACATAATGCCAAAATATGAACAGCTGTTCCATCTTGGTGGTGGGTATGTAGATACTGGCTATACTAGCCTATCAACTTTCATTTTAGAAAATTTTCATGTTAAAATGTTGGGAAAAATTCCCTCGTTACGGTCCATTTCTTTTGGCTCTGCCTTTGGTTGCTGTTATTTATGCTCATGAGATTCTGCCTGGCGCCCTAGGCAGTTTATTTACTTTGGGTCAGAAATGTTTGTCTCTGGAGACTTAAAAGAGACACAGAGCATAGGGATTTAGGTGGGATGTCAGATGGGTGGCATCCGAACCCTGTTGGGCTGGCAGGCCCCAATAGAACAGGACCATGAGTCAAAGCATGGTAGGTAGATGCCTTATGATTTTAAGAGACACTTGTAGGGCAAGAGGAAGGCAAAGAAGAAATGGAGAGGTTAATTAACCTTGGAGAGGTTAATTCCTCGCTGCAGTGTGTGCTTTTTCCCTGATGTCGAGAACCTAAATTATTCCACTATTTACCTGCTGTGTGACTTGACAAAAGGCTAATGTGATTTAGAAACTCAGTGGTCATCCAGAAAGTCTATTTCCAGTCTGGTGGTTACAAGGCTCTGTCAGGGGATTGGGTTTCGGTGTATTAAATCTCAAATTTAATCCAGGGGCCAATATGTCTGTGAATACTAGAAAGTTCAACTCCCCTTTTCATGGATCACATCAATTCCATATGGTATTTTCCACGTGGAAGCAAGAAATAGCATATCCAGAAAGCTGGGCTTAGCACCTTTGGATCTCCTGATGAAATTTCAGCATACAGATAGGATGTGAGCATTTATATACATACAACCTCTGCCAGGCACCCAAGACAAAAAATAAATAACCCTTTATTATTATTAAAAATAACTTAGAGCTCAGAGAAAAGATGAATGTACGTGCTAATATATAAAGGACTTCCTAAAGAAAAAGTTGTTCACAGTCTTTTATTTGGTTTAAAAAAAAGTCTTTTGTTTTGCTGCAGGAATAACAATAAGAGATAAAAATCATTTGAAACTAAGGGAGGAAGTAGAAAAATGGTCACTATTTGTAGCTTGGTCTATTCTCAGTATAGTAATAATAATAATAGCAACTATAGCAACAGTTGATGATTTTTGAGCGCTTACTATGTGCCAGGCATAGTGAGCACTTTTAAAATTCAACTAATTTAATTCTTGTGACAAACCTATGTGGCAGCTACTATTATTATCTTTATTTTAGGGAGCTGAGGCCTAGAGAAATTAAATAACTTGTATGAAGTCAAATGACCAGCAATTAACATAGATGGTATTCAAGCTGTCTCTTGAGGCGAGCTAAATAAAACTCTATCCTGTTTTCTAGAGGCATATTTTTATTTTCTCCTTTCTCTATGGTAAGCCTTGTTCTGGTCTCTCTGGAGGATATATTGAAAATGATGGCCCACTACATTCCTAGCAAGCCAGGTCTTTACAGCAGTGGTCCCCAATTTGTGACTGTAGACCTTGGGGTACCAGTGATTTCCTGTTGTCACTAACAATAGCTTGCTATGGGCCATGCCTTCTGCTATATACTTCACATGTTTTATTTCAGTATTTTTAAAAAATTTGACTCATAGTTAAAAACAATAGTGTTGTAAAGCAGGACTAAGTTATACATCTATATATTCAGAAAAAAAGTTTCACGAAACAACACTTATATTTACTACTTGTGATACACTTTGTTACTTTCCATTTTATTCTGTTTCCTTTAAAGAATGCTGGTTGTCTCATGTCTCATTTTATATCCTGCTAAATGGCTTATAACCCATTGTTTAGTAAAACACTAGCTCGGCTGGAGCTGGTGGGAAGGCATGGGTTGGTCTCAGAATTTGTTCCATGTCTTGTGGAGAGTGCTGTCAAAGGAAGTGAAGGAGCAAATAGGCACAGACCAGTTGGGGAACAAATACTACTATATCCTAGAGTACAAGAACTGGAGAGATTGGTTCAAGATGGTGGAGTAGAAGGATGTGTGCTCACTCCTTGCAAGAGCACCAGAATCACAACTAACTGCTGAACAGTCATCAACAGGAAGACACTGGAACTCACCAAAAAAGATAACCCACATCCTAAGACAAAGGAGAAGCCACAATGAGACAGTAGGAGGGGCGCAATCACAAAAAAATCAAATCCCATAACTGCCTGGTGGGTGACTCACAAACTGGAGAACACTTATACCACAGAAGTCCACCCACTGGAGTGAAGGTTCTGAGCCCCTCGTCAGGCTTCCCAACCTGGGGGTCTGGCAACGGGAGGAGGAATTCCTAGAGAATCAGACTTTGAAGGCTAGCGGCATTTGATTGCAGGACTTCAACAGGACTGGGGGAAACAGAGACTCCACTCTTGGAGGGCACACACAAAGTAGTGTGCGCATCAGGACCCAGGGGAAGGAGCAGTGACCCCATAGGAGACTGAACAAGACCTACCTGCTAGCGTTGGAGGGTCTCCTGCAGAGGTGGAGGGTAGCTGTGGCTCACCATGAGGACATGGACGCTGGCAGCAGAAATTCTGGGAAGTACTCCTTGGCATGAGCCCTCCCAGAGTCTGCCATTAGCCCCACTGAAGAGCCAGGTAGGCTCCAGTGTTGGGTCGCCTCAGGCCAAACAACCAACAGGGAGGGAACCCAGCCTCACCCATCAGCAGACAAGCGGATTAAAGTTTTACTGAGCTCTGCCCACCAGAGCAACACCCAGGTCTACCCACCACCAGTCCCTCCCATTAGGAAAATTGCCGAAGCCTCTTAGATAGCCTCATCCACCAGAGGGCAGACAGCAGAAACAAGAAGAACTACAATCCTGCAGCCTGTGGAACAAAAACCACATTCACAGGAAGATAGACAAGATGAAAAGGCAGAGGGCTATGTACCAGATGAAGGAACAAGGTAAAACCCCAGAAAAACAACTAAACGAAGTGGAGATAGGCAACCTTTCAGAAAAGGAATTCAGAATAATGATAGTGAAGATAATCCAGGACCTCAGAAAAAGAATGGAGGCAAAGATCGAGAAGATCCAAGAAATGTTTAACAAAGACCTAGAAGAATTAAAGAACAAACAAACAGAGATGAACAATACAATAACTGAAATGAAAAATACACTAGAAGGAATCAATAGCAGAATAACTGAGGCAGAAGAACGGATAAGTGACCTGGAAGACAGAATGGTGGAATTCACTGTCACGGAACAGAATAAAGAAAAAAGAATGAAAAGAAATGAAGACAGCCCAAGAGACCTCTGGGACAACATTAAACATAGCAACATCCGCTTTATAGGGATGCCAGAAGGAGAAGAGAGAGAGAAAGGACCCGAGAAAATACTTGAAGAGATTATAGTCGAAGACTTCCCTAACATGGGAAAGGAAATAGCCACCCAAGTCCAGGAAGTGCAGAGAGTCCCAGGCACGATAAGTGCAAGGAGAAACACACCGAGACACAAAGTAATCAAACTGACAAAAATTAAAGCCAAAGAAAAATTATTGAAAGCAACAAGGGAAAAACAACAAATAACATACAAGGGAACTCCCATAAGGTTAACATACAAGCCAGAAGGGAGTGGCATGATATATTTAAAGTTGTGAAAGGGAAGAACCTACAACCAAGATTACTCTACCCAGCAAGGATCTCATTCAGATTCAACGGAGAAATCAAAAGCTTTATAGACAAGCAAAAGCTAAGAGAATTCAGCACCACCAAACCAGCTCTACAACAAACGCTAAAGGAACTTCTCTAAGTGGGAAACACAAGAGAAGAAAAGGACCTACAAAAACAAACCCATAACAATTAAGAAAATGGTAATAGGAACATACATATCAATAATTACCTTAAATGTGAATGGATTAAATGCTCCAACCAAAAGACGCAGGCTGGCTGAATGGATACAGAAATAAGACCCATATATATGCTGTCTACAAGAGACCCACTTCAGACCTAGGGACACATACAGACTGAAAGTGAGGGGATGGAAAAAGATATTACATGCAAATGGAAATCAAAAGAAAGCTGGAGTAGCAATACTTATTTCAGATAAAATAGACTTCAAAATAAAGAATGTTAAAAGAGACAAGGAAGGACACTACAAAATGATCAAGGGATCAATCCAAGAAGAAGATGTAACAATTATATATGCACCCAACATAGGAGCACCTCAATACATAAGGCAACTGCTAACAGCTATAAAAGAGGAAATCAACAGTAACACAATAATAGTAGGGGATTTTTAACACCTCACTTACACCAATGGACAGATCATCCAAACAGAAAATTAATAAGGAAACACAAGCTTTAAATGACACAATAGACCAGATAGATTTAATTGATATTTATAGGACATTCCATCCGAAAACAGCAGATTACACTTGCTTCTCAAGTGCACATGGAACATTTTCCAGGATCACATCTTGGGTCACAAAGCAAGCCTCAGTAAATTTAAGAAAATTGAAATCATATCAAGCATCTTTTCGGACCACAACACTATGAGATTAGAAATCAGTTACAGGGAAAAAAACGTAAAAAACACAAACACATGGAGGCTAAACAATACGTTACTAAATAACAATGAGATCACTGAAGAAATCAAAGGGAAATCAAAAAATACCTAGAGACAAATGACAATGAAAACACTACTATCCAGAATATATGGGATGCAGCAAAAGCAGTTCTAAGAGGGAAGGTTATAGCAATACAATCCTACCTCAAGAAACAAGAAAAATCTCAAATAAACAATCTAACCTTATACCTAAAGGAAGTAGAGAAAGTAGAACAAACAAAACCCAAAGTTAGTAGAAGGAGAGGAATCATAAAGGTCAGAGAAGAAATAAATGAAATAGAAACAAAGAAAACAATAGCAAAGGTAAATAAAACTAAAAGCTGGTCTTTGAGAAGATAAACAAAATTGATAAACCATTAGCCAGACTCATCCAGAAAAAGAGGGAGAGGACTCAAATCAATAAAATTAGAAATGAAAAAAGGGAAGTTACAACAGACACCGCAGAAATACACAACATCCTCTGAGACTACTACAGGCAACTCTATGCCAATAAAATGGTCAACCTGGAAGAAATGCACGAATTCTTAGAAAGGTATAACCTTTCTAAGAAGAAATAGAAAATATGAACAGACCAACCACAAATAATGAAATTGAAACTGTGATTAAAAATCTTCCAACAAACAAGAGTCTAGGACCAGATGGTTTCACAGGTAAATTCTATCAAACATTTAGGGAAGAGCTAACCCCCATCCTTCTTGAACACTTCCAAAAAATTGCAGAGGAAGGAACACTCCCAAACTCATTCTATGAGGCCACCATCACCCTCATAGCAAAACCAGACAAAGATAGTACAAAAAGGAAAATTACAGACTGATATCACTGATGAATATAGATGCAAAAATCCTCAACAAAATACTAGCAAACAGAATCCAAAAACATATTAAAAGGATCATACACCATGATCAAGTGGGATGTTTCCCAGGGATGCAAGGATTCTTCAATATATGCAAATCAATCAATGTGATACACCATATTAACAAATTGAAGAATAAAAAGCATATGATCATCTCAATAGATGCAGAAAAAGCTTTTGACAAAATTCAACACCCATTTATGATAAAAACTCTCCAGAAAGTGGGCATAGAGGGAACCTACCTCAACATAATAAAGGCCATATACGACAAACTCACAGCAAACATCATCTTTAATGGTGAAAAACCAAAAGCATTTCCTCTAATATCAGGAACAAGACAAGGATGTCCACTCTCGCCACTATGATGCAACATAGTATTGGAAGTCCTAGCCACAGCAATCAGAAGAAAAAGAAAAGGAATACAAATTGGAAAAGAAGTAAAACTGTCACTGTTTGCAGATGACATGATACTATACATAGAGAATCCTAAAGGTGCCATCAGAAAGGTACTAGAGCTAATCAATGAATTTGGTAAAGTAGCAGGATACAAAATTAATGCACAGAAATCTCTTGCATTACTATATGCTAATGATGAAAAATCTGAAAGAGAAATTAAGGACACACTCCCATTTACCATTGCAGCAAAAAATAAAATACCTAGGAATAAACCTACCTAGGGAGACAAAAGACCTGTATGTAGAAAACTATAAGATACTGATGAAAGAAATTAAAGATGATACAAACGGATGGAGAGATATACCATGTTCTTGGATTGGAAGAATCCACATTGTGATAATGACTATACTACCGAAAGCAATCTACAGATTCAATGCAATCCCTACCAAATTACCAATGGCATTTTTTACAGAACTAGAACAAAAAATTTTAAAATTTGTTTGGAGACACCAAAGACCCCGAATAGCCAAAGCGGTCTTGAGGGAAAAAAACGGAGCTGGAGGAATCAGACTCCCTGACTTCAGACTGTATTACAAAGCTACAGTAATCAAGATAATATGGTACTGGCACAAAAACAGAAATATAAATCTATGGACCAGGATAGAAAGCCCAGAGGTAAACCCACACACCTATGGTCAACTAATCTATGACAAAGGAGGCAGGGATATACAATGGAGAAAAGACAGTCTCTTCAATATGTGGTGCTGGGGAAACTGGACAGCTACATGTAAAGGAATGAAATTAGAACACTCCCTAACACCATACACAAAAATAAACTCAAAATGGATTAGTGGCCGAAATGTAAGACTGGACACTATAAAACTCTTACAGGAAAACAGAAAGATCACTCTGACATAAATCACAGCAAGATCTTTTTTGATCCACCTCCTAGGGTAATGGAAATAAAAACAAAACTAAACAAATGGGACCTAATGAAACTTAAAAGCTTTTTCACAGCAAAGGAAGCCATAAACAAGATGAAAAGATAACCCTCAGAATGGGAGAAGATATTTGCAAACGAATCAACGGACAAAGGATTAATCTCCAAAATATATAAACAGCTCATGCTGCTCAATATTAAAAGAGCAAAAAACCCAGTCAAAGAATGGGCAGAAGACCTAAGTAGACATTTCTCCAAAGAAGACATACAGAAGGCCAAGAAGCACATGAAAAGCTGCTCAGCATCACTAACTATTAGAGAAATGCATATCAAAACTACAATGAGGTATCACCTCACACCATTTAGAATGGGCATCATCAGAAAATCTACAAAGAACAAATGCTGGAGCAGGTGTGGAGAAAAGGGAACCCTCTTGCACTGTTGGTGGGACTATAAATTGATACAGCCACTATTGATACAACAGTATGGAGGTTCCTTAAAAAACTAAAAATAGAATTACCATATGACCCCACTATCTCACTACTGGTATATACGCAGAGAAAACCATAATTCAGAAAGACACATGCACCCCAGTGTTCATTGCAGCACTATTGACAATAGCCAGGTCATGGAATCAACCTAAATGCCCATCGATAGACGAATGGATAAAGAAGATGTGGTACATATATACAATTGAATATTACTCAGCCATAAAAAGGAATGAAATTGGGTCATTTGTAGAGACATGGATGGATCTAGAGACTGTCATACAGAGTAAGTCAGAAAGATACAAGCAAATATTGTATATTAACACATATATGTAGAACCTAGAATAATGGTACAGATGACCCAATTTGCAAGGGAGAAATAGAGACACAGATATAGAGAACAAACGTATAGACACCAAGGGCAAAAGTGACGGGTGGTGGTGGTGGTGGTGTGATGAATTGGGAGATTGGGATTGACATATATACAGTAATATGTATAAGATGGATAATTAATATGAATCTGCTGTGTAAAAAAATAAAATTCAAAAATGAAAAAAGAAAAACACTAGCTCATTTCAGTTTTCACAGTAATTTTATGAGCAATATAATTAAAAAAAAAAATTTATTTATTTGGCTGCTCCAGGTCTTAGTTGTGGCACACAGGATCTTTAGTTGCAGCAGGTGGGATCTTTAGTTGTGGCATGTGGGATCTATATCCATGACTAGGGATTGAAACCAGGCCCCCTGCATTGGGAGTGCAGAGTCTTAGCCACTGGACCACCAGAGAAGTCCTGAAATCAACATAATTTTAATACCCATTTTACAGATGAGAAAATTGAGTTCATTTGTTCAAGGTCAAGGTCACACAAACCAAGGTCTGTGGCTTGCACTTGGGATTATATTCCGTTTTTATTTATATTTTGTTTAACATCTTTATTGGAGTAAAATTGCTTTACAATGGTGTGTTTCTGCTGTATAACAAAGTGCGTCAGCTATATATATACATATATCGCCATATCCCCTCCCTGTTGTGTCTCCCTCCCACCCTCCCTATCCCACCCCTGTAGGTGGTCACAAAGCACTGAGCTGATCTCCCTGTGCTATGTGGCTGCTTCCCACTAGCTATCTTATTTTACATTTGGTAGTGTATACATGTCCATGCCACTCTCTCACTTTGTCCCAGATTACCCTCCTTCCCCCTCCCCATGTCCTCAAGTCCATTTTCTATGTCTGCATCTTTATTCCTGTCCTGCCTCTAGGTTCTTCAGAACCATTTTTTTTTTTTAGATTTCATATATATGTGTTAGCATACAGTATTTGTTTTTCTCTTTCTGACCTACTTCACTCTGTATGACAGTCTCTAGGTCCATCCACCTCACTACAAATAACTCAATTTTATTTCTCTTTATGGCTGAGTAATATTCCATTGTATATATATGCCACATCTTCTTTATCCATTTATCTGTCGATGGACACTTATGTTGCTTCTTGGCTATTGGAAATAGTGTTGCAGTGAACATTGTGGTACATGACTGTTTTTGAATTGTTTCTCAGGGTATATGCCCAGTAGTGGGATTGCTGGGTCATATGGTAGTTCTATTTTTGTTTTTTTAAGGAACCTCCATACTGTTCTCCATAGTGGCTGTATCAATTTACATTCCCACCAACAGTGAAATAGTGTTCCCTTTTCTCCATACACTCTCCAGCATTTATAGTTTGTAGATGTTTTGATGATGGCCATTCTGACTGGTGTGAGGTGATACCTCATTGTAGTTATGATTTGCATTTCTCTAATGATTTGTGATGTTGAGCATTCTTTCATGTGTTTGTTGGCAGTCTGTATATCTTCTTTGGAGAAATGTCTATTTTGGTCTTCTGCCCATTTTTTCGATTGGGTTGTTTGTTTTTTGATATAGAGCTGCATGAGCTACTTGTATATTTTGGAGAGTAATCCTTTGTCCGTTGCTTCATTTGCAAATATTTTCTCCCATTCTGAGGGTTGTCTTTTTGTCTTGTTTATGGTTTCCTTTGCTGTGCCAAAGCTTTTAAGTTTCATTAGGTCCCATTTGTTTATTTTTGTTTTTACTTCCATTTCTGTAGGAGTTGGGTCAAAAAAGATCTTGCTGTGATATATGTCATAGAGTGTTCTGCCAATGTTTTCCTCTAAGACTTTTATAGTGTCTGCCCTTACATTTAGGTCTTTAATCCATTTTTTTTTTTTTTTTTTTTTTTTTTTTT